>NC_091238.1:12098802-12106302 GCF_040958095.1 Procambarus clarkii | reverse complement strand
GGGGGGGGGGGCCAGAGGTCAGGTGGTGCATAATGTTGACTACTGTCAGGTCACTCTGGAACATGGTAGCTGAGGTGGCAGTGGCAGCAAGGGTGACAGCAATGGTGGCAGCAATGGTGGCAGCGGTGGGATTGTTGACCTCGGCCCCGAGAAATGGGTGGAGGGGAGGAACACGAAGCCATGATCAAATCCTAATATACCCACTCTTATATAGTCCTCACCACCCTCACCCTCACCACCCTCACCCTCACCACCCTCACCCTCACACCATCACCCTCACCACCATCACCCTCACACCATCACCCTCACCACCATCACCCTCACCACCATCAGCCTCACCACCATCACCCTCACCACCATCACCCTCACACCATCACCCTCACCACCATCACCCTCACACCATCACCCTCACCACCATCACCCTCACACCATCACCCTCACCACCATCACCCTCACCACCATCACCCTCACCACCATCACCCTCACCACCATCAGCCTCACCACCATCACCCTCACCACCATCACCCTCACACCATCACCCTCACCACCATCACCCTCACACCATCACCCTCACCACCATCACCCTCACACCATCACCCTCACCACCATCAGCCTCACCACCATCACCCTCACCACCTCATCAGGGCGCACCATCGCCTCGCCACAAAACACCTTGCAACACTCGTCAACAATAACCCCAGAGCAAAGCTTAAACAACTCGCTGAAACTTATAATCAGCTGTTAGCGGACACATCCCTAGGGCAGGATACATGGAAAGACACGGAACAGGCAGGTAGGCTGGTAGGTAGGCAGAGAGGCAGGCAGGCAGGCAGGCTAGCAGGCAGGCAAGTAGGTAGGTTGTCAGGCAGGCAGGCAAGGAGGCAAGCAGGAATGCTGGCAGGCAGGCAGGCAGGCAGGAAGGCAGGGAGGCAGGCTGGCAGGCTGGCAGGCAGGCAGGGAGGCAGGCTGGCAGGCAGGCTGGCAGGCAGGGAGGTAGGCTGGGAGGCAGGCAGGCAGGCAGGGAGGGAGGCAGGCTGGCAGGCAGGCTGGCAGGCAGGGAAGTAGGCTGGGAGGAAGGCAGGCAGGCAGGCAGGCTGGCAGGCAGGCAGGCAGGCAGGCAGGCTGTCAGGCAGGCAAGGAGGCAGGCAAGCAGACAGGCTGGCAGGCAGGCTGGCAGGCAGGCAGACAGACAGGCAGGCAGGCAGGCAGGGAGGCAGCCTGTTATGGTTAGTTGTGCGACCAGCAAGTCTATACCAGTATTATTAACACTAGACCTCTTGTGAAGTCTGAGGACATCACCAAGCTATGATTAAAGGTCAATAATAACTACAATATTTAAACACACAAATCACATTTCTAAATACCCCATAAATACATATCAGGTCTTCACACATGCATCTGTCAAAACTTTCAGTAACCTGCTGGTCCTCATCTGAACTGCATTCGCGAGTCATTCAGAAATGCATCTGCTAGTCCATCAGAACATGTATTAGATCTTTACAAATATATCTAATGAACCTCGCGTCAACTGCACCCAGTAATTATCTAAAGAAACAGCTAATCGTCTCAAGAAACTGCCTCAGTCTATTTCCAGAAGAGCGTCCAATATATTCCCAACTATACGAGTTTGACCATGAACATTATCATGGCAAGACTAAACTGTCAAACGCGTTCATACGCAGTCATTGGACCGGAACGGTGCAGCTGTCACCTGTCTTTGGAACGTAGACTATGTCTTGGGAGGTTATGTGTTGACAGTCATGTTAGTGGTGTTATCTTGAGGTTATCTTGAGATGATTTCGGGGCTTTAGTGTCCCCGCGGCCCGGTCCTCGACCAGACCTCCACCCCCAGGAAGCAGCCCGTGACAGCTGACTAACACCCAGGTACCTATTTTACTGCTAGGTAACAGGGACATAGGGTGAAAGAAACTCTGCCCAATGTTTCTCGCCGGCGCCTGGGATCGAACCCAAGACCACAGGATCACAAGTCCAGCGTGCTGTCCGCTCGGCCGACCGGCTCCTATGTTAGGGGTGTGCTGACAGTGATCTACCTCTTACCTATATTACCTCAATAGCCCTTACTCAATAAAGAAGTTTAATTTCTCAATGTTAATTCTTAAAATATTTTAATAAAAGTCCGTTTTCTCTCAAATATTTTTTTGTTAGACTTTCTTGACAAATTTTCCTGGCCGAATGTACATTGTTAAATTTCCTTTTAATCTGTTTAAAATTGATTTCTATTCATTTACGTTTCTAGATAAAATGTACCTAATGTACACATATTAAAATACTGAATAATAATGCAGATGAAGGAAAGACCCAATATATATAAGTAAGTGTATATAAGAGTAAGTGTATAAGTGTAAGTTTATATAAGTATATATAAATAAACACAATTTCGGATGTAACCTTGATCTTTTCTCAAGGAGTACAATGTTGTAAACCAGATTTTGGGAGTTTACATTTACAAATGTTGTGATTATACTGCCAAGAAATGCAGTCGAAGTTTGAGAAGAATTATCAATTATCAATTATCAATTATCCTGATTTCTGGGAAGTGTGGGCAGGGATCCGTGGGGTCAATCTGGATATCATCCAGATTGGAAATCAATCTGGATATCCCTACTCTGGATATCATCAGGTCTGTACTTGTGTGAATTAGGTTTTATCGGGGGAAAGCGCCAAGTCATTACGATAATATAGCACTTGGAAGGGGGGGTTAGGATAAGGATTTTGGGATGGGACGAGGGGGGGGGGGTGAAATGGTGGCCAACCACTTGGACTGTCGGGGATTGAACGCCGACCTGCATGAAGCGAGACCGTCGCTCTACCGTCCAGCTCAAGTGGTTGGACTTGTGTGAATTAGTGAGATTAGTTAGTTTTGCTTCCTTTAATAAGAGAATGTTATAGGTAACCGGATCTACTTTCTAAAAATAATTATTACCCTTTACTGCCTCTATTGAATCTAGAGATCTCATAACAGAAAGAGTAATTATAGATGTTATATGTCCTCAGAAGCCCACAGCAAAATGACATCATCAGCGGCATATGCTAGACTGGCCATCATAACAACTGTCTTTAGAAATTTGTGTAAGAAATTCAGAACCCTGTATACCACATATGTCAGACCAATACTGGAGCATGCAACTCCAGCCTGGAATCCACACCTAGTTAACCACATGACCAAGTTAGATAAGATTCAGAGGTATGCCACCGCACTAGTCCCAGAGTTGAGAGGTATGAGCGGCGAGGAAAGGCTAAGGGAATTAACCATCGCGTCCCTGGAAGACAGAAAGGGTTAGGGAGACATGACCACCACCTGCAAAATTCTCAAGAAGAATTGACAGGGGTGGACAACGACAAACTATTTAGCACGGGTGGAACACGAACAAGGAGACACAGGTGGAAATTTATTACTCAAATGAGTCACAGAGACATTATAAATAATTTGTCAGTGTCAGAGTAGTTAACAAATGGAATGCATTAGGCAGTGATGTGGTGGAGGCTGACTCCATACACAGTTTTAAATGTAGATATGATAAGAGCCCAGTAGGCTCGGGAATTTGTACAAAGGTTGATTGAGAGTTGAGAGGCGGGACCAAAGAGCCGAACCTTTACCCGCGCAAGCACAACTAGGTGAGTCTACTAACCGCTGCCTCACACAAAAAAAATCCGAAATCAGTTTCCTTCTTTAGGTGTTCTTGTTAAACTTTCTCTGTTCAAATTATAGCATGTGTTCAGTGTTCAGAGTTCACTGTTTAGTGTTCAGTGTTCAGTGTTCAGTGTTTAGTGTTCAGAGTTCAGTGTTCACTGTTTTGTGTTCAGTGTTCAGAGTTCAGTGTTCAGTGTTCAGTGTTCAGTGTTTAGTGTTCACTGTTCACGCTTGAAATCGTAAATCCGCATTCGCTTTATTTTTTCCTGTATTAAGTATTTTTAGTAATTGTAATTGTTATTTATTTAATGTCGTGACTGCTGCGTCATTGTGTTGTGTGGGCGTCGTGTCTGCCAGCCAACCCGCCCTTAATGTCCGTCCATTCAGCGACCGACCCCACAGCCGTCAATATTAAGTTTAATAACTATTTGCTATTTTCTCAAATTATAATCATATATTATAACTGTGTACATAATTAGACGTAAGTTAGGCGTAGGGTCGCGTAGGGTAAATGCTCAGGTCCTGTTGGCAATTATTTGTATTTGCAGTACGTGGGAGTGAAGCGTTTTAAGACAAGAACAATTCGAACGTAAGCGTCGGAGTGATCGAGAAAAGTTCGAACGTCATCAGTTGGGAGTCGTGTGTCAGGTGTTTTTTTCATTCATAAACATGGGCTTTGGCGGGTTAACGAGCGTTTGGTCATTGTTTATGAGGATGGCCCCTGTATTCTTGAAGGAGGGAGAGAGAGAGAGAGCATTTAACCACTGTTAATGTGACGGGCTGCTGTTGTTCCTGTTGCTGAGTCACACACTGTTAACAGTGACACAAAACAGGCTGTTCTTCTTTCCTCACGGCTGTTCTGCTATTCACGAAAATATTCATGTTTAATTCTACAACATTTACGAGAATGAAATGGAATTGGTTCTATTGCGAACAGTTCCCGATATCTCACTATCTTGTGCCCGTATCCCCCTTACACAATGACGACCTTGTGGTTATCTTGAGGATATCTTGAGATGATTTCGGGGCTTAGCGTCCCCGCGGCCCGGTCCTCGACCAGGCCTCCTTTTTGTATAGACACCCCCCAGGAAGCAGCCCGTAGCAGCTGTCTAACTCCCAGGTACCTATTTACTGCTAGATGAACAGGACCCTCAGGGTGAAAGAAACTCAGCCCATTGGTTTCCGCCTCCACCGGGGATCGAACCCGGAACCTCAGGACGACGAATCCGATGCGCTGCCCATTCAGCTGTCAGGCCCCCCCCTAACACTTAGATGGCACTTACTGATGGCTTGGCACTCACTATACTTGCCCGGCACTCGTATAATGCTTCATCATACAGAATAATGACCTCATTTAATAGTGAAGCTTGTACCAAGCTCATTTCATTTTTCTTTTATAATGTTAATCATGTTATTTGGCTTCAAAATGTTTGCTTATTCTCTTGTTTTACTTCGAAATTGTTGAAAAGAATACAAGCTTTTGATTTTTGAATCGAAATTTATAAAGATAATTTTGTACTCTATATTATTAAGAGCAGATTCAAAATTATTTGATTTTTGTTAATTTCATAATGGGGATTAAGTCACTTGTTTTATAATGGCGTCTACTGGTGTCGCAATTACTCAACAAGCATTTCCAAACTCTATACTCAGCAACACAGGACTCTATACACAGCAACACAGGACTCTATACACAGCAACACAGGACTCTATACAGAGAAACACAAAACTCTATACAGAGAAACACAAAACTCTATACACCACAGCAACACAGGACTCTATACACAGCAACACAGGACTCTATACACAGCAACACAGGACTCTATACACAGCAACACTGGGCTCTATACACAGCAACACAGGACTCTATACACAGCAACACAAAACTCTATACAGAGAAACACAAAACTCTATACACCACAGCAACACAGGACTCTATACACAGCAACACAGGACTCTATACACAGCAACACAGGGCTCTATACACAGCAACACAGGACTCTATACACAGCAACACAAAACTCTATACAGAGAAACACAAAACTCTATACACCACAGCAACACAGGACTCTATACACAGCAACACAGGACTCTATACACAGCAACACAGGACTCTATACACAGCAACACAGGGCTCTATACACAGCAACACAGGGCTCTATACACAGCAACACAGGACTCTATACACAGCAACACAAAACTCTATACAGAGAAACACAAAACTCTATACACCACAGCAACACAGGACTCTATACGCAGCAACACAGGACTCTATACACAGCAACACAGGGCTCTATACACAGCAACACAGGGCTATATACACAGCAACACAGGGCTCTATACACAGCAACACAGGACTCTATACACAGCAACACAAAACTCTATACAGAGAAACACAAAACTATACACCACAGCAACACAGGACTCTATACACAGCAACACAGGACTCTATACACAGCAACACAGGACTCTATACACAGCAACACAGGGCTCTATACACAGCAACACAGGACTCTATACACAGCAACACAAAACTCTATACAGAGAAACACAAAATTCTATACACCACAGCAACACAGGGCTCTATACACAGCAACACAGGACTCTATACACAGCAACACAGGACTCTATATACAGCAACACAAAACTCTATAGAGAAACACAAAATTCTATACACCACAGCAACACAGGACTCTATACACAGCAACACAGGACTCTATACAGAGAAACACAGGACTATACACATCAACACAAAACTCTATACAGAGAAACACAAAATTCTATACACCACAGCAACACAGGACTCTATACACAGCAACACAGGACTCTATACACAGCAACATAGGACTCTATACACCACAACAACACAGGACTCTATACAGAGAAACACAGGACTCTATACACATCAACACAAAACTCTATACAGAGAAACACAGGACTCTATACACATCAACACAAAACTCTATACAGAGAAACACAGGACTCTATACACATCAACACAAAACTCTATACAGAGAAACACAGGACTCTATACACATCAACACAAAACTCTATACAGAGAAACACAGGACTCTATACACATCAACACAAAACTCTATACAGAGAAACAAAACTCTATACAGAGAAACAAAACTCTATACACAGCTCCATACACAAGACTCTAAAAGTCCATACACAACAAACACACACAAAAAACATAGACATCTTACAATACAAAAACGTCACATTCTCAAGACATCAAAGTGACGAATGCGAGACGGCATATGACAACGGAGACATAATCCTCGATAATTCTGGTGGAAGGTGGAAAAACACGGGGACAAAACTTGCCGGAGGAATTCATCCCGGGTCCTAAAACTTGACAAAAGGTCTATTTGACTCCCTGCAATCAACTCCTTCCTCGACGGTGTTGCCAACGTCTCAAGGGCACCCAATATGTGTCGCCTGGAATGAGGGAGGCGGGCGGCAGTGTTGTCAAGGCTGCTGGTTTCTGACCGACCTGTCCTCTCACTTAAGACGTCGTATTTTGAGGGGAAGGGGCGGGGTCAGACGTCTGAGATGGGTAGGGTAGGAGAGGACAGGTGGGGGTGTCCAGGCTATCCCCCACGTCCGCCTCCATCCCCCACCTCACTCCCACCGTCATCTGCATTTCAAATATGTCATAATTTTCCCGTTTGAAAAGCTACATTTTCAGTTTTTCTTCAAGGGGGGAAATTTACCGGAGACGTTAATTTGGTGCCGCGGAAAGTGACGTATGCCTGATTATATTACAAGGAACAGGTAAAAGACATACCTGACTTTGTTTCAGTTTTTATACGAGGCATTTGGTGCGACTATAAGAATTTCCT
>NC_091238.1:12091302-12093802 GCF_040958095.1 Procambarus clarkii | reverse complement strand
GGGTTACTCACGGCCGGAGATCACACTCGACTCTCTTGTACTCACCTGTAAAGAGAAACATGGGTCATTAATACCAGAATATGAATTATACAACCAGAGAAAGTTTATACAACAGGAGAGTTAATACAACAGGAGAAAGAATTAATATAACCGGAGAAACAGTTTATACAACATGAGAAAGTTTATACAACAAGAGAAACAATTTATACAACAGGAGAAACAATTTATACAACAGGAGAAAGCGATATATTTCAAATATAAACCCGGAATTTGAAAGGAGTTATGTTAGACGCAAAACTACAGAGCCTTTGGTGTCAGATGGGTTGTGTCAAGTGACGCAGACATGTGTCAGGTGACGCAGACATGTGTCAGGTGACGCAGACATATGTCAGGTGACGCAGGCTTGTGTAAAGTGACGCAGGCTTGTGTAAAGTGACGCAGGCTTGTGACAGGTGACGCAGACATGTGTCAGGTGACGCAGACATGTGTCACGTGACGCAGACATGTGTCAGGTGACGCAGGCTTGCGTCAAGAGACGTGAGCTACCATAGTGATCAGTGACACAGGCTACATGACCTCCCCCTCTTCTATTCAATTACTTCCTCAACAATAAATATAAACAGCCCCCCTCATCTGTGACATATTAGGGGGGAAACACACGACCACTTCCATTATCTCTATGGCCGAAATTAATATTCAACAACGTGCTGCATTCATCTCTTAAGTCGGCGTGGCATGTAATTATATTCCAGCGAGGGACTAAAAACACAGCTAGAAATTAATGGTATCCAGGGAAGTCCGCTGTTTTTATTTGGCGTGGATGTACACACACACACACACACACACACACACACACACACACACACACACACACACACACACACACACACACACACACACACACACACACACACACACACACAAATCTAGCGTTGGGTTTTATCTAGCCGTTCGCAGTAAGAAACTTTTGATATAATATATTGCTTGGTGTCTTAAGGGGGGCCTTATAAACTAACTCACTCAGCGGTGTGGAGGCTCCCAGCGCGTCTGAGGCGGCCGGGGGGGCGGGAGGGGGGGAATGTGTTCTGTCTTAGTGGCCAAGGTATTTATGTATATGCTATATGTGTATGTATATAGAGCATGTTTGTATGTGTGTACTCGGCTGTATGTGCTGGCAGGACGAGTTTTAGGTCCTGGGGGCTAGATTCACAAAGGAGTTACGCAAGTACTTACGAACGTGTACATCTTTCCGCAATCTTTGACGGCTTTGGTTACATTTATTAAACAGTTTACATGTATAAAAACTTCCCAATCAGCTATTGTTATTGCTATAAACAGCCTCCTGGTGCTTCGGTGCTCGTTAACTGTTTAATAATTGTAAACAAAGCCGCCAAAGATTGAGAAAAGATGTACAGATTCGTAAGTGCTTGCGTAACTGCTTCCTGAATCCGGCCCCTGGCCTCTACAAGTGATTCCTGACCTTCTGGGTTATCATAGCTGCTCTTGAAACAATGTCTGGAGTCAGACTCCACCTCCTCCACGTGTTGGATGTTCTTATATTGAAGACGTGTTGCTTCCTTGTATCACTGTGGCTCGTCTGAGTGTCTGGTTATAACCCCCAGTCCTCCCCTGCTGTTGTGTATGTCCTCCCCTGCTATTGTGTATGTCCCCCCCTGCTGTTGTGTATGTCCTCCCCTGCTGTTGTGTATGTCCTCCCCTGCTGTTGTGTATGTCCTCCCCTGCTGCTGTTGCGTATGTCCTCCCCTGCTGTTGTGTATGTCCTCCCCTGCTGCTGTTGCGTATGTCCTCCCCTGCTGTTGTGTATGTCCTCCCCTGCTGTTGTGTATGTCCTCCCCTGCTGTTGTGTATGTCCTCCCCTGCTGTTGTGTATGTCCTCCCCTGCTGTTGTGTATGTCCTCCCCTGCTGTTGTGTATGTCCTCCCCTGCTGCTGTGTATGTCCTCCCCTGCTGTTGTGTATGTCCTCCCCTGCTGTTGTGTATGTCCCCCCCTGCTGTTGTGTATGTCCTCCCCTGCTGCTGTGTATGTCCTCCCCTGCTGTTGTGTATGTCCTCCCCTGCTGCTGTGTATGTCCTCCCCTGCTGTTGTGTATGTCCTCCCCTGCTGTTGTGTATGTCCTCCCCTGCTGCTGTGTATGTCCTCCCCTGCTGCTGTGTATGTCCTCCCCTGCTGCTGTGTATGTGTGTGTGTGTGTGTGAGAGAGAGAGAGAGAGAGAGAGAGAGAGAGAGAGAGAGAGAGAGAGAGAGAGAGAGAGTATCTCATCTAACCTCTTTTCCGAAGCCCACACCGAACGGATATCATCAGCGTATGCTAGGTTGGTCAACACAAGAACTGCATTTAGAAATATGAAAATGGAATCATTCAGGAACTTATATATATATATATATATATATATATATATATATATATATATATATATATATATATATATATATATATATATATATATATATATATATATATATATATATATATTATAT
>NC_091238.1:12026973-12090802 GCF_040958095.1 Procambarus clarkii | reverse complement strand
AACGCGCCAGTTTATCTTGTCTATAAATATTGTTAGATTTTTATACAACCTTTATTTGCCAGCGATCATGCTCTCCATAAGGGGCCGTGGGGGGGGGTCATGGTGGGGGGGGCAAGTTGGGGGGTGGGGGGTGGCAAGGCGGGTGGGGGGGAGGGGTGGCAAGGTGGGGGGGGGGGTTGGGTTTGGCAAGATGTAACCCACAATATTGAACTCCCGAGTACCTATTTACATCTAGGTGAACACAGCCATGGCGTGAAAGGAAACTGTGCCCAAACACTTCCGTCTTGCCGTGGGAATTGAACCCGTGACCTTTCTGGGGGTGTGATCCAGCCGCGCAGACTACTGTGCCACAGGAGAGCCCTATACACAGGCCAGGCTTCTGATTCCTTGGGACCAAAGAGCCAAAGCTCAACCCCCACAACCACAACTAGATGAGTACAACTAGGTGAGTACAGGGGTTCCTCCAGGCTGCTACCTCACCACACTGGAGGCTCCACTGACCTGGCACCAGGGGTCCATCTTCCCCCTTGACCCCTGGCACCAGGGGTCCATCTTCCCCCTTGACCCCTGGCACCAGGGGTCCATCTTCCCCCTTGACCCTGGCACCAGGGGTCCATCTTCCCCCTTGACCCTGGCACCAGGGGTCCATCTTCCCCCTTGACCCCTGGCACCAGGGGTCCATCTTCCCCCTTGACCCTGGCACCAGGCGACCATCTTCCCCCTTGATCCCTGGCACCAGGGGTCCATCTTCCCCCTTGACCCCTGGCACCAGGGGTCCATCTTCCCCCTTGACCCCTGGCACCAGGGGTACATCTTGCCCCTTGATCCCTGGCACCAGGGGTCCATCTTCCCCCTTGACCCCTGGCACCAGGGGTCCATCTTCCCCCTTGACTTTGGGACCAGGGGTCCATCTTCCCCCTTGACCCCTGGCACCAGGGGTCCATCTTCCCCCTTGACTTTGGGACCAGGGGTCCATCTTCCCCCTTGACCCCTGGCACCAGGGGTCCATCTTCCCCCTTGAGAAAGATATATAGCAAGGAGGGAGTGAGGAAGGGAGTGAGGGAGGAAGAGAGAGGGAAGAGATGCCGTCACGTGCAGAGGGGAGACAGGAACTGGTGTGGACGGGGTCGAGGGACGGGGTCGAGGGACAGGGTCGAGGGACGGGGTCGAGGGACGGGGTCGAGGGACGGGGTCGTGGGACGGGGGTAGTAGAAAGTGGGCTATGGATGGTTCACCAGGCTTAGCGACCCCTATCACCTCTCCTACACTTTACTCCTTGTGGGAGAGAAACCTCTCATCCCTCACCTGAGCCACCTGTTGCATCCCTCACCTGAGCCACCTGTTGCATCCCTCACCTGAGCCACCTGTTGCATCCCTCACCTGAACCACCTGTTGCATCCCTCACCTGAGCCACCTGTTGCACCCCTCACCCCTCACCTGAGCCACCTGTTGCACCCCTCACCCCTCACCTGAACCACCTGTTGCATCCCTCACCTGAACCACCTGTTGCACCCCTCACCCCTCACCTGAACCACCTGTTGCACCCCTCACCCCTCACCTGAACCACCTGTTGCACCTCTCACCCCTCACCTGAGCCACCTGTTTCACCCCTCACCTGAGCCACCTGTTGCACCCCTCACCTGAGCCACCTGTTGCACCCCTCACCTGAGCCACCTGTTGCATCCCTCACCTGAGCCACCTGTTGCATCCCTCACCTGAGCCACCTGTTGCACCCCTCACCTGACCCACCTGTTGCACCCCTCACCTGAGCCGCCTGTTGCACCCCTCACCTGAGCCACCTGTTGCACCCCTCACCTGAGCCACCTGTTGCATCCCTCACCTGAGCCACCTGTTGCACCCCTCACCTGACCCACCTGTTGCACCCCTCACCTGAGCCGCCTGTTGCACCCCTCACCTGAGCCACCTGTTGCACCCCTCACCTGAGCCACCTGTTGCATCCCTCACCTGAGCCACCTGTTGCACCCCTCACCTGAGCCACCTGTTGCATCCCTCACCTGAGCCACCTGTTGCACCCCTCACCCCTCACCTGAGCCACCTGTTGCACCCCTCACCCCTCACCTGAGCCACCTGTTGCACCCCTCACCCCTCACCTGAGCCACCTGTTGCACCCCTCACCCCTCACCTGAGCCACCTGTTGCATCCCTCACCTGAGCCACCTGTTGCACCCCTCACCTGAGCCACCTGTTGCATCCCTCACCTGAGCCACCTGTTGCATCCCTCACCTGAGCCACCTTTTGCACCCCCTCACCCCTCACCTGAGCCACCTGTTGCATCCCTCACCTGAGCCACCTGTTGCATCCCTCACCTGAGCCACCTTTTGCACCCCCTCACCCCTCACCTGAGCCACCTGTTGCACCCCTCACCTGAGCCACCTGTTGCCCCCCTCACCCCTCACCTGAGCCACCTGTTGCATCCCTCACCTGAGCCACCTGTTGCACCCCTCACCTGAGCCACCTGTTGCATCCCTCACCTGAGCCACCTGTTGCATCCCTCACCTGAGCCACCTTTTGCACCCCCTCACCCCTCACCTGAGCCACCTTTTGCACCCCTCACCCCTCACCTGAGCCACCTGTTGCACCCCTCACCCCTCACCTGAGCCACCTGTTGCATCCCTCACCTGAGTCACCTGTTGCATCCCTCACCTGAGCCACCTATTGCATCCCTCACCCCTCACCTGAGCCACCTGTTGCACCCCTCACCTGAGCCACCTGTTGCACCCCTCACCTGAGCCACCTGTTGCATCCCTCACCTGAGCCACCTGTTGCACCCCTCACCTGAGCCACCTGTTGCACCCCTCACCTGAGCCACCTGTTGCACCCCTCACCTGAGCCACCTGTTGGACCCCTCACCTGAGCCACCTGTTGCATCCCTCACCTGAGCCACCTGTTGCACCCCTCACCTGAGCCACCTGTTGCACCCCTCACCTGAGCCACCTGTTGCATCCCTCACCTGAGCCACCTGTTGCACCCCTCACCCCTCACCTGAGCCACCTGTTGCACCCCTCACCTGAGCCACCTGTTGCATCCCTCACCTGAGACACCTGTTGCATTCCTCGCCTAAGACTCGCCCCCCCTCTCCCCAGCGGAGGGGGGGTGTGAGTGTTAGGGGGTGAATGGAATGTGTTTCAGGGAAGGGGAGATAGGGAGGAGGGAGAGGAAAGGGATGGGACAGAGAGGGGGAGAGGGAGGGGGGAGGGGGGGGGAGAGAGTTAACAAACAAAAGGACACAGAGCGAAGATTCATCCAGCACTTACGTGACCTCGTACGAAACCCGTACATCTTTGATAATTATGGGGTACGAGGTTGTCTATAGCAATAACAGCCTTTTTATAACTACTATAGCAATAAGAACCTTGTTATAACAACTATAGCAATAAGAACCTTGTTATAACAACTATAGCAATAAGAACCTTGTTATAACAACTATAGCAATAAGAACCTTGGGGTCCAGATGGACCTCGTAGCGTTTTCAAGTTCGTAAACTGTTCAATAAATGGAAACAAAGAGGCGCCATGATCGAGCAAAGATAAGAGATATTTCCTAAGTTGTCACATGTATGGTTGATGACTCCTTGAATCACGGTGTGTCTGGTGTGTGTGGCTGATATTACTGGTGCGGTCTCGGGCTGGTCTACAGGTGTGTGTGTGTGTGTGTGTGTGTGTGTGTGTGTGTGTGTGTGTGTGTGTGTGTGTGTGTGTGTGTGTGTGTGTGTGTGTGTGTGTGTGTGTGTGTGTGTGTTGGTCTCCAGGTGTGTGTGTGTGTGTGTGTGTGTGTGTGTGTGTGTGTGTGTGTGTGTGTGTGTGTGTGTGTGTGTGTGTGTGTGTGTGTGTGTGTGTGTGTTGGTCTCCAGGTGTGTGTGTGTGTGTGTGTGTGTGTGTGTTGGTCTCCAGGTGTGTGTGTGTGCGTGTGTCTTGGTCTCCAGGTGTGTGTGTGTGTGTGTGTGTGTGTGTGTGTGTGTGTGTGTGTGTGTGTGTGTGTGTGTGTGTGTGTGTGTGTGTGTGTGTGTGTGTGTGTGTTGGTCTCCAGGTGTGTGTGTGCGTGTGTCTTGGTCTCCAGGTGTGTGTGTGTTGGTGTGTGTGTGTCCAGGTGTGTGTTCAGAACACCTTCCCCCACTCTCTCCCACCTACCCGCAGTACTACCCCCTACCCCATCCCCCCAACTACCCCCTCCCCACCAACCATGCCATGTGAGACAGTGAAAATTACCCTGGGATAAAGTACATAGGTTCGGAACCGTAGTACTTCCACAGTTACGTGGAGTATATCCGAGTATGTCACGTGGGCTGTATATATATATAGGGGCCCCTGAGAAGTATACTTAGGTACATCAGGAAGCATGTGACCGACGACTATAGTTTCCGCGCTAATTTCTAATACAGAAAGTCTGAAAATTAAAGATGGAATTTTTGGGAGTGGAAAAAGGTTGGCAACACTTCTTCATCTCGAGGCAAGACTCTGCATAAATAACCCTCCATCCCCCACAATCTTGACTTTTTTACTGTCTTAATCTTTAAATTTTTTGTTTCCTTCTTGGCGACCTCTCGCTCTCTCTCTCTCTCTCTCTCTCTCTCTCTCTCTCTCTCTCTCTCTCTCTCTCTCTCTCTCTCTCTCTCTCTCTCTCTCTCTCTCTCTCTCTCTCTCTCTCTCTCTCTCTCTCTCTCTCTCTCTCTCTATCTCTCTCTCCCTCTCTCTCTCTCTCCCTCCCTCCCTCCCTCCCTCCCTCTCTCTCTCTCTCTCTCTCTCTCTCTCTATCTCTCTCTCTCTCTCTCTCTCTCTCTCTCTCTCTCTCTCTCTCTCTCTCTCTCTCTCTCTCTCCTCTCTCTCTCTCCTCTCTCTCTCTCTCTCTCTCTCTCGCTCTCTCTCTCTCTCTCTCTCTCCTTCTCTCATCTCATATTTCCCTTCCACATCCCTCATCCTTCCCTGACCTTCCCTTTCACCCCTGACTCTTGAACTCCTCCCCCTGAGATCCACCTTGAGGACTTCAAGATGTTCAGGGGAGAGATGCAAGCCCAATCATTCTCCTTTATTTTCCTAAATGTTAACTCGACACTGCCACACACCTTCCCTGCCGCCTCCCTCTACTGCAGCAAGTGGCTACTAGAGAAGTCACTTGCTATTCTACTAAGTAACTTAGAAGCACTAAGTAGTTGAAGCACTTTAAGCAAGTACAAAGTAATGAAGTAGATGGTAGAGAGGAGGAGCCGGAAACACGGTACTCATTGGAAACTCAACCCTTCTGGACTCTGGCCAAGAAACAGACTTGGGGTGGTTGGTGTTACAGATCATCCGTCACCAGAGGGCCACACCCGTCACCAGAGGGCCACACCCGTCACCAGAGGGCCACACCCGTCACCAGAGGGGCCACATCCGTCACCAGAGGGCCACACCCGTCACCAGAGGGGCCACATCCGTCACCAGAGGGGCCACATCCGTCACCAGAGGGCCACACCCGTCACCAGAGGGGCCACATCCGTCACCAGAGGGGCCACATCCGTCACCAGAGGGCCACACCCGTCACCAGAGGGCCACATCCGTCACCAGAGGGGCCACATCCGTCACCAGAGGGCCACATCCGTCACCAGAGGGCCACATCCGTCACCAGAGGGGCCACGCCCGTCACCAGAGGGGCCACATCCGTCACCAGAGTGCCACATTCGTCACCAGAGGGCCACATCCGTCACCAGAGGGCCACATCCGTCACCAGAGGGGCCACATCCGTCACCAGAGTGCCACATCCGTCACCAGAGGGCCACATCCGTCACCAGAGGGGCCACGCCCGTCACCAGAGGGACCACATCCGTCACCAGAGTGCCACATCCGTCACCAGAGGGCCACATGCGTCACCAGAGTGCCACATCCGTCACCAGAGGGCCACATCCGTCACCAGAGTGCCACATCCGTCACCAGAGGGCCACATCCGTCACCAGAGGGCCACATCCGTCACCAGAGGGCCACATCCGTCACCAGAGGGCCCTATCCGTCACCAGAGGGCCACATTCGTCACCAGAGTGCCACATCCGTCACCAGGGTCATCGCCAGCCCCGTGGGCAAGGCGTCACAACACTGCCTCTAGCAATCTGAACAAAGCATCTTTCAGGACCTTATATACTAATTATATCAGATCAATTATGGAATATGCGGACTTTTATCTTTCTTAAACACTATCTTTAACTATCTTTAAAAGTTTTGATTTACTTAAACACAAAACGAAGTTGGAGAAGGACCTGAGGTAGACCATGAGACTAGTCCCCGAGCAGAGAGGTGTGTGTTATCAGGAAAAACTTAAAAACGGTAAACCTCACGTCACTAGATGAGAGAAGAGACAGTGCAGACATGATCACCACATATAAAATACTCAGCGTCGAAAATGAAAAGGCCGGCAAGGACAGACTAGTTAGCATATGCAGTAGATGAAGAAGGAGGACTAAGTGCCTACATGGTCATTATCTTGAGGTTATCTTGAGATGATTTCGGGGCTTTAGTGTCCCCGCGGCCCGGTCCTCGACCAGGCCTCCACCCCCAGGAAGCAGCCCGTGACAGCTGACTAACACCCAGGTACCTATTTTACTGCTAGGTAACAGGGGCATAGGGTGAAAGAAACTCTGCCCATTGTTTCTCGCCGGCGTCTGGGATCGAACCCAGGACCACAGGATCACAAGTCCAGCGTGCTGTCCGCTCGGCCGACCGGCTTCCTTTATCCTTAGACAATTATACATAATATTTCCTGACATAATAGTTATGGACACAAATGGAATGCTATACTAGGTATAGTATACAAGACCAACTTAATTCACATTTATAAATGGAAATATGACATAGCCCAATCGGCTCAGGAACCTATATATATATACAAGGCGATTAAGGGGTTGAGAAGCGGGACCCAAGAGCCGGAGCTATTCCCCGCAAGCTCAACTAAATTAATAAACATCCGTATGCATAACTATAGCAAGCTTAACCCTTACATAATTCTGAACAACCTGGCAGTAATATGAACTTTTAAGCACGCGGGGTGTTCCATGTATTTGAAAATCGTTAAATACATCAACCGATATGAAAAACACCAATATTTTTAGCGATTTACCGAGTATTTTTCCACGAGTGCATCACACAAAAGCTATTAGCCCACACAAAAACCTGTTTACATCCCGCACAACAACGACCATCCACGGGGAGAAAAACATTTCAATAGAGCTGAAAGCCCATAGCACAATCACCCGGTGGAAAATATAGAAAAAAAAGATCGGCTATAGAAAGGTTAGCGAGAGAGAGAGAGAGAGAGAGAGAGAGAGAGAGAGAGAGAGAGAGACAGAGAGAGAGAGAGACAGAGAGACAGAGAGACAGAGACAGAGAGAGAGAGAGAGAGAGAGAGAGAGAGAGAGAGAGAGAGAGAGAGAGAGAGAGAGAGAGAGAGAGAGAGAGAGAGAGAGAGAGAGAGAGATAAACCAAAGTTCACATTACAGTATAAGCCGTGTGCAGGGATTACTGCGCCAGCTCTACAGAGGGATTAATACCAGGATTACCATGGAGGTTTGTGAGGATAAGTGTGACTCGCTCTGTTCAACACCTGCTAAAGCAACACCTGCTGAAACAACACCTGCTGAAGCAACACCTGCTGAAACAACACCTGCCGACGCAACACCTACCGACCCAACACCTACCGACCCAACACCTACCGACGCAACACCTACCGACGCAACACCTGCTGAAACAACACCCGCTGACGCAACACCTGCCGACCCAACACCTACCGACCCAACACCTACCGACGCAACACCTACCGACGCAACACCTACCGACGCAACACCCCCCCCCCCCACACCAAAATATGGTGTCTGCCTCCACACAACAAATTACACGCCGTGGATGCGGGGGAAAAAAAAATACTTTATAAATCTCCACAAAAACACCGCAGTTCAGAAAATTATGGGTAATTACGGAGGTCATTAGCAGCGCCTTAATTGTCCGCTATTCAGAAAAAAATCCTGCTATTATGAGGGTCGTGCAAAATTTGATGAAGACATATGAAAAACGAATAACAAAAAAAAGAAGATATTCCCGACATGCGGAGGGACGCGCCTGTACCCGCTGTAATCGTTATCCTGATAAGAAATTTGCAATGGTAATGAAATGTCTAGTAGTGACAATGTTCTCCAGGCGACTCTTTATTGCCGAAGAAAAAGATAGCAGCAACAGTGGTGGTAAAAATGATCCCAACAGCTAGGTAGCCTCGCCTGAGTGGGGAGGGGGGGGGGGGAAGGTTTTTGCTACGGTGTCCGGGCGTAAGTCCTCTGCAAGGTTACTGGGGCCACAGCAATCTTACAGACTAATCAGCCAATTTGGAGGCTGGGTTTAAGGCCTGCATCAACCTCTGGAGGGTTATAGTTACCCGGGCCGCCGCAGTAGTCTGCTGATCAACCAGCAAGTATATACTTTGTTTATGGGCATAGTTCACGACTCGAGTATACTGTCAGTTAATATCTCGAGTATACTGTCAGTTAGTATCTCGAGTATACTGTCAGTTAATATCTCGAGTATACTGTCAGTTAGTATCTCGAGTATACTGTCAGTTAATATCTCGAGTATACTGTCAGTTAATATCTGTATCTATACACAAAAAAGTGTCTATCTCCTTCCAAGATTGTAGGCCGAGAGAGAGAGAGAGAGAGAGAGAGAGAGAGAGAGAGAGAGAGAGAGAGAGAGAGAGAGAGAGAGAGAGAGAGAGAGAGAGAGAGAGAGGGAGGGAGAGAGGAGAGGAAGAGGAGAGAGGAGAGAGAGAGGAGAGAGAGAGGGGAGAGAGAGAGGGAGGAGAGAGGGAGGAGAGGAGGGAGGGAGAGAGAGAGAGAGAGAGAGAGAGAGAGAGAGAGAGAGAGAGAGATAGAGAGAGAGAGAGAGAGAGAGAGAGAGAGAGAGAGAGAGAGAGGGGAGATGGATGTAGGATGAGAAGCAGGAGAGAGGAGAGGGTAAAGATGAAGGAAAGAGGGGGAGGAGGTTGCAGATTAGGAAGAAAGGACATACAGGTGTAAGAGAATGGAGAGAGAGCGAGAGAGAGAGAGGGAGAGAGGAACAAGCCCAGGATCCGTCGAGCACCACATGTGCTACACGGACACATGCATGTGTGTGTACACCTTCCAGAGGACACATGGTGGCCAGAGAGAGGTCCACGTCACCTCACGCCCGGTCACCCCCACACTCACGCCTGCCTCAACCACGCGCTCTCACAAAACAATTAGAACCAGCTTCAGCAACCTGTTGCAACCCGCGCGAACACGTTTGATGTCAATTGCATTAAATCGTTACTCACTCGCTGAAAAAAAGGTTCTGGAACAAAATGACGTTAACCCGCTGGAAAGTAGATGAAGAACTCTGAAACAAGTCACACCACAATAAAGTGAATGTTCTATGAGGAGTTGGTAAGTGGATATGTGTACTATGGGTCATATCAACCCCCCCCTGAGTACCTTACTATCTATTTCCGCCCCTCACCACTATCTATCGCTAAGGTCAATGTTGGAATACAGATCCCGTTGCAAAAGTCGGCAAAATAACGTGTGCAAGATGTACTATATCGTCGCAAACGTTGACAATGGTAAGTTATTGGTGCGCATCTTGGCCACCTCTGGAGGCGCCCTTATGGTTCTTGTCGTGACCCTTGGAGCACCTTGATGGTGCTGGCCACTGTTTGTACCGGGGGCTACAGTGGTACACGGTGTGTGTGTACCTCAGTTGTACATGGTGTGTGTGTGTGTGTGTACCTCAGTTGTACATGGTGTGTGTGTGTGTGTGTGTGTACCTCAGTTGTACATGGTGTACGGTATCTCGTGGCCCCACCGTGTACCCCCCCTCCCCCCTCAGTGCAACAGCGTATTCATCACAAAGCAACAATGCAAAAACTACGGAATTCGACTTAATAACTACCTTCCCCCCCCCTCCCCCCCTCTTGTACATTTCTCAGCACCAATCATACATACTTAACCATTCACCACTCACCTGTTATACATGTACTATACATATATACAAAATCCCCGAGGATCAGTATAAAATTGAACACGAACAATATAGGTACTGTACCACTCTGGTAAGAAAGTGCCCACCCTCAGCTCTCTCATCCTTACCTGTAACGACAGAGAGAAAAAATATTACACAAACTGTACTTAAGGATGCCACAGGAGGGGGGAAAGAAGTAACAAAAACACGTCTTCTACTCAAGGAGGGGGAGGGGGTGAGGAGGGGGAGGTGGGGGGCCGGATAAAGACAATTATTATCCACCCCCACAAAATAGTGTCGGGATCACCAGCTGTTGCTAGAGAAACTTTTTAACAAAAACATTAAACCATCTGTGGAACGCTACAAGATTTTCACCACAAGTGTGTGGGGCGCTAACAGCTGTATTAACCCATGTGTGGGGGGGGGGGTATTGACAGCTACACTCAACACCTTTGTACAGGTGTACAAAGTGTACACTAAGCTGGGAGGTGGAGGGCGGTGTACAAAGTGTACAGCTGGGCGAGGGATTACACCAGCCGGCGGGTATATAATCCCCCTCACTAAGCGCGGATTATTGACGCACTTTAACTAGCACGGTGCGAAGAACTCCCCCTTTCTCCCCCCCCCCCCACACAGTGACACCCACACTCCCTCCTCCCGCCCACCTAACCCCCACAGTCACCCCCCCCCCCCACACACCCCTCCTTCCACACAGCGACGCCCAAAACCCCATAGAGTGAAATATGTCACATATACTTATTTATAAGCCAAATAGTGACTATAAGCAATAAGTCATATATGTGCTGTCTTGTGCGAGAGCGGGTTGCACATAGAAGACCTTCATCTTCCACCTTCCCCCCCCCCCGTTATCTTGAGATGATGAGGTTATCTTGAGAAGATTTCGGGGCTTTAGTGTCCCCGCGGCCCGGTCCTCGACCAGGCCTCCACCCCCAGGAAGCAGCCCGTGACAGCTGACTAACACCCAGGTACCTATTTTACTGCTAGGTAACAGGGGGCATAGGGTGAAAGAAACTCTGCCCATTGTTTCTCGCCGGCGTCTGGGATCGAACCCAGGACCACAGGATCACAAGTCCAGTGTGCTGTCCGCTCGGCCGTGACGAAACACAAATGAGCCGAAGAAATGCAAGGAAAATAGTGGTATCATGTACGGGTGGCCAATGAGCGGCGTTCACCGAGGGAAGGTGTGGAAGCCACCTCCAGCCACAACATTAAGGCCAGATTAAATAAACAACAAAAAATGTTTTTTTTTTTGTATAAACAAATATTTAAACTGTAAGTTCGGGGACAAGTACAACAAGTACAGTAGGCAGCGTGTAGCGGCTCACTCCCGCGTGGTCACTGATACATGTGTAGTTAACACATACCCTTACTGTGTACTGAACACATACTCTTACTGTGTACTGAACACATACTCTTACTGTGTACTGAACACATACTCTTACTGTGTACTGAACACATACCCTTACTGTGTACTGAACACATACTCTTACTGTGTACTGAACACATACTCTTACTGTGTACTGAACACATACTCTTACTGTGTACTGAACACATACTCTTACTGTGTACTGAACACATACCCTTACTGTGTACTGAACACATACCCTTACTGTGTACTGAACACATACCCTTACTGTGTACTGAACACATACCCTTACAGTGTACTGAACACATAAGAAGAAGAACATAAGAACAAAGGTAACTGCAGAAGGCCTATTGGCCCATACGAGGCAGCTCCTATTCTATAACCACCCAATCCCACTCATATACTTGTCCAACCCGTGCTTGAAACAATCGAGGGACCCCACCTCCACAATGTTACGCGGCAATTGGTTCCACAAATCAACAACCCTGTTACTGAACCAGTATTTACCCAAGTCTTTCCTAAATCTAAACTTATCCAATTTATATCCATTGTTTCGTGTTCTGTCCTGTGTTGATACTTTTAATACCCTATTAATATCCCCCCGGTTATGTCCATTCATCCACTTGTAAACCTCTATCATGTCACCCCTAACTCTTCGCCTTTCCAGTGAATGCAACTTAAGCTTTGTTAATCTTTCTTCATATGAAAGATTTCTAATTTGGGGAATTAACTTAGTCATCCTACGCTGGACACGTTCAAGTGAATTTATATCCATTCTATAATATGGCGACCAAAACTGAACTGCATAATCTAAATGGGGCCTAACTAGAGCAAGATATAGCTTGAGAACCACACCAGGTGTCTTGTTACTAACGCTGCGATTAATAAATCCAAGTGTCCGATTTGCCTTATTACGAACATTTATGCATTGATCCTTTTGTTTTAAATTCTTACTAATCATAACTCCCAGATCCCTTTCGCAATCCGACTTCGCAATCACAACACCATCTAGCTCGTATCTTGTAACTCTATCATCATTACCTAACCTCAGAACTTTACATTTATCAGCATTAAACTGCATCTGCCAATCCTTTGACCATTTCAAAACCCTATCTAGATCAACTTGAAGTGATAGTGAGTCCTCCTCCGAATTAATTTCCCTACCGATTTTCGTATCATCGGCAAATTTGCAAATGTTGCTACTCAAACCTGAATCTAAATCATTTATATATATTATAAACAACAGAGGTCCCAGGACAGAGCCTTGAGGCACTCCACTTACAACATTTTCCCACTCTGACTTGATTCCATTTATACTAACTCTCTGTTTCCTTTGGTATAGCCATGCCCTAATCCAGCTTAATATAGCACCCCCAATACCATGAGACTCTATTTTTTTAATCAGTCTTTCATGTGGCACTGTATCAAAAGCTTTGCTAAAGTCAAGGTATACAACATCGCAATCCTTACCACTATCAACTGCCTCAACAATGCTAGAATAAAAAGATAACAAATTTGTTAAACATGAACGGCCATTTATAAAACCATGTTGCGACTCAATTATTAATTTATGTTTTTCAAGATGAAGACGAATTTTATTTGCTATTATAGATTCGAGTAACTTTCCCACAATAGACGTTAGGCTAATTGGTCGATAGTTAGACGCAAGTGATCTATCTCCTTTCTTAAAAACTGGTATCACATTAGCAACTTTCCAAAACTCTGGCACTCTGCCTGACTCTATTGATTTATTAAATATGGTTGACAGTGGGTCACAAAGCTCCTCTTTGCATTCTTTAAGCACCCTAGCAAACACTTCATCCGGCCCTGGGGATTTGTTTGGTTTGAGTTTTACTATTTGTTTAAGAACATCCTCCCTGGTAACTGCTAAACTCGTCAACCTGTCCTCGTCCCCACCCACATAGACTTGTTCGGCTGAAGGCATATTGTTAAGTTCCTCTTTAGTAAATATAGATACAAAATATTTATTAAAAATACTACTCATCTCTTCATCACTATCTGTTATTTGACCTGTCTCAGTTTTTAATGGACCTATCCTTTCCCTAGTCTTAGTACGATATAACTGAAAAAAACCTTTAGGATTTGTCTTTGCTTGCCCTGCTATGCGAACTTCATAGTTTCTTTTTGCTTTCCTTATCTCTTTTTTAACATTTCTAACCAGTTGTACGAATTCCTGTTCTAAAGTGACCTCCCCATTTTTAATCCTTTTGTACCAAGCTCTCTTTTTACCTATAAGGTTCTTCAAATTCTTTGTTATCCACTTTGGGTCATTAGTATACGATCTTTTCAATGTGTATGGTATACTACGTTCCTGTGCTTTGTTTAGAATATTCTTAAATAAGTTATATATTGAATCCACATCGAAATCCCCATTTAAGTCACCTATCGCTGGGTTCATGTCTCGCTCCAAGACCGGCCCACACCCCATACCCAAGCCTTTCCAATCAATTTGACCCAAAAAATTTCTTAGGCTATTAAAATCAGCTTTTCGAAAATCTGGCACTTTAACAGAATTTTCTCCTACTGGTCTATTCCATTCTATGCTAAATCTGATTTCTTTGTGATCACTGCTCCCTAGCTCACTCCCTATTTCGATGTCATTAATTTGCGTTTCCCTGTTAGTTAACACTAAATCTAAAATATTATTTTCCCGTGTTGGTTCCTTAATGTGTTGCGTAAGAAAGCAATCGTCAATTAATTCTAGAAAATCTTCTGCTTCACTATTCCCTGTTTTGTTCAACCAGTTTATTCCGCTAAAATTAAAGTCACCCATGACATAAATACTGTTAGATCTAGATGCTCTAGATATTTCATCCCATAGATGCTTTGCTTCCATTCTGTCTAAATTTGGTGGCCTATATATTACTCCTATTATAATATTATTAGCTTTTTCGTTTAATTCAATCCAAATAGTTTCTGTGTGTGGCTCTGTTTTGATTCCCTCTTTGAGACTACATTTCAAATTGTCCCTAACATATATGGCTACTCCACCTCCTCGTCTAATATATCTATCTGTGTGAAATAGTTTAAATCCATATATTTGATATTCAGCTAATAGTTCTCTATTTTCTACATTCATCCACGTTTCGGTAAGTGCAATAATATCTATTTTTTCTGTGCAGACAAGAGCATTTAATTCGTTAATTTTATTTCTTAGACTTCTACTGTTAGTGTAATATACCCTAAGTGAATTGTTATTTTGCGGACCTTCTCTTTCCCTGATCGTTTTGCCAATTCCTTTCTCCCACAAACACATACTTTTATTACCTCCTTCCTCCAAATCAATTCCCATACCTCTATCTACTAACAGTTTAAACCCAAACAAACACCTCTAACCACTTCTTCTAGCGAGTTCGCAACAGCAACAACCCCAGCTCTCGATAGATGCACCCCATCACGAGCATACATTTCATTTCTTCCATAGAAGTGTTCCCAGTTGTCTATGAAAGATATTGCATTTGATTTGCAATATCTTTCCAGCCGGCAATTGACACCAAGTGCCCTCGATATCCATTCATTTCCCACTCCCTTTCTTGGAAGAATGCCACATATGATCGGGATTCCTCCCTTGCTCCTAACTAACTCTATGGCTGTTTTATACCTCTGAATCAGTTCCTCACTCCTGACTCGACCAACATCATTTCCTCCCACGCTAATGCAAATAATGGGATTGTTCCCATTACCAGCCATAATATCATTCATGTTGTTTATAATATCACCAATGCCAGCTCCGGATAGCAAACCCTTAACCTGTTCCCCCTATCTCTAGCACAAAACGTTCTATCCAAATACCTTATCTGGGAATCTCCCACAACTAATGTTTGCCAAGTCTCAATACCATGAGACTCTATTTTTTTAATCAGTCTTTCATGTGGCACTGTATCAAAAGCTTTGCTAAAGTCAAGGTATACAACATCGCAATCCTTACCACTATCAACTGCCTCAACAATGCTAGAATAAAAAGATAACAAATTTGTTAAACATGAACGGCCATTTATAAAACCATGTTGCGACTCAATTATTAATTTATGTTTTTCAAGATGAAGACGAATTTTATTTGCTATTATAGATTCGAGTAACTTTCCCACAATAGACGTTAGGCTAATTGGTCGATAGTTAGACGCAAGTGATCTATCTCCTTTCTTAAAAACTGGTATCACATTAGCAACTTTCCAAAACTCTGGCACTCTGCCTGACTCTATTGATTTATTAAATATGGTTGACAGTGGGTCACAAAGCTCCTCTTTGCATTCTTTAAGCACCCTAGCAAACACTTCATCCGGCCCTGGGGATTTGTTTGGTTTGAGTTTTACTATTTGTTTAAGAACATCCTCCCTGGTAACTGCTAAACTCGTCAACCTGTCCTCGTCCCCACCCACATAGACTTGTTCGGCTGAAGGCATATTGTTAAGTTCCTCTTTAGTAAATACAGATACAAAATATTTATTAAAAATACTACTCATCTCTTCATCACTATCTGTTATTTGACCTGTCTCAGTTTTTAATGGACCTATCCTTTCCCTAGTCTTAGTACGATATAACTGAAAAAACCCTTTAGGATTTGTCTTTGCTTGCCCTGCTATGCGAACTTCATAGTTTCTTTTTGCTTTCCTTATCTCTTTTTTAACATTTCTAACCAGTTGTACGAATTCCTGTTCTAAAGTGACCTCCCCATTTTTAATCCTTTTGTACCAAGCTCTCTTTTTACCTATAAGGTTCTTCAAATTCTTTGTTATCCACTTTGGGTTATTAGTATACGATCTATTCAATTTGTATGGTATACTACGTTCCTGTGCTTTGTTTAGAATATTCTTAAATAAGTTATATATTGAATCCACATCGAAATCCCCATTTAAGTCACCTATCGCTGGGTTCATGTCTCGCTCCAAGACCGGCCCACACCCCATACCCAAGCCTTTCCAATCAATTTGACCCAAAAAATTTCTTAGGCTATTAAAATCAGCTTTTCGAAAATCTGGCACTTTAACAGAATTTTCTCCTACTGGTCTATTCCATTCTATGCTAAATCTGATTTCTTTGTGATCACTGCTCCCTAGCTCACTCCCTATTTCGATGTCATTAATTTGCGTTTCCCTGTTAGTTAACACTAAATCTAAAATATTATTTTCCCGTGTTGGTTCCTTAATGTGTTGCGTAAGAAAGCAATCGTCAATTAATTCTAGAAAATCTTCTGCTTCACTATTCCCTGTTTTGTTCAACCAGTTTATTCCGCTAAAATTAAAGTCACCCATGACATAAATACTGTTAGATCTAGATGCTCTAGATATTTCATCCCATAGATGCTTTGCTTCCATTCTGTCTAAATTTGGTGGCCTATATATTACTCCTATTATAATATTATTAGCTTTTTCGTTTAATTCAATCCAAATAGTTTCTGTGTGTGGCTCTGTTTTGATTCCCTCTTTGAGACTACATTTCAAATTGTCCCTAACATATATGGCTACTCCACCTCCTCGTCTAATATATCTATCTGTGTGAAATAGTTTAAATCCATATATTTGATATTCAGCTAATAGTTCTCTATTTTCTACATTCATCCACGTTTCGGTAAGTGCAATAATATCTATTTTTTCTGTGCAGACAAGAGCATTTAATTCGTTAATTTTATTTCTTAGACTTCTACTGTTAGTGTAATATACCCTAAGTGAATTGTTATTTTGCGGACCTTCTCTTTCCCTGATCGTTTTGCCAATTCCTTTCTCCCACAAACACATACTTTTATTACCTCCTTCCTCCAAATCAATTCCCATACCTCTATCTACTAACAGTTTAAACCCAAACAAACACCTCTAACCACTTCTTCTAGCGAGTTCGCAACAGCAACAACCCCAGCTCTCGATAGATGCACCCCATCACGAGCATACATTTCATTTCTTCCATAGAAGTGTTCCCAGTTGTCTATGAAAGATATTGCATTTGATTTGCAATATCTTTCCAGCCGGCAATTGACACCAAGTGCCCTCGATATCCATTCATTTCCCACTCCCTTTCTTGGAAGAATGCCACATATGATCGGGATTCCTCCCTTGCTCCTAACTAACTCTATGGCTGTTTTATACCTCTGAATCAGTTCCTCACTCCTGACTCGACCAACATCATTTCCTCCCACGCTAATGCAAATAATGGGATTGTTCCCATTACCAGCCATAATATCATTCATGTTGTTTATAATATCACCAATGCCAGCTCCGGGATAGCAAACCCTTAACCTGTTCCCCCTATCTCTAGCACAAAACGTTCTATCCAAATACCTTATCTGGGAATCTCCCACAACTAATGTTTGCTTAGGTACTTCCTTTACTTTCTGAGGGGCCTGCGCTTCCTTTCTCTTCGTTGCTTTCCCTTTTGCGCGATCCACAGTCTCTCCACAGCACTCGTCCTCCAAAACGTCAAATGAATTTGAAGTTGCTATGGCGTTTGAAGGCGGCTTTATCAAAGTCTTCTTAAGGCCCCCTTATAGTACACATACCCTTCAGTACACATACCCTTACTGTGTACTGAACACATACCCTTACTGTGTACTGAACACATACCCTTACTGTGTACTGAACACATACCCTTACTGTGTACTGAACACATACTCTTACTGTGTACTGAACACATACTCTTACTGTGTACTGAACACATACCCTTACTGTGTACTGAACACATACTCTTACTGTGTACTGAACACATACCCTTACTGTGTACTGAACACATACTCTTATTGTGTACTGAACACATACCCTTACTGTGTACTGAACACATACCCTTACTGTGTACTGAACACATACCCTTACTGTGTACTGAACACATACCCTTACTGTGTACTGAACACATACCCTTACTGTGTACTGAACACACTCTTCATGTGTACTTAACACATACTCTCTAGGTGTACTTAACACATACTCTCTAGGTGTACTTAACACACACTCTTCATGTATACTTAACACATACAGCCTTCACCTTAGTGCAGGTGGCAGCCTTACGGGTAATACCAACACCATGACTTGCTGCCAACTTATCACACACACACCCTAATACAACTTCAAAAAATACAAACTTTTGACATTTTTTACAGCATTACTGAAACCTGTTTCATAGCCTCGTATCTAAGACAAAAAAAAAATGAAAATGATCTTGAAGCGAGTTTTTGTTAAATGTTTTTGGTGCGAGTAATTTTCAGAAAGAGTTGTGGCCGACGCTGCTTACTGACTGACATATGGGCTGTGTTTGTCAACACAACCATGCACGCCTTGCTTCACTCCCCAACCACTTGGGCTGGACGGTAGAGCGACGGTCTCGCTTCATGCAGGTCAGCGTTCAATCCCCGACGGTCCAAGTGGTTGGAGAGAGAAAGAGAGAGAGAGAGAGAGAGAGAGAGAGAGAGAGAGAGAGAGAGAGAGAGAGAGAGAGAGAGAGAGAGAGAGAGAGAACAAACTAAACTAACCTATCCTAACGTTATCCTCATGTTAGCGCTACCTAACAGGACACAGGTGGTAGATAGCACCACCTAACACAACACAGGTGGTAGAGAGCACAACCTAACACAACACAGGTGGTAGATAGCACCACCTAACACAACACAGGTGGTAGAGAGCACAACCTAACACAACACAGGTGGTAGAGAGCACCACCTAACACAACACAGGTGGTAGAGAGCACCACCTAACACAACACAGGTGGTAGAGAGCACCACCTAACACAACACAGGTGGTAGGGAGCACCACCTAACACAACACACAGGTGGTAGAGAGCACCACCTAACACAACACACAGGTGGTAGAGAGCACCACCTAACACAACACAGGTGGTAGAGAGCACCACCTAACACAACACAGGTGGTAGAGAGCACCACCTAACACAACACAGGTGGTAGGGAGCACAACCTAACACAACACAGGTGGTAGAGAGCACCACCTAACACAACACAGGTGGTAGGGAGCACCACCTAACACAACACACAGGTGGTAGAGAGCACCACCTAACACAACACAGGTGGTAGGGAGCACCACCTAACACAACACACAGGTGGTAGAGAGCACCACCTAACACAACACACAGGTGGTAGAGAGCACCACCTAACACAACACAGGTGGTAGAGAGCACCACCTAACACAACACAGGTGGTAGGGAGCACCACCTAACACAACACAGGTGGTAGAGAGCACCACCTAACACAACACAGGTGGTAGAGAGCACCACCTAACACAACACAGGTGGTAGGGAGCACCACCTAACACAACACAGGTGGTAGGGAGCACCACCTAACACAACACAGGTGGTAGGGAGCACCACCTAACACAACACAGGTGGTAGGGAGCACCACCTAACACAACACAGGTGGTAGGGAGCACCACCTAACACAACACACAGGTGGTAGAGAGCACCACCTAACACAACACAGGTGGTAGGGAGCACCACCTAACACAACACAGGTGGTAGGGAGCACCACCTAACACAACACAGGTGGTAGGGAGCACCACCTAACACAACACACAGGTGGTAGAGAGCACCACCTAACACAACACACAGGTGGTAGAGAGCACCACCTAACACAACACAGGTGGTAGGGAGCACCACCTAACACAACACAGGTGGTAGGGAGCACCACCTAACACAACACACAGGTGGTAGAGAGCACCACCTAACACAACACAGGTGGTAGGGAGCACCACCTAACACAACACACAGGTGGTAGAGAGCACCACCTAACACAACACAGGTGGTAGGGAGCACCACCTAACACAACACAGGTGGTAGGGAGCACCACCTAACACAACACACAGGTGGTAGAGAGCACCACCTAACACAACACAGGTGGTAGAGAGCACCACCTAACACAACACAGGTGGTAGAGAGCACCACCTAACAACAGAACAACAGTATCCACCGCAACACAAGTCATAAACCAGTGACAAAGACAAGGAGCCCCAGCAACACAAGTCATAAACCAGTGACAAAGACAAGGAGCCCCAGCAACACAAGTCATAAACCAGTGACAAAGACAAGGAGCCCCAGCAACACAAGTCATAAACCAGTGACAAAGACAAGGAGCCCCAGCAACACAAGTCATAAACCAGTGACAAAGACAAGGAGCCCCAGCAACATAGCAGTAAACTCCACGCATCAAAAGACAACTTGGAGTATTACATATTTCATCACCGGCCGCCAATAACTCCCAGAAATAAACAACAAAATTGAAATTGTGAACGCGTGGATGGGCTGAACAGCGTACACAAGACGGAGGCAGCAGGAGCAGCCACCACCTGCTGCTGCTGGTGGTGCTGGTGGTGCTGGTGCTGCTGGTGGTGCTGGTGGTGCTGCTGCTGCTGCTGCTGGTGGTGCTGGTGGTGCTGCTGCTGGTGGTGGTGCTGGTGGTGCTGGTGCTGCTGCTGCTGCTGCTGCAACCCGTTCTAGCAAATTTAATAAGTCAATATTGACTTATTAAATATGTGCATAGGTGACATACTTAACATAATAGTTTCCCTTGAAAAGCTTCATAGAAAACACCGACCTTACCTAACCTACTTAGTATGTTAAGATAAGCGTCTTATTGCTTCGTAATTACAATTATTACCTAACCTATACCTATAATAGGTTAAGTAACAATTGTAATTACGAAGCTATAAGATGCTTATTTTAACATATTAAGTAGGTTAGGTAAGGTCGGTGTTTTCTATGAAGCTTTTCAAGGGAAACTATTATGTTTAGTATGTCACCTATGCACGCAACTAATAAGTCAATATTGACTTATTAAATTTGCGAGAACGGGTTGCTGCTGCTACTGCTGCTGCTGGTGGTGGTGGTGCTGCTGCTGCTGCTGGAGATATTACTGTCCTTATGAACATACCCGGTGTGCCGTCTTCACCCTCCTGGACCCACCTCACCAAGCAACGCCAAATGTCTCGTAAGAAAGCCCAACTCTATTAAAAATCTATTATTTTGGTCTATGTGTTGCTGCAGTTCTGGTCACTATAAACTTCAGGACCTGTGGTCTTGTACTTTTGTCTTGTTTTTCCTTTTGTGTTTTGTACTTTCTGTGTTTCTTTTATTGTACTTATTTGTATGCTTATTAGGGAGCCGGTCGGCCGAGCGGACAGAACGCTGGATTTGTGATCCTGTGGTCCCGGGTTCGATCCCAGGCGACGGCGAGAAACAATGGGCAGATTTTCTTTCACCCTATGCCCCTCTTACCTAGCAGTAAAATAGGTACCTGGGTGTTAGTCAGCTGTCACGGGCTGCTTCCTGGGGGGTGGAGGCCTGGTCGAGGACCGGGCCGCGGGGACACTAAAGCCCCGAAATCATCTCAAGATAACCTCAAGATATGCTCTACATGTAAATATAAATAAAGTGTTGACATTGACATGTAACAACATTCACTACTGTAAAGTTGACTCACAACTGAATACGGTTGAGATTATCTCCCAAAGTGTTTCAATCACTGCATGTGCTCAAGAGTGCTCAAGAGTGCTCAAGAGTGCTCAAGAGTGCACTTCAAACAACGCTTCACCCTGCACACTGCAAATGCAAAACTGCCATTCTCTAAACAACGCTGGAATGCTTGTTAATCCTGCAACCATTCTTTATGAAACAAAAAATGAAACGTGATGCACCGATTATGTTGCCACTTTTCTAGAACAGTCCTTCACGCTCTCTCTCTCTCTTACTGTATCCTCCTACCAGCCCGTCCTCATCAACACAAGCCAAGTGCTCGTTAATCTACCTGCCAAACCCTCCGTGTTTATGAATGAAAAACGGGTTTCACACGACTTTGCAAAACTGATGACTTCTGAACTTTTCTCCGACATTCCTTCGCTTTCTTTCTATCTCCAAATATCATCTCTCTAAGTGTTTCACTCACCTATGTACTTCAAACAGAAATAATTGCCAACAGAACTTAAAAAACGTATCATAGGCCTAATGTAAAACTATAATTCATATTAAGATTAATTTATATGGGAGAAAACGACGATATTGGTTTTGGGGAATGTTGCAAATGATGAATAAATGATATCTGCAACATTCTGATATTTGCAACATTTGGGGAATGTTGCAAATGATGAATGTGTGTTTGGGATGGGCTACAGCTTGTCCTGCATATCCTGATGGGCTGGGCACGGACGCAGGTTGCTCTAGCATAACCCAATTTTGAGTTCAAATATAACTAACTGCTATCCTAGCCTGGACCTAATTATATACAAGTCTATAATTTACAATCATAACAATAATTTCCATTTGAAATATATCCAAGTTTACATCAGCGTACAGTCAATATTAATGCCTGTTGCCTCGAGAAGGAGTGGTAGCTTGAGGCGCAGGTGTCGAGGAGCAGCTGGTGGTCGAGTGTGAGCCTTGCTTGCACTATGAGGGCGGAGAGTGGTGGCAGAGGAGAGGGAGCAGAGCAAGTGTCACGCTCCACCACACACCAGCAAGCACTCTCATCCACACACACACACATGTAGCATGCTCATAACCTGCAGCTTCAGCTGGTAAATAGTGCACTACTGAAGGTAGGGAGGGAGGGAGGGAGGGGGAGAGAGAGAGAGAGAGAGAAAGAGAGAGAGAGAGAGAAAGAGAGAGAGAGAGAGAGAGAGAGAGAGAGAGAGAGAGAGAGAGAGAGAGAGAGAGAGAGAGAGAGAGAGAGAGAGAGAGAGAGAGACAGACAGACAGACAGACAGACAGACAGACAGACAGACAGACAGACAGACAGACAGACAGACAGACAGACAGACAGACAGACAGACAGACAGACAGACCAAAGCTAAGTCATCAATTCAGATCTGTGTGTGTGTGTGTTTACTATTGTTGTCTGCAGGATCGAGCTGTTAGCTCTTGGACCCCGCCTTTCTAACCGTCGGTTGTCTAATTGTACCGACATTAGTAGTAATTACATTACTACTAAAGTAATTGAGGCGAGGCTTGAGGCATTGAACTGTTCATTTACGATACCTGTACATGTTTCCTCAATTACGGCGGCTTATTTGACACATTGATGAAATAGTTTACGAACTGCGGTGCGTTACAAGGTTATATTTCACAGTCATAACGCTGGGGTCCAAGTGCTGAAGCCCGTACACAGTTTAATAAATACATTAGAAGTAACAGTGGTTAAAGAAAGATGCACAGGTGTCGTAAGTGGACAGGTAAAGGTAAGAAGAGTTTGAAGACTCTTGGTGCAAGATACCAGACTGTCTCACCGCGGGCACTCAACCCTCACCAGATGTGAGATCTTTACAAGGTACTTACATTCACAGCACATTTACAGGTAACATACGATTACACGAAGGAGATGTGAGCAGATGAGCAAGGAGGCTCCACAGGGGAGAGGGAGTGTTATTGGAGGAGATAACTTCACAAAGCATCCAGGACTGACTTTTCCTCGCGGTGGTGATGGTCAAGACCAACTCTGAAGGCAAGTTTATCTTAAGTTCACTTTATGGTGTACGTGAATACCAACACTGAAGTTGTTGTATCTTACGTCTTCCTTACTGACAACGTCATTACCGAGGACATTTGTGAATTACAATAACAAAAGGTCTGAATTATATAATAGTTTGTGAGTGCACGCTAAGCGTTCATCCCGGTTACAATGACGATTGCATAATGAAATGTTATCATTTATATAATGTTATCGGTTATATGTCATTGGTTATATAATGCGAGAAGAATTGGAGCATTCTGAGGAATAGAAACATCGTTCTGGGTCTCCTCAGCCCCCTAGCTGGGGGGCTGGAGAGACCCCCCAGTTGGGGGTGGTAACCCCCCAACTGGGGAGGGAGGGTTACCCTGGACGAGGGTGCCACCCCGACCCCCCCCCCCCCCCCCCACCGCGTGTGCTACAATGAGTTTAACACAATGACATCCCGTCACTGTTATTTCCTAGCCTGAGTTAAGCAATGTTATCAGTTACCTCTTCAATTCAATCTTCGATCTCGACTCACAATCACGGGATCCCGGGTTCAATTCTCGGGTGGGACAGAAATGGTTGAACACGTTTCCTGTCACCTAATGCCAGGAAATACCCGTGAGCGAGGCAACTGTTGTGGGTTTGCATGCTGGGTGGAACCAGTAGTGAGACCTATGGTGGACCTGGATACAAGCCTAAAGTATATGGTTGTATCTGAGGGAGGGGGCCTGGTCGACGACCGGGCCGCGGGGACGCTAAGCCCCGGAAGCACCTCAAGGTAACCACCTCAAGGTAGGGTGAGGGAGGTGTGCCTACCACCCCCTGGAACCTTGCTACACGCTGGCCCTGGCCACTGTGATGTGACACACTTCACACTGGGTGAGGATCCTCGCTGCCTTCACCAAGTCTCCCACTCCTGCATGTCTATGTCTATATATTGGAATGTGTGGGGGAGAGAGAGAGGTGGGGGGGGGGGGGACAGGTGGAAACTGAGTACCCACATGAGCCACAGAGACGTTAGAAAGAACTTTTTCAGTGTCACAGTAGTTAACAGGTGGAATGCATTAGGCAATGATGTGGTGGAGGCTGACTCCATACACAGTTTCAAGTGTAGATATGATAGAGCCCAGTAGGCTCAGGAACCTGTACACCTGTTGATTGACAGTTGAGAGGCGGGACCAAAGAGCCAAAGCTCAACCCCCGCAAGCACAACAAGGTAAGTACACACACCTGAGCTATCCACTCAGCCCTCGCGGCTGAGTGGATAGCCCTCGTAGGTCTTAGTCATAATGGCCCGGGTTCGATTCCCGGCGGAGGCGGAAACTAATGGGCAGAGTTTCTTTCACCCTGATTCGCCTGTTCACCTACCAGTAAATAAGTACCTGGGAGTTAGACAGCTCTTACCGGCTGCTTCCTGGGTATGTGTGTGTGTTTGCGTATTAGAAATATATGTAGTAGATATAATAGAGAAAAAATAGATTGGTTGGAAAGGCGGGATCCAAGAGCTAATAGGTCGATTCTACAGACACAAACAGTAAACACAGCCACACAACAGAGGCTGAACAAGAGGAGTGAGAGGGCGGCGGCGAGGCAGCAGCAGAGTGACGGTACCAAGGTGTGAGAGGCAGCCCCGGCCCTCTCTCCCACCACATATGGTCCACCCTCAGCCTCCCGGACCCGATCTACACCAAATGAAGAATAAATAAAAAATAAATAAATAAATAAATAAATAAATAAATATATAAATAAATAAAAGTATAAAAAAATAAAATAAATAAATAAATAAATAAATATAAAAAATATAAATAAATAAAACTCCTACAAAAAAATATAAAACCAAAAAACCATTTGTGGTGGCATGAGAAGTGTAACTACCCTGATGTTGCTAAGATTAGCCTCCTTCAGCCAACTCCATCGGCTCTAGTGCTTTAGGACACCAACAAGGTCACAAACACTAGCCCCCCCAGCCAATGTACTGACAACCCAACATAACACACACGCAAACAAACAACACATACACAAATGTCAACCCATGGTGGACAGGCCACCGAACTTTCAAACCTCCTCTCTCTCTACACCCGCATCCTCTTCCTGAATTTCATCTCCCCATCCCTCTACCTCCCCCATCCTTTCCATTCCCTATGGACATCAAAGAAGCTCAGCCTCCAGCATCCACACGTGACTCCTCTCTCTCTCTCTCTCTCTCTCTCTGTCTCTCTCTCTCTCTCTCTCTCTCTCTCTCTCTCTCTGTCTCTCTCTCTCTCTCTCTCTCTCTCTCTCTCTCTCTCTCTCTCTCTCTCTCTCTCTCTCTCTCTGTCTCTCTCTCTCTCTCTCTCTCTCTCTCTCTCTCTCTCTCTCTCTCTCTCTCTCTCTCTCTCTCTCTCTCTCTCTCTCTCTCTGTCTCTCTCTCTCTCTCTCTCTCTCTCTCTCTCTCTCTCTCTCTCTCTCTCTCTCTGTCTCTCTCTCTCTCTCTCTCTCTCTCTCTCTCTCTCTCTCTCTCTCTCTCTCTCTCTCTCTCTCTCTCTCTCTCTCTCTCTCTCTCTCTCTCTCTCTCACACACACATATGGCGCTCAACAGGAGAGCTGGTGGAGCGTGCAGGAGTCATCTCAGATGGGTGACATCGTTGGCCCTTGGAGGAGTTGGGAAGGAAGGACCAGTTCCTTGACCAGGATGCATCAACCACTTACGAAACCTGTACATCTTTCCTCAAGCATGGCGCTGTGTTTACAACTGCTAAACAGTTTGTGAACTACGAAACCCTGCGAGGTTGTTTTATAAAGAACAATAACCTTGGATTGGGACATTTCGACGCTGTTAACTTTTTAATAAATGTAAACCAAGTCACAATTATTGTTGAAAGATGTACGTGTTTCGTAAGCGGTTGGGTAAGTGAGGACCAGCTCCGCGACGTGCCTTCAACAGGAGACGTGACCGAGCAGACTGTGAAGGTGTGCAGGAGTGTACCTGGAGTGCTGGGAGCGGCCTGCGGGTCTACATGACCACTACAGCCCGGCTGATCCGGCACTTCCGACAGCAACTTGTGTAAGTGTCTCCTGAACACGTCCACTCTTGTTCCGGCAATATTCCCTGAGCCGTGGACCCCGCAACTGTCAAGCGGCGAGCGACACGCGGCTCCTAGGGGCGCCTAGGGGCTCCTAGAGGCGCCTAGGGACTCCTCGGGGTTCCTAGGAGCTCCTAGGAGCTCCTAGGGGCTCCTAGGGGCTCCTCGGGGCGCCTAGGAGCTCCAAGGGACTCGTAGGGGCCCCTAGGGGCTGCTAGAGGCTCCTAGGGACTCCTAGGGGCTCCTAGGGGCGCCTAGGATCAGGACTGACAGTGAACGTACCTGTTCACTGACCACACACCTGAGCCCTCTTACATCAATCACGGCGGCTTAGAACACATTACACAGTTTAGGGACGTGAAGCACTACGAAGGCACACCTGGACAGTCCTCAGCCCGAGGACAACATTGTGGAGGACGACCTCGCAGCGCACCGGAGCTACAAAACTCACAAGTCTTTGCCGCCAGGGTCGAGGTAAGAGGCGCGTATCTTGTAAGTGGACACGTAAGTGCTTTGTGAACCACATTCCCTACCACGTAAGCCTCACCTTAACACTGTTCTTGCCTTGTATAGTGACTCTTGTTTTCCATGGTGCTTGTAGCCACTACATCACCCGCCCCCTGCACCCTCCACGCACGCACGCACTCACGCACGCACCTCCAGGGTGCTCATGGCTCCAGCCCTCTGCCCCCCCCACACCCCAGCCTGCCTGCCAACCCCCTCCCCCCCCCCCCCCCTTTGGCCATGACTCTTGACCCGGGGAAAGTTCACCATGAGGGGCCCCAGACGCCTCTACACGCCGAAACAGGTCTCGAAGCCTTGTGCTGCCCTCCCCACAGCCCTCATCTCCATCCTCTTCCCCCAACACCACCACCACCACCGGCCTCCCCCAACACCACCACCACCACCACCACCGGCCTCCCCCAGCACCACCAGGAGTCGGCCAGAGAGAGAAAGGTACAAGACTAACACGGGCGAGACACATAAACAGGGTAACATCGGCGGCACACGAGACGCTGGCAAAGATTACAATATCGTTAAGAAACCTCAAATCGTGACTCCTTCAAGGCAGCCTTTGTCACACTACGGCGCAGCACAGTACGCAGCATCAGCCTGGATGCCGTACCTTCTAAATCATGACACCAAAAGTCCAGAAGTTTGCACTAAGATTAGTGCCAGAGCCAAGAGGATTAAGCTATGAGGACTGGCTAATCCCTGCAAACACACAACGTAACGGTCCTTATGATTACCTTGTTACAACTTGTTATAAGGTTGTTACATCTTGTTATAACGTTTTCATGACGTATTAGAACTTTGTTATAACTTGTTATATTGGTTGTTACAACTTGTTAGGAGGTGTTAAAAGTTTCCAGTCACCTAGGTTGTGGGAGTCTCGAACAATGGACCCCATGTGTGTGTTAAGGACGTGTTCGAACGTTGTAACAACGTCGGTTACATCCCGTCGTGTGTTTGACGCGATGGAACTAGATCTCACAACCCTTGAGGACAGAAGAAACAGAGGAGATATGATCACAACATACAAGCTACTGAGGGGGAATACATATGGTGGAGGAGGATGGCCTCTTCAAACTTAATGCAAGTAGGACGAGCGGACACAAAAAGGAAGCTGGAAATGCATTTGGGTGGAAAATATGCAAGGAATATTCCCGTGTCCTGTACTGCTGGACAGTAAATGTATATATGCTGGTTAGCATTGTAAATGTCTGGCCACGTCTGTGGTACAAAATAATAACAATAAAAAAAACTGCTGGACAATAATGTACTGAAAGAAGTTGTGGAAGCCACCTCCATCCACAACTTTGAGCCCAGTCGGTCGGCCGAGTCGGTCGAGCCGGTCGGCCGAGTCGGTCGAGCCGGTCGGCCGAGTCGATCGAGCCGGTCGGCCGAGCGGACAGCACGCTGGACTTGTGATCCTGTGGTCCTGGGTTCGATCCCAGGCGCCGGCGAGAAACAATGGGCAGAGTTTCTTTCACCCTATGCCCCTGTTACCTAGCAGTAAAATAGGTACCTGGGTGTTAGTCAGCTGTCACGGGCTGCTTCCTGGGGGTGGAGGCCATGGTCGAAGACCGGGCCGCGGGGACACTAAAAGCCCCGAAATCACCTCAAGATAACCTCAAGATAGCCAGATTCGACAAGGAATTTGCGAGTCAGAAAAGTTAATTAGAACGCAACAGGTGCAACAAGGCAGGTAGGCCGATTAATGAACAAATTGCTAACCCCCCCCCCCGTGGACACTAGTGGGAAAAGTACTGATAGGTAAGTACTACATACCTGCCCAACACCCCCCCCTCCCCCCCCTCCTTCCCTATCCCCCCTGCCCCCCTCCTTCCCTATCCCCCCTGCCCCCCTCCTTCCCTATCCCCTCCTCCCTATCCCCTCCTTCCCTATCCCCCCCTCCCCCCTCCTTCCCTATCCCCCCCTCCTCCTCCCTCGTGTCTACCTTACCCTTTAAAATGGCAGTGTTGCCTATGCCCGTCTGACTAATGAGACCAACCACTTCTAACAGCCAGGCAAAATGCAATTCATCTTTTAAACAATAAGGCAAAAATGTGAAAGCAAGCAAGCAGTTGCTGATTGGCTGGACGGAGATAAGGTACATATAGACGTTTCCTGCAGACAAACAACTCAGCAAGCAAACACAACAGCGCCCAGGCTTTTGCTCTCTCCACTACAACAAAAACAACAATAATTAAAATGTATTTGTATGTCTGTTAATGTGGGAGTTGATGGGTGGGTGACCTGGGAGAGTTGATGGGTGGGTGACTGTGGGAGAGTTGATGGTTGGGTGACTGGGAGAGTTGATGGATAACTCACTATGGGATAGTTGATGGGAGGGTGACTGTGTGAGAGTTAATGGGTAAGTTACTATGGGAGAGTTGATGGGTGGTTGAATGTGGGGGAGTTGATAGGAGGGGTGACTTGAACTGAGGGAGTTGATGGGAGAGTGACTGTGGGAGAGTTGACGGTACACCAGTAACTACGACAACCCTCCCACAGCAACCCCCCAACCCCCACAGTACCCCCACAGCAACACAAACCTCCCAGTAGTGTATAGTGCAACAGCTGGAAAAGTTGCTCCATCACCTTTTTTTATTGTCTTTTTTTTGGAGGTGTAGTGATTACCGAGAGCAATTAGAGAGAGAGAGAGAGAGAGAGAGAGAGAGAGAGAGAGAGAGAGAGAGAGAGAGAGAGAGAGAGGAGAGGAGAGGAGAGGAGAGGAGAGAGAGAGAGAGAGAGAGAGAGAGAGAGAGAGAGAGAGAGAGAGAGAGAGAGAGAGAGAGAGAGAGAGAGAGAGAGAGAGAGAGAGAGAGAGAGAGAGAGAGAGAGAGAATCATTAAAATCAGTACCGACGTTATTTAACGCCTCAGTTAATACCCATCCTTGCAAAAATCTCTAGAACCCCCTCCCCCCCCACCCCCCCTGAGACGCCCTATACCCCCCCCTAGACCTTAATTATTGCAAGGATCGAGTGCCACCAGGTGCCAGGAGTGTCCAGGTCTTGTCCTCCATCTTGACACACGCCTCACCCTCTCCTCCATCCCAGCTGTAACACCTCCCTCAAGACGATCATCACAGCGTGTGTCCAAAAGCGTCCTAATGCACCAAGATGGCGTAGTTACACACACTGTATTTTTAGACTCGTAGGACAGGTACTGGTTTTATGAGTCGACGGAGCCGCTGGCCAAAGAGCCTCAGTTTAAACCTCCAATGATTCTCTAGGAGTCAGCATCAACTCTTTGAACAGTCAAGAGTTCTGTCGCGCGGGGCTCGTCTGGGGCCTCGCTATTAACTGCTCTTTTGCGAAGAGGTTAACGTGTAACTTTTTATTTTCAAGTTCTGATATTAGTTATCATATTTATTCATCCATCTGTTGCTTCCCTGTTTGGCTGATAGCACGATAACTGGTAGAGGACAAACTGAGTACTCGAAAGCTTAGTGGTGTTCATACTAATATCGGTAGATCGAAGGTGTCAGCCTTTATTAGGGCGTGTAAACTGGTATACCAAGTTTGCTTTATGGAGAGAATTGTATTGTTTATTAGGGGCTGTTCTTGAGTATTAAATCAGCAGTCCTTTTTTGTTCGGTATTACATAATGAAGTCCAATGTTTGATCTTGGGCTGTCGGCTTCACTTCATTTCCAATTAAATTTTTTTGTTATTCTTCTTCATTCTGCTTTATGCTGTGAACTGTGAACCACTAACTAAACTATACCTCACCATCTTGGTTATCTTGAGGTTATCTTGAGATGATTTCGGGGCTTTAGTGTCCCCGCGACCCGGTCCTCGACCAGGCCTCCACCCCCAGGAAGCAGCCCGTGACATCTGACTAACACCCAGGTACCTATTTTACTGCTAGGTAACAAGGGCATAGGGTGAAAGAAACTCTGCCCATTGTTTCTCGCCGGCGCCTGGGATCGAACCCAGGACCACAGGATCACAAGTCCAGCGTGCTGTCCGCTCGGCCGACCGGCTCCCTCGGCCGACCATACTAACAAACTATTAATTACACCATACCTCACCACATTCAACAAACTACCAACTCCACCATTACTCACCACACACCCATCCCTAACAACTGAACCGCAGGGTACAAAACTATCCACAAAACAAGGATAGTTTGCAGCGAGCTTTCTCAGCTCTAAGACAAACTCCTCAGACCAGGAGAAGACGGGTGATCAGCCAGGCCTTAAACCTCATACACAATGCCATATCTCCCAGTCTACTGAGCGTAGGTTTCTGGGGTTTCAGAAATGGTCATTCTTATCATCTACGCTAAACCATGATGCCAAAGCTGTCAAGATCTACTGAGCGTAAACTTCAGCGTCGCAGAAAGGATCGTTAATATCTGTGAGTACTGAACTATTTACCAGTTGACACGCTTCTTCAACAATCACCAGCTATCATTATTATCTTGAAGGTGAGGCTCGTATTAATTGTTTTTGACGCAGACACCAGTTACGGGTCAGGGTGATTATAGATTACAGCGGGTGGAGGCCACACACACACACACACACACACACACACACACACACACACACACACACACACACACACACACACACACACACACACACACACACACACACACACACACACACACACACACACACACACACACACACACACACACCACACCAAACACCTGGTTTATCCTGTATCAGTTGGCGCCGACATTGTTGCTTTTTCTGTAGCTGTAACACCTGTTCTCCCCAGCCTCACCTGCAAGGTAGTTATATGGCACCTGTTCACACCTGTAAGGCAGTTATGTAGCACCTGTTATCTCCACCCACACCTGTAAGGTAGTTATATATCACTTGTTCTCCCCAGTCATACCTGTAAGGTGATTATAGCACCAGTTTATTTCAGCCACACCTGTAATGATTTTTTTTAAATCACGGATAATTATAGCTTCTAAATCTAAATCTAGACCATACTGTATATAGTTAGAATTATAACATAGTATGCTATCATTATAATTTTCCGTTTGGTAAATAATGTAATTAAATTTTGTGAAAATGAACTCACTTATAAATGTACAAACATTAATGAATACAGTTACCGAATTTGATTTTGAATTTGAGGGTAATGGGAGGAGGGGAAGGGTACGAGACCCCGCAGAGTTCTAAATATCTAATTGATCTTTGTGGCTAGTAAACACGTGGCTCTGTATGACTAACCATCCTGCGAGATGGGGACTTGTATTACTCTGCTACCTTATTCACTCTTGTGTTGATGATATCCTCAAAATGCATCCGGAGTCTGCCAGTGCAGACCGCTTATCACATGCCTCTGTATGACTAACCATCCTGTGTGATGGGGATTTTATAGCATCACCTAGTTAGCTTTTTTGACACACTGTACTCCACTTCATATAGTCTAGGACAGCTGCACTAATGCAGATGTACCTCATGTATTAATACAAAAAAATGGGTTGTCTCAGCACATTAATTACTTTGGGTTATTAAGGACCCATTAATTAAGGAACCTTACGGCCGCAGAGAATCCCAGTTTACTGACGTCAACCTAACTTGGGTTCATCTCTCATAAACCCTCATACACCAGTGTAGTGAGTGCCAGAACAATGAGGCAGTATACCCGCCTAGAGTATGGCAGCGTCACAGGTGAGCCGTCTTAGTCCTGTGAGGAAGGTGGCACCTGTCATTAGTGAGGCTTGTGCTCCACCTGGAGACAAGATGCTGCTGGCCTGGTAACTATGATGGGATCTCCTTCCCTTTGTTGTTGTTTAAGATTCACTACCTGGAACAAAAAGTTCCAAGTAGCACGGGCTATGGTGAGCCCGAGCTCGTTCCTTATGACTGCCCTTCGACCCTCTGAGGTAGGGGGTGGAGGTGGGGCCACGGTGGGGGGTGGGGAGGGGTGGTGGACAGGGGCCCAGGGATGGGGGTCTCGTACCCCCATAACCCCCATAATAACAGTTGCCAGATCACACAATTAATGGTGGGAAAATGACACCAAAATATAGCTGCCGCTCTTCACCGAGAACACAATTGATACATTTTCCTACAGAAAAAAAAATAAAATAAAAAAAATACCATATCATTTAAACGACGTTTTGAAAAAGTATTTTATAATCTGAAAAAATGTGAAGCAATATGAAAAAAATGAGTATCAAATAAATATGATTTGTTTGCCATTGTTGTCCATGTGAAAATGATTTTAAAGCTGTGATTCTGACGGCTGACCAATGGGAGCCCTGGTGAGCCCCCCCCCCCTAGGGCTAGGCTCTAGTGAGCCCCCCCCCTAGGGCTAGGCTCTAGTGAGCCCCCCCCCTAGGGCTAGGCTCTAGTGAGCCCCCCCCCCCTAGGGCTCACCAGGGCCTAGCCCGTAGTAATTGTTTGGTCATGTTACATATAACAATTCTAACTGTCTAATATATGTAAGTTTAGGGCTAACAACTTGTTTATTACTCAATAAAGCACAGCAGGACCTAGCGTGTGTGTGTATCCACCTAGTTGTGCTTGCGGGGGTTGAGCTCTGGCTCTTTCGGCCCGCCTCTCAACTGTCAATCAATCAACTTCCCCCCCCCCCCCCCTACCCCACCACCACACACACGTCTGCAGCATATGCGAGGCTGGCTAACATCAGAACAGCCTGCAGGAACCTGTGTAAGGAATCATTCAGAACCTTGTACACCACATATGTAAGACCAATCCTGGAGTATGCAGCGCCAACATGAAGCCCGTACCTTGTCAAGCACAAGACGAAGCTGGAAAAAGTTCAGAGGTGTGCCACTAGACTAGTCCCAGAACTAAGAGGCATGAGTTACGTGAAAGACTGCGAGAAATGCACCTTACGACACTGGAAAACAGAAGAGTAAGGGGAGACATGATCACAACATACAAAATCCTCAGGGAAATTGACTGGGTAAACAAGGATAAACATATTCAACATTGGTGGGACGCGAACAAGGGGACACAGGTGGAAACTGAGTACCCACATGAGCCAGAGACGTTAGAAGAAACTTTTTCAGAGTCAGAGTAGTTAACAGGTGGAATGCATTAGGCAGTGATGTGGTGGAGGCTGACTCCATACACAGTTTCAAGTGTAGATATGATAGAGCCCAGTAGGCTCAGGAACCTGTACATCAGTTGATTGACAGTTGAGAGGCGTGACCAAAGAGCCAAAGCTCAACCCCCGCAAGCACAACTAGGTGAGCATACACACATATTCATCCAAACCCTTGCCCTTTCCCACGAAAAAACACACTGAAACCCCCACCGCCTCACCCACACCACACACAAACACACATACAATTGAACAAATCCACAAGGGCCGTGACGAGGGTTCGAACCTACGCCAGGGACGTTCCCAGGTGCGCCTTTGTCAACTATGCCTTCACTTCTCTCCCTACACACACGCTCTCTCTCTCTCTCCCTACACACACGCTCTCTCTCTCTCTCCCTACACACACGCTCTCTCTCTCTCTCTCTCTCTCTCTCTCTCTCTCTCTCTCTCTCTCTCTCTCTCTCTCTCTCTCTCTCTCTCTCTCTCTCTCTCTCTCTCTCTCTCACGAGAAAAAGTGAAAAAAATGACTTCCTAAAAAGTGAATATATAAAAAAGGTTGAGGCGCCCCCCAGCGCCGGGTCGCCCGGAGCTCAGACAAAGGAGGAGGAGCAAAAAATTGGGTGATAAGAAAATTATGGAAAAAAACCCAACACGGGAGAATGAAAAAAAAAACGGAAGGAGAGAAAAAGAAAAACTCAACAGAAATATTGAAGGGGAGGAGGAGGAGGAGGAGGAGGAGGAGGAGGAGAAGGAGGAGGAGGAGGAGGAGAGTAAGGAGAGGTATGGGGAGAGTGAAGGTGAAGAACACCACCAGGGGTGAAGAACACCACCGGGGGGGGTGAAGAACACCAGCTACGACCAGACTACCCATATGTTCGGGAGATTGAGATGAACACGAACAAAAGAAACAAGTACAAATACTGTGGACGACCAAACGATCCTTCCCACCACCACTACTTGTTCACCTCTAATTACTTCCCTTAACTATAGAACCACCAACACAACCTGTATCCTTGACAGATTCAGCCTAAGCGCTTTCGTAAAGATTGCTCGCCACTTATAATAATCCTTCTCATGAAATCAATAAAATAAACCATATAATAAACAAATAACTAAGCAAATGACTAATAGTGTTGTTGGAGTTGTAAATGAGACAAAACCCGCTCGCGAGGCGCGTCTCCTAACAGCCCAATTGAGTTAAGTCATTTCACCTTAACTGATGGCGGCCGGCGGTAGTCAACCTGGTGATAATTTATGGCTCTTTTTAAGAAGTACCAGACCTGAGCCCTCATAGGTTGGCGGAGGACAGAGTCTGTGTCCTCAGGTGCCCTCTGTACTCAGCCCTCTGCCCCCCTGTACTCTGCCGCGGCCCTCAGCCCGCGGCCCTCGGAATCGGAACCCAGCCCTCTGCTCCCAGCCCGTAGGCCTCTGCTCCCAGCCCGCAGCCCGCAGCTCCCAGCCCGCAGGTCCCAGCCCGCAGCTCCCAGCCCGCAGGTCCCAGCCCGCAGGCTCCCAGCCCGCAGCCCGCAGCTCCCAGCCCGCAGCTCACCTAACAGTGACTACGGGGGAGCGAGGAGTAGTGATAATGCCCCGTCAACCTTGTTTGACTATGTGGGCGTGTGAGTTGTGTGTGGCCTGCGCTCTTGACGCTGTCAACACCACTGGCATACACCACTGGTATACACCACTGACATACACCACTGTCAACACCACTGGCATACACCACTGGCATACACCACTGTCAACACCACTGGCATACACCACTGTCATACACCACTGACATACACCACTATCATACACCACTGGCATACACCACTGGCATACACCACTTCTCTCACTCATGAGGTCCACTTCCTAACCTGGGTACCAGGATTTCATTAGTTTTCCATCTCATTTTAATTGCATTTCCAGTTTTCCCCTATGTTCTCTTGTCTATTACTTCTAGCACCATATATGTTGTGATCATGTTCCCTCTACTTTTTTCTCCTATAAACAATCCTCGTAACTTATCCATTATAATGTATTTACTAGTTACAAGCCTCCACACTGGTCAAACTTCTTGTCTAGTTCTTCGTGAGGTGCGGACTCCAGGCTGGTGCTGCGTATTCTGGTGTTGGTCTCACCTATGTTGTACGATATAGTCTGTGGTAAATATAGTAACACAGTTTTAACATTTAAGAAGACCGAAGTAAACGGAGTGTGTTTATACAGTAAACAGACAGACACGCAGACAATCCCGTCAAGGAACTTGTGCAAGCACGAAATAAAACTTGAAAACTGACAATAAATGCAAAAAAATCGCTCGTTCCAGAGCTGTGGGGCCTGAACTATGAGGAAACACTGAGAGAACTGGACTTCGTCACACTAGAGGAAGGCAGGAATAGCAGGGGACATGATAACGACATTCTAATTCATTCTAAGATTCTAATCGCAATATAAAACAGAATAGAGTAATAGACAAAGTAGCATTGTTCACAGCAAAGAAGAGTAGAACAAGAGAGACATAGAGGGGAACTCGAGACACAGATGTCACAAAGATGTGAGAAAGAACTTCTGCAGGTTTGGAGTTGTCAATAAGTAGTAAGAGCCAGGGTCTCCAGGCTCCTAACCTGGGGGTATCCATAACCCATGGTGGTACTGGAACCATATAAGAGGGGCATGGCATGCCATCTCTGTACAACAACAACCATAACTAAAAATTGAATGATATGATAACACCCTTATGATGTTCCTTCAGTTGTTGTTGTCTTAGCTATCCACATGTCAAGTAAAACCCAGCTATGGACATCTTGTTGAAATCTTAGTGGTATCTAAGATGACTGACTGGTGGTGGTGATGACTGGTGACTGCAGGTACCGGGGAACACAGTTGGGGACACACACACACTTGGGGTCAGTCAGCACACAAACGTTACCAGCTCCTCGGGTCGACGAAGACCTCAATACACAATCTTAAATGAAAAAAAAATGATAATCAATCGAGAACATTCATTACATTACACTCCAAAATGTAAAAAAAAAAAGGCAGGGGCTTAGTAGCTGACGCTGGAACGTGCAAGCACAACAAGGTGAGGACAGGCACTCAAACAAACAAACAAACAAACAATCAACGGAAACAAACAAAGCACCACGGCCAGCTGACCGAGGACAACAGAAACGATAACATCAGAGTCTCGCAGATTTCTGGAGCGGACGAAACTCAGTGAAACATCGCAGTTTCTGGTAATGCCAAGGACGAAGAAATGTGAACACAAAAACCTTAAGAAAATTCCCAGAAAAACCACAATGACTGGAGAAAGAATACTACAAAATAAAACATTCTAAAAACCGACCCCGCCAACGGACTCCAATGTTCACACTTCAAATAACATTTCAGAACTCAAAGTGCAGAACGCGTCACACGAGAGTGAAGTCTATCCCTGATACGCGTATAATTATTACAACGGCCACACGGAAAGACTCCAAGATTCACCAAACGCTCTCGTGACCACTTGCGAAACCTCTACATCTTTCCTAATTCATGGGGCGAAGGGACATGAGGGAAGAGGGTGATATATGTGTATGTGTGTGTGTGTGTGTGTGTGTGTGTGTGTGTGTGTGTGTGTGTGTGTGTGTGTGTGTGTGTGTGTGTGTGTGTGTGTGTGTGTGTGTGTGTGTGTGTAAAACACGAAAATTAACACGTGATGAAAAATGTGACAATGTCAGACTACGGAGGAAGAATTAAAACAGGGAGACCCTTCTGAAGAGGTATTATTAAATACGAAAGTACTTAAGGAAATTCCTGTTTCAATTCTTCCTCCGTGGTCTGACACTGTCATATATATATATATATATATATATATATATATATATATATATATATATATATATATATATACATATATATATATATATATATATATATATATATATATATATATATATATATATACATATATACATATATACAAACAAATAACATTCAATTCAGTTACGTAGACGAGGAAACAAATCAAAACTAAACATGAATCAAAGGCACAAATAATTTTTACCAGCTTACATATAATTCTGAAAAAAAGGAAGATAAAACAAAGAAAGAAAAAAAACAGGAAAAAGGAGAAGCACTAACAGGAAATTAACGAAAGTTTATCCCAAGAAAAATCCTCAAAAAAGTCGATTAGTGAGAAAATAACTCGAGTCGTGGAAAAATGTGAAACCAAGTTAAAAAAAAGAGGGAAATGGTAGTGGTATAAATGGTATCCACGACACGACAACCCCGACACTTCCTGTTATAAGAGTGTGTGAAGCGGGCGACAACCCCGACACTTCCTGTTATAAGAGTGAGTGAAGCAGGCGACAACCCCGACACTTCCTGTTATAAGAGTGAGTGAAGCAGGCGACAACCCCGACACTTCCTGTTATAAGAGTGTGTGAAGCAGGCGACAACCACGACACTTCCTGTTATAAGAGTGTGTGAAGCAGGCGACAACCACGACACTTCCTGTTATAAGAGTGAGTGAAGCAGGCGACAACCCCGACACTTCCTGTTATAAGAGTGAGTGAAGCAGGCGACAACCACGACACTTCCTGTTATAAGAGTGTGTGAAGCAGGCGACAACCACGACACTTCCTGTTATAAGAGTGTGTGAAGCAGGCGACAACCACGACACTTCCTGTTATAAGAGTGTGTGAAGCGGGCGACAACCCCGACACTTCCTGTTATAAGAGTGTGTGAAGCAGGCGACAACCCCGACACTTCCTGTTATAAGAGTGTGTGAAGCAGGCGACAACCTCGACACTTCCTGTTATAAGAGTGTGTGAAGCGGGCGACAACCACGACACTTCCTGTTATAAGAGTGTGTGAAGCAGGCGACAACCCCGACACTTCCTGTTATAAGAGTGTGTGAAGCAGGCGACAACCCCGACACTTCCTGTTATAAGAGTGTGTGAAGCGGGCGACAACCACGACACTTCCTGTTAAGAGTGTGTGAAGCGGGCGACAACCACGACACTTCCTGTTATAAGAGTGTGTGAAGCAGGCGACAACCCCGACACTTCCTGTTATAAGAGTGTGTGAAGCGGGCGACAACCCCGACACTTCCTGTTATAAGAGTGTGTGAAGCGGGCGACAACCACGACACTTCCTGTTATAAGAGTGTGTGAAGCGGGCGACAACCACGACACTTCCTGTTATAAGAGTGTGTGAAGCAGGCGACAACCCCGACACTTCCTGTTATAAGAGTGTGTGAAGCGGGCGACAACCACGACACTTCCTGTTATAAGAGTGAGTGAAGCGGGCGACAACCACGACACTTCCTGTTATAAGAGTGAGTGAAGCGGGCGACAACCCCGACACTTCCTGTTATAAGAGTGTGTGAAGCAGGCGACAACCACGACACTTCCTGTTATAAGAGTGTGTGAAGCAGGCGACAACCCCGACACTTCCTGTTATAAGAGTGTGTGAAGCGGGCGACAACCCCGACACTTCCTGTTATAAGAGTGTGTGAAGCGGGCGACAACCACGACACTTCCTGTTATAAGAGTGTGTGAAGCGGGCGACAACCCCGACACTTCCTGTTATAAGAGTGTGTGAAGCGGGCGACAACCACGACACTTCCTGTTATAAGAGTGTGTGAAGCGGGCGACAACCACGACACTTCCTGTTATAAGAGTGTGTGAAGCGGGCGACAACCCCGACACTTCCTGTTATAAGAGTGTGTGAAGCGGGCGACAACCACGACACTTCCTGTTATAAGAGTGTGTGAAGCAGGCGACAACCCCGACACTTCCTGTTATAAGAGTGTGTGAAGCAGGCGACAACCCCGACACTTCCTGTTAAGAGTGTGTGAAGCAGGCGACAACCCCGACACTTCCTGTTAAGAGTGTGTGAAGCAGGCGACAACCCCGACACTTCCTGTTAAGAGTGTGTGAAGCAGGCGACAACCCCGACACTTCCTGTTAAGAGTGTGTGAAGCAGGCGACAACCGCGACACTTCCTGTTATAAGAGTGTGTGAAGCAGGCGACAACCCCGACACTTCCTGTTAAGAGTGTGTGAAGCAGGCGACACTTCCTGTTATAAGAGTGTGTGAAGCAGGCGACAACCCCGACACTTCCTGTTAAGAGTGTGTGAAGCAGGCGACAACCCCGACACTTCCTGTTAAGAGTGTGTGAAGCAGGCGACAACCGCGACACTTCCTGTTAAGAGTGTGTGAAGCAGGCGACAACCCCGACACTTCCTGTTAAGAGTGTGTGAAGCAGGCGACAACCCCGACACTTCCTGTTATAAGAGTGTGTGAAGCAGGCGACAACCTCGACACTTCCTGTTAAGAGTGTGTGAAGCAGGCGACAACTGCGACACTTCCTGTTAAGAGTGTGTGAAGCAGGCGACAACCCCGACACTTCCTGTTAAGAGTGTGTGAAGCAGGCGACAACCCCGACACTTCCTGTTATAAGAGTGTGTGAAGCAGGCGACAACCCCGACACTTCCTGTTAAGAGTGTGTGAAGCAAACGACAACCACGACATGACAACCACGACACAATAACAGAAGTCATGCCATAACACTTCTTGTTCATCAAGAACATCATGAACTTCTGTTTAAGCTTGACCACCGTTGCCAAACAGAATATTTCTGGCTGACCGGGGTTGTCGCCACACACGCCTGGGGAGAACTCCCCGCCCCCCAACCAGACAACAGTAAACTAACAGGTAAACAGGGGACGTCAGGTAAACAGGGTATGGAGGAGGCAGCAGTAATACCAACAATGTATCACCCGTAAGAGCAGCCAGGCAAGAAACATCACCCTAAGTTTTTTTTTCCTCCACGTGAGTTGGCAACATTTTTGTTGTGTGGTCAGAGTCATTTTTGTAATTATTATTTTTTGTTCCCATCCACAAGTGCCTATCATCTTTAATAAGGCTGACGGTGATACATGGCTTCTCAACTCTCTTTTTTGTGTGCACTTTGAGAGCGCCTGGCCGTTGGTGTTCAGGTCCTTCCCGCCGTTGGTGTTCAGGTCCTTCCCACCGGTGGTGTTCAGGTCCTTCACGCCGGTGGTGTTCAGGTCCTTCCCGCCGGTGGTGTTCAGGTCTTTCACGCCGGTGGTGTTCAGGTCTTTCACGCCGGTGGTGTTCAGGTCCTTCCCGCCGGTGGTGTTCAGGTCCTTCCCGCCGGTGGTGTTCAGGTCTTTCACGCCGGTGGTGTTCAGGTCTTTCACGCCGGTGGTGTTCAGGTCCTTCCCGCCGGTGGTGTTCATTGTGGTCAAGGCCTAAGAGCCTCCACAGGAAGGGGGAGGAGGCTCCTCTTGTGCTTGTTCAACGCCTTGAGGCACCCGGAAATAGGGACTGAAGACGGCGGAGGCGGACGGTAGACTGGTGACATTATAGGGAAGAAATTGGTCATATTTGAACACCCTTGTCGGCATATCCTTACCTACACACATTTCCGTTGATTGGCAGTTGAGAGGCGGGAGCAAAGAGCCCTAGCTCAACCCTCGCATACATGTGCGGGGGAGAGTACACATGTATGCACTCAGACATACACAGTGAGGTCATCTCCTCTACCTAGAGGAGATGACAGTAGAGGAGATGACACCACACCACCAGCATGACCAGGCCAATATATATGTCAAGCAGTCCACGTGGCGAAGTGGTAACACACACTCGCCTGGCGTTCCGCGAGCGTTTTGGCCTGGGATCATATCCAGACCGAGGAAGATTGACCGGGCACCAATCCTAAACTGTAGCCTCTATTCACCCAGCAGTGAACGGGTACCTGGTTGTTAAACGATTTAGCGGGTGGTATTCCAAGGGAAAATTAGGATTAATGACTTGCCCGAAACGCTATGCGTGTAGTGGCTGTACAAGAATGTAACAACTCTCGTATATATATAAATAACACGTCAATCATATGGTAATTACATCTTAAGAAACAAGTGCGGTATGAAGGAGAAATCTGACGTGAGGAACTCCTGGTGAGGAACCCGTGGTGAGGAACCCGTGGTGAGGAACCCGTGGTGAGGAACCCGTGGTGAGGAACCCGTGGTGAGGAACCCGTGGTGAGGAACCCGTGGTGAGGAACCCGTGGTGAGGAACCCGTGGTGAGGAACCCGTGGTGAGGAACCCCTGATGAGGAACCCGTGGTGAGGAACCCCTGATGAGGAACCCGTGGTGAGGAACCCCTGATGAGGAACCACTGATGAGGAACCAGTGATGAGGAACCACTGGTGAGGAGCAACTTGCAGGTGAGGTACAAGAGTAGCCTGGCGCCAGGTGAGGAAGGGCGCCAACAACAAAGATGGCGCCAGGCAGCAGCAGGAGGCGGCGGCGGCCACAGAGGAGGAACGGGACCCATCGCCAGTGTTCCCGCCACCGCCATGACGAGGCACCCAATGTTTTGCACTTCTTTCTCTTTTTCCAAACCAGCCAATCCCCTGCAGGTAATTTGATAAGAGGCGGCTCATTATATTAAGTCAACGCCTTAAGTGTTCTTAAGTGGTCATTGATATGTTCACCTTGTGGACACGGGCCCTCATACAGTCTCGCTTCATACAGCCCCGCCTCATATGTACATAGAATTCTAATATATATAATATTACTCAATTTTCGTTTATAGAAAACTCTGATTTTTGAATAAACATAAGGTTAAAATTGATAAATTCGTCTTTGGGGTCGGCCGCTGGATGGATGAGCACCCCGTGAGGACCGGGGCCGTCCAGCGTGTACACGAAGTATATTTGTAATCCAGGGAGAGGGGGAGAGGGAGAGGGGAGGGGTAGAGGGAGAGAGGGGAGAGGGAGGGGGAGAGGGAGGGGGAGAGGGAGGGGGAGAGGGAGGGGAGAGGGAGGGGGAGAGAGAGGGGAGAGGGGCAACAGGTGGGGAGGACTGTGTGAGGGGGGGGGGAGTGTCACCACCGTGCCTGTGTCGGAGGCTGTGGTGCCTATACCTGGCCTACCAGTGCCTGCAGGATGGTATAATTCTCCCTGGCACTCCCCCTCACCCCCGCCAGGACCCCCACGGTACAGGAGCCAGGTGTGGGTGGTGTACCGCCGCCCATCTTCACAAAGCCTTTGGAACGGTTTAAGACATTAACCAAAATTAAGATTCGGCCCCCACCTTCACCCCCCCCCCCTCCACAACCCCCTCCCACCCCCCCCCCCCTCCACAACCCCCTCCCACCCCCCCCCCCTCACCAACAACCTCCCTCACCCCCCTCACCCCCCCCCCCCGTGTTTTCCCCGCCCATAATGGCCAACATGACGTGAGAGTCTGAGACAAAAAACTTAAGACAAAATGCTCGTGGCTGAAATAAAGAAGATTTTTTGAGTTGGTCATTTTTTTTCTTCTCAAAATGGCGAGATGAGGAGACTTAGAATTTCGTATTCGTTAACCTCGTCCCAGATAGCTTCGTCCGATTACAAGGTCCACGATAACAGCTTTACGCTCACTCTGATATCAACAGATTGATATCAGATATTGATGTGAGATATTTGGTTGACTTTGATCAGCCAAGATTCGAACTCGGCCCTGAAAAGTGCAAAGCCGTTGTCCTACCAAACATGCTATGGATATATGACCTGCTCATCCCGCCCCCCCCCCCCGCCCCCCACCCAATGACCTAGCCAAACTCATCACACCCCCCCACCACCCCATGACCTAGCCAAACTCATCCCCCCCCCACCCCATGACCTAGCCAAACTCATCACACCCCCCCCACCACCCCATGACCTAGCCAAACTCATCCCCCCCCCACCCTATGACCTAGCCAAACTCATCACTCCCCCCCCCCCCCCCCGCCATAACCTCATATCATGTAAGTGTTGACTCAGACCACGTAAGGGTAAAAACCCACTACCATATAAGTGCAAACCCACAGCAAACCCTAATATAGAGCTGAGTTTACTCACGCAAGAGTAAACTCACGTTGCACAGGGTTGCAAAGAATTCAAACAAAGAGAACAGGTAAGAAGTGAGAGAACTAACGCCACCTGAGTGTCAATGAGTAGTAGCTTGAAGGGGGGGGGGGGTCGAAGGAATGAGTAAATGCGTGAATGACTATGCGTGCATGGGTGAGTGAGTGAGTGCGAGATGAGTTAGTAACGAATGTTATGAGGCTGAAGAACGAGGTCACAGCACCAAACCTGCTCCAACAAGCAACTTTATCTTTCCGGGAGCGCATAGAGCGAGCATAGAGCACTTCTGCCTCCATAACACCCCCCTTACCCCCCCCTACCCCCCCCCCCCTCACTCATCTCCCCCCCTAGAACAAACTAGCACCAGCAAAGCTCTTAATAACCAATCCATATTCATGTCATGACGTGAGTGTGTGTGTGTGTGTGTGTGTGTGTGTGTGTGTGTGTGTGTGTGTGTGTGTGTGTGTGTGTGTGTGTGTGTGTGTGTGTGTGTGTGTGTGTGTGTGTGTGTGTGTGTGTGTGTGTGTGTGTGTGTGTGTGTGTGTGTGTGTGTGTGTGTGTGTGTGTGTGTTCCCGGGCCCAAAAATCTCTCCCCCGTCGGGAGTGCTTCTGCGTGTACAGAGTCTCTTGATCTAAATACTCTGAAACACCGACCCGTGACTGCACTGTCAGCATTAACAAGCCAATTAACCTGGGTCATTACCAGCTGGCGGTGTGTGGGGGGGGCCGGGGAATAAGGCCGTATGAGGCGGGGGCGTTTTTGGCCGGAGCGTCCGTGTCTAGCGGCGGGAGCGTCGCCCTTACGTGTCTTGGCGCCTGGGTCTGTGTCGTCCATCCATCAGCCGTGACAAGCCATAATGGGGATTCAATCATGATCAAATTGTAGATTGTGGACAGATTGACTCGCTTTTTCTCTTTAATTGGTTTCCAATACTACTTTTTCCTTTTTTTTTTAAGGGAGAGAGGGTGGGCAAAGAATGGGTATGTGTACTCGCTTGTATGTGCTGGTAGAGGGGGCGAGCTTTAGCTCCTGGTCTCTGACCTTCTGGGTTATCATAGCTGCTCTTGAAACAATGTCTGGAGTCAGACTCCATCTCCTCCACGTGTTGGATGTTCTTATATTGAAGACGTGTTGCTTCCTTGTATCACTGTGGCTCGTCTGAGTGTCTGGTTATAACCCCCAGTCCTCCCCTGCTGTTGTGTATGTCCTCCCCTGCTATTGTGTATGTCCCCCCCTGCTGTTGTGTATGTCCTCCCCTGCTGTTGTGTATGTCCTCCCCTGCTGTTGTGTATGTCCTCCCCTGCTGTTGTGTATGTCCTCCCCTGCTGTTGTGTATGTCCTCCCCTGCTGTTGTGTATGTCCTCCCCTGCTGTTGTGTATGTCCTCCCCTTCTGCTGTGTATGTCCTCCCCTGCTGTTGTGTATGTCCTCCCCTGCTGTTGTGTATGTCCTCCCCTGCTGCTGTGTATGTCCTCCCCTGCTGTTGTGTATGTCCTCCCCTGCTGTTGTGTATGTCCTCCCCTGCTGTTGTGTATGTCCTCCCCTGCTGTTGTGTATGTCCTCCCCTGCTGTTGTGTATGTCCTCCCCTGCTGTTGTGTATGTCCTCCCCTGCTGTTGTACTCACCTAGTTGTGCTTGCGGGGGTTGAGCTTTGGCTCTTTGATCCCGCCTCTCATCTGTCAATCAACTGGTGTACAGATTCCTGAGCCTACTGGGCTCTATCATATCTACATTTGAAACTGTGTATGGAGTCAGCCTCTACCACATCACTGCCTAATGCATTCCATCTGTTAACTACTCTGACACTGAAAAAGTTCCTTCTAACGTCCTCTGAGAATTTTGTAGGTAGTGATCATGTCTCCCCTTACTCTTCTGTCTTCTAGTGTCGTGAGGTGCATGTCTCACAGCCTTTCTTCGTAACTCATGCCTCTTAGTTCTGGGACTAGCCTAGTGGCATACCTCTGAACTTTTTCATGCTTCGCCTTGTGCTTGACAAGGTACGGGCTCCATGCTGGGGCCGCATACTCCAGGATTGGTCTTACATATGTGGTGTACAAGATTCTGAACGATTCCTTACACAGGTTCCTGAACGCTGTTCTGATGTTAGCCAGCCTCGCATATGCCGGAGACGTTATTCTTTTGATATGGGCTTCAGGAGACAGGTTTGGTGTGATATCAACTCCTAGATCTTTCTCTCTGTTCGTTTCATGAAGAACTTCATCTCCCATTCTATATCCTGTGTCTGGCCTCCTGTTTCCACTGCCTAGTTTCATTACCTTACATTTACTCGGGTTGAACTTCAGTACCCATTTGTTAGACCAATCATGCAGTCTGTCTAGGTCATCTTGTAGTCTCATACTGTCTTCCTCCGTCTTAATCCTCCTCATAAGTTTTGCATCATCAGCAAACAATGAGAGGAATGATTCTATACCATCTGGAAGATCATTTACATATATAAGAAACAGTATGGGTCCAAGGACTGAACCCTGCGGGACCTCACTGGTGACGTCTCGCCAATCTGAGACCTCACCCCGGACAGTAACTCTCTGCCTTCTGTTACTTAGGTACTCCCTAATCCAATGGAGTACCTTCCCTTTCACTCCTGCATGCATCTCCAGCTTTCGCACCAGTCTCTGGTGTGACACTGTGTCAAAGGCTTTCTGGCAATCCAAAAATATGCAGTCTGCTCACCCCTCTCTTTCTTGTCTGATTCTTGTTGCCTGATCGTAGAATTCAATTAATCCTGTGAGGCAGGACTTGCCATCCCTGAAACCATGTTGGTGTTGTGACACGATGTTCCTTCGCTCCAGGTGTTCGACTAGCTTTTTTCGCACAATTTTCTCCATTAGCTTGCATGGTATACAAGTTAGGGACACTGGCCTGTAGTTCAGTGCCTCCTGTCTATTCCCCTTCTTGTATATCGGGACTACGTTTGCCGCCTTCCAAATTTCTGGCAGTTCCCCTGTTACCAGTGATTTGTCATACACCATAGAGAGTGGCAGGCACAGTGCTTCTGCTCCTTCCTTTAGTATCCATGGTGATATTCCATCCGGGCCTATAGCCTTTGTCACATCCAATTCTAGCAAAAGCTTCCTTACATCTCCACTGGTAATCTCAAATTCCTCTAGTGGTACCTGGTTAATTATTCCTTCTCTTATCTCTGGAACTTCTCCTTGCTCTATTGTGAAGACTTCCTGGAATTTCATATTGAGTTCCTCGTACACTTCTTTGTCGTTTGTAGTGAATCTGTTGTGTATGTCCTCCCCTTCTGTTGTGTATGTCCTCCCCTTCTGTTGTGTATGTCCTCCCCTTCTGTTGTGTATGTCCTCCCCTGCTGCTGTGTATGTCCTCCCCTGCTGTTGTGTATGTCCTCCCCTGCTGCTGTGTATGTCCTCCCCTTCTGTTGTGTATGTCCTCCCCTTCTGTTGTGTATGTCCTCCCCTTCTGTTGTGTATGTCCTCCCCTTCTGTTGTGTATGTCCTCCCCTGCTGTTGTGTATGTCCTCCCCTTCTGTTGTGTATGTCCTCCCCTTCTGTTGTGTATGTCCTCCCCTGCTGCTGTGTATGTCCTCCCCTGCTGTTGTGTATGTCCCCCCCTGCTGTTGTGTATGTCCTCCCCTGCTGTTGTGTATGTCCTCCCCTGCTGCTGTGTATGTCCTCCCCTTCTGTTGTGTATGTCCTCCCCTGCTGTTGTGTATGTCCTCCCCTGCTGTTGTGTATGTCCTCCCCTGCTGTTGTGTATGTCCTCCCCTGCTGCTGTGTATGTCCTCCCCTGCTGTTGTGTATGTCCTCCCCTTCTGTTGTGTATGTCCTCCCCTGCTGTTGTGTATGTCCTCCCCTGCTGCTGTTGTGTATGTCCTCCCCTGCTGCTGTGTATGTCCTCCCCTGCTGCTGTTGTGTATGTCCTCCCCTGCTGCTGTGTATGTCCTCCCCTGCTGCTGTGTATGTCCTCCCCTGCTGTTGTGTATGTCCCCCCCTGCTGTTGTGTATGTCCTCCCCTGCTGTTGTGTATGTCCTCCCCTGCTGTTGTGTATGTCCCCCCCTGCTGTTGTGTATGTCCTCCCCTGCTGTTGTGTATGTCCTCCCCTGCTGCTGTGTATGTCCTCCCCTTCTGTTGTGTATGTCCTCCCCTTCTGTTGTGTATGTCCTCCCCTGCTGTTGTGTATGTCCTCCCCTGCTGTTGTGTATGTCCTCCCCTGCTGTTGTGTATGTCCTCCCCTTCTGTTGTGTATGTCCTCCCCTGCTGTTGTGTATGTCCTCCCCTGCTGCTGTGTATGTCCTCCCCTGCTGCTGTGTATGTCCTCCCCTGCTGTTGTGTATGTCCTCCCCTGCTGCTGTGTATGTCCTCCCCTGCTGTTGTGTATGTCCTCCCCTGCTGTTGTGTATGTCCTCCCCTGCTGCTGTGTATGTCCTCCCCTGCTGCTGTGTATGTCCTCCCCTGCTGCTGTGTATGTCCTCCCCTGCTGCTGTGTATGTCCTCCCCTGCTGTTGTGTATGTCCTCCCCTGCTGTTGTGTATGTCCTCCCCTGCTGCTGTGTATGTCCTCCCCTGCTGCTGTGTATGTCCTCCCCTGCTGCTGTGTATGTCCTCTCCAGCTGCTGTGTATGTCCTCACCTCATCTAGTTGTACTCACATAGCTGTCCTTTTCGAGGGTTGAGCTCTGGCTCTTTGGTCTCGCCTCTCAACTGTCTCTCCTGCTTTGTCATATCAACATTTGAAACTGTGTATGGAGTCAGCCTCCACCACATCTCTGCCTAATGCATTCCATTTACTACTCTGACACTGAAAAAGTTCTTTTTAATGTCTCTGTGGCTCATTTGGGTACTCAGCTTCCACCTGTGTCCCCTTGTGCGTGTACCACCTGTGTTAAATAATTCATCCTTGTCCACCCTCTCAATTCCCCTGAGAATTTTGAATGTGGTGATCATGTCCCTCCTAGCTCTTCTGTCTTCAGGAGACGTGAGGTACAGCTCACGTAGTCTGTCCTCATAACTCATACCTCTTAGTTCTGGGACTAGCTTAGTGGCATACCACTGGACTTTTTCCAGCTTGGTCTTGTGCTTGACTAGATACGGACTCCATGCCGGGGCTGCATACTCCAGGATTGGCCTTACATATGTGGTATACAAGGTTCTGGAGGATTCCTTATACAGGTTCCTGAAGGCAGTCCTGATGTTAGCCAGACTCGCATACGCCGCAGATGTTATTCTTTTGATGTGGGCTTCAGGAGTGATATCAACTCCTAGATCTTTCTCTCTGTCCGTTTCGTGAAGGACTTCATCTCCCATTCGGTATCCAGTGACTGGCCTCCTAGTTCCTCCTCCTAGTTTCATTACCTTACATTTACTTGTAAGAAGCAAACTTTAGAAGCCATTTGTCGAATCATTCCTTCAGTTTGTCTAGGTCATCTTGTAGCCTCATACTATCTCCCTCTGTCTTGATCCTCCTCATAATTTTTGCGTCATCAGCAAACATCCAGAGGAACAAGTCAACTCCTTTTAGATCATTTACGTATATATACACATATATATCATACACAGCATCTGGGAGATGCTGTGTATGTCCTCTCCAGCTGCTGTGTATGTACTCACCTCACCTAGTTGTACTCACATAGTTGTGCTTGTGGGGGTTGAGCTCTGGTTCTTTGGTCCCGCCTCTCAACTGTCAATCAACTGGTGTACAGGTTCCTGAGCCTACTGGGCTCTATCATATCTACATTTCAAACTGTGTATGGAGTCAGCCTCCACCACATCACTGCCTAATGCATTCCACCTGTTAACTACTCTGACACTGACAAAGTTCTTTCTAACGTCCCTGTGGCTTATTTGGGTACTCAGTTTCCACCTGTGTCCCCTTGTTCGCGTACCACCCGTGTTAAACAGTTTATCTTTATCTACCCTGTCAATTCCTCTGAGAATTTTGTAGGTAGTGATCATGTCTCCCCTTACTCTTCTGTCTTCTAGTGTCGTGAGGTGCATTTCTCGCAGCCTTTCTTCGTAACTCATGCCTCTTAGTTCTGGGACTAGCTTAGTGGCATACCTCTGAACTTTTTCAATCTTCGCCTTGTGCTTGACAAGGTACGGGCTCCATGCTGGGGCTGCATACTCCAGGATTGGTCTTACATATGTGGTATACAAGGTTCTCAATGATTCCTTACACAGGTTCCTGAAGGCAGTTCTGATGTTAGCCAGCCTCGCATACGCCGCAGATTTTATTCTTTTGATGAGGGCTTCAGGAGACAGGTTTGGCGTGATATCAACTCCTAGATCCTTCTCTCTGTCCGTTTCATGAAGGATTTCATCTCCCATTCTGTATCCTGTGTCTGGCCTCCTGTTTCCACTGCCTAGTTTCATTACCTTACATTTACTCGGGTTGAACTTTAGTAGCCATTTGTTAAACCATTGATGCAGTCTGTCTAGGTCATCTTGTAGTCTCATACTGTCTTCCTCCGTCTTAATCCTCTAAATCCGTCTAAATCCTTAATCGTGTGTGTGTGTGTGTGTGTGTGTGTGTGTGTGTGTGTGTGTGTGTGTGTGTGTGTGTGTGTGTGTGTGTGTGTGTGTGTGTGTGTTTATAATATCACCATTTCGTTATGAAATTACATAATCCGTCAAACATTATTAATTGCGTCATATAGCAGGGAAATAACTAGAGGCAATCGTGAAACACAGCTGACCCCCGTCAAGCAGCAGCTGACCTCCGTCAAGCAGCAGCTGACACCCGTCAAGCAGCAGCTGACCTCCGTCAAGCAGCAGCTGACCCCGTCAAGCAGCAGCTGACCTCCGTCAAGCAGCAGCTGACCCCCGTCAAGCAGCAGCTGACCTCCGTCAAGCAGCAGCTGACCCCCGTCAAGCAGCAGCTGACCTCCGTCAAGCAGCAGCTGACCTCCGTCAAGCAGAAGCTGACCCCCGTCAAGCAGCAGCTGACCCCCGTCAAGCAGCAGCTGACCTCCGTCAAGCAGCAGCTGACCCCCGTCAAGCAGCAGCTGACCCCCGTCAAGCAGCAGCTGACCCCCGTCAAGCAGCAGCTGCTGACCCCCGTCAAGCAGCAGCTGCTGACCCCCGTCAAGCAGCAGATGACCTCCGTCAAGCAGCAGCTGACCTCCGTCAAGCAGCAGCTGACCTCCGTCAAGCAGCAGCTGACCCCCGTCAAGCAGCAGCTGACCCCCGTCAAGCAGCAGCTGACCCCCGTCAAGCAGCAGATGACCTCCGTCAAGCAGCAGCTGACCCCCGTCAAGCAGCAGCTGACCTTCGTCAAGCAGCAGCTGACCTCCGTCAAGCAGCAGCTGACCTCCGTCAAGCAGCAGCTGACCTCCGTCAAGCAGCAGCTGACCCCCGTCAAGCAGCAGCTGACCTCCGTCAAGCAGCAGCTGACCTCCGTCAAGCAGCAGCTGCTGACCCCCGTCAAGCAGCAGCTGACCCCCGTCAAGCAGCAGCTGCTGACCCCCGTCAAGCAGCAGCTGACCTCCGTCAAGCAGCAGCTGACCCCCGTCAAGCAGCAGCTGACCTCCGTCAAGCAGCAGCTGACCCCCGTCAAGCAGCAGCTGACTTCCGTCAAGCAGCAGCTGACCCCCGTCAAGCAGCAGCTGACCCCCGTCAAGCAGCAGCTGACCTCCGTCAAGCAGCAGCTGACCCCCGTCAAGCAGCAGCTGACTTCCGTCAAGCAGCAGCTGACCCCCGTCAAGCAGCAGCTGACCCCCGTCAAGCAGCAGCTGACCCCCGTCAAGCAGCAGATGACCTCCGTCAAGCAGCAGCTGACCCCCGTCAAGCAGCAGCTGACCTCCGTCAAGCAGCAGCAGCTGACCCCCGTCAAGCAGCAGCTGACCCCCGTCAAGCAGCAGCTGACCTCCGTCAAGCAGCAGGTATATGCAGCCCGTAACCCCTGGGTGTTGACACAGCACCGCTCCTGTGCCAGGTAAGTCCACTACGGGCTCACCATAGTCCGTGCTACTTGGAACTTGTTCCGAGCAGCTGAATCTATAACAACAACAACAATCGTGGGTGTTCAGCGCCCGTCTCACACCCAACACAAGCTGATGAAACAGACCAAAAGACCTTGCCGCAACAGTCAGTATGACCCACGTGTCTCCCTATCAACTAACACAACCCGTCCTCCTGTTTAGATAGTAGTTTTTGTAACTATGTGCACTATAGTACAAAGATTGACGTACTAAGCAACTAGATAGTCGAGTTTGGTACTATTTACTTTATTATCCGAAAAAAAATTAAGCTAAAAAACTAAGTTAAATATTCCTAGGCCAAGTAAAACACACTTATGTACTATATTAGGCCACAAATATCGTATATTAGGCCTAGGAAGTAGGCCTAATATACGATATCGATATCTGGAAGTAAGCCAGATATCGTATATTAGGTTAGGTTAGTTTATCTTTGTAACATAAATATAAAATCTTTTTCAGGTTTGTCCAAAATTTAATAGTACAGATTTCTACTTTCCAATTGTGTTGTATGTCGGTATATGTACTATGGTCCTCAACGTAATGGAAATCCTCAGATTAGGCAAAATTGTAATTAATTTTGTCAATAAAGATGTTAATAATAATAATAATTGTTTCTATAAGTACTACCAACACAGGAAGCCGCGCTGACTAACACTTGCCGCCAAGATAAAACAAAACATTAATGTTACGATAGTGGACGGTGTGAGCATCCTGTGCGACCACCTTACGCTCCAAGACCCCCGTGGCCGTCATGCTTGCAAGATGCTCGGGCTCGTTTGGTGGAAAATGCTATTATACAAGAAATTAAAGCATTTCAAATATAAAGGGGAGAAGCGCCCCAGCAGTTCCACTAGTCATGTGTGGTACGTATAATTCTTTGCGGTTCAGGATGCAATTTGAATAAATTTCAGGAATTCCGCCATCACTGTCTCGTATATCAAAAAATAATTTGGTCTGAGTTCATACCAGTGTGGGGGAACAGGTCCATAAAACATTAATAACAACAAAGTAAATTTAGGAAAAAGAGGTAAAAGAGGTATGTGAGTAAGGCGATACACGTTGTGCTGGGGACTGTAAAACAGGAGTAATCATCTACTCAAGACTCCACTTACGAAACCTGTACATCTTTCTTCATATATGGCGCCTTGCTTTGCATTTATTCCAAAGTTTTTTTTAAATTTGCAAGGCGTTAAGAGGTTGTCTGTAATAATAATAACTTTGGGTTACTAGTTCATACAGACTTAGCCGCCATGAGAGAAGGAAGCATTACAGGTTATGTAAGTGGAGACTTGAATGCCTCAAGACGCCTGCCTCACATCTTCTAACACCTCAACAAATCAAGCAACATACATGGAGAACAGATTAAAACAGAAAATTTAAATTATTTACACGAACAATTTAAAAATATTCCGAAAACTATAAAGAGGTGAGGACAATTTTTTTGTTTTTAACATGTAGGTAATTGGAGAGGGAGAGGAGGTGGATATTTATTGGATATTTATTCGTGTGGATTTTAACACCAGAGAGCAAGCAAAGGGGAGGCATTACACGGTGGGTATGGACCAGTGGCGGCGGAGACGACCTCGCCCTCCCTCAGGGCACTCTGTATGGTCACAGTGGCACCTGGCTGGCTCCTCACACTCACTGATTCATGTTACTTCTTGGCTTCACTTCTGGGGCTCTTTGGCTCTCCTCCTTCACGAGTTGAAGCATCTTTATTCCGATATAAGAGATGTGTCACTCTCTCTTGGTGGACGGTGTAGGACTCCACGTCGGTCTGAGAGTTATGGGGGTACTGGGTACGAGGCTCCAGAGTTGTGGGGGTACTGGGTACGTGGGTCGACATTTGGAGAGGGTACTGGGTACGAGGTAGCTCGAAAGTTTGTGGGGTGGGGGGTGGGGTTCTGGGTATAGGGTTGGGGTGGGGCGAGAGGGCATGCGCTTAAATCTTACTTGGCAGTCCGTAATCTTGGGCACGTCTTATGGGTTCCACTCGCCGATCTGTTTGGCTGATTGGAGGGTAGTTGGGCCCTGCGAATAGGAATGCATGTACCAATCACACTGGAAATTGTTCGGCTACATGGCTGTAAACACTGCCTACATGAACATGGTCTGAGTATATGCAACACTTCCTACCACTCCCGGTTCTTATATACAATTATGTCAACAAAATACTTACGGGCTATTCATGCCCGTGCCACCTCTTGCGTGACTTAATCTTTATCAATCAAATCAACAAAATACACAACCGTGTTAGGATGATGTGATTACGTTAGCACTAACTGCCCTTCACCTTAACACACTCGTTAATAGAACTAACACTTTGACACGGACATTTTCAATCAATTTAATCAAATCTGATTTGATTATGTTTAAATTGTTCAGACCAGCGGTACTGTTGCCATACGACTTTTACTTTCTGAAAGGTAAACAATGTTTTGCCAGTTTGTGTAAACAACGCCAGTAATACATGGACACACATTAATGAGTAACAGTTATTGGTATGTATTAACTGGTGTTTTATTTATTTAGCATTCCTATGAAAGCAACGCAACCTTAGGCGCGCTCCCACATAGGCCTAGTGTACTCTAACTGGGTAGGCTTAAGAACGGCGCCCCCAAATAAGTTTTCTTTGCGATTTCCCACGTTGGGAACATTACACACTGCTATTCGGAGCCCATAACTAACGTCCCCTTAGTCGTGTAGACATGTACACGTGCGCACACACACACGCGCACGCGCGCACATACACACTATCCCCACCAGGTGAGCTTCAAGTACCAGCCTCCAAGAATTTCCAATACACACTCCTGGAACAATGCAATTTTTGTTACTGAAAACTTTTGCAACAAAATTGAAATCTTCACTGATTTTCTTGCTGTCCTTGGGCTTAGATTTTTTTGTTAATAAAAAATATATACATACACACACCCACACATACATACATAAATACACCTACTGCTCAGGTTCATCTGGCTTTTAAGAGTAAGTACTGTATAATTTTGGCTTGAAAATGCCAAGCAAAATGCAAAGTAAAATGTTTTATGATGTAAAACGGAAAATATAAGATTCTTGCCAGAATACGAGAAGCAAAATTCGTCGTGGGGGTACTTTTTACACCATGTCAAGTGGCATTAGTTTCCATGATGCCAACCCCGACCCACCAAATGGGCCACGTTCCCAACCTAAATTATTGTAAACAGAGGGTGAGGTTAACCCACAAGAGTCTGGCTTTTAACCTCGTATGTACAGAGAAACATTCTATTTTATGTATGCATATATAGTGTCTGTCTGTCTGTCTGTCCAAAGATGGAGGCTAGACGCTGGGGGCTAGTTGCACTAAATTTTTCAAGATGCCTCAATGAACGATATGTGCCTGCTAGAGGCTGGCTGGTTAGGGGTCAGCTTCACTACCCAATTTCAAGAAATATCGGTTCCTCCTGCGACTTAGATGAAATCTGAAATAGGGGATTTGTTTTCTCTACAAATGAGAGAGAGAGAGAGAGAGAGAGAGAGAGAGAGAGAGAGAGAGAGAGAGAGAGAGAGAGAGAGAGAGAGAGAGAGAGAGAGAGAGAGAGAGAGAGTATATATATATATATATATATATATATATATATATATATATATATATATATATATATATATATATATATATATATATATATATATATATATATCAAGCCTTTGCCGTCTCTAACAAAAAAACAAATTGCCAGTTTTGGTCTGGTTAAAAAGTAATTAATTACACTAAGCCACCAAAGCTAATGACGACGGGAATTAAACTGAAATTAATCCCAGACACATGTTTCTCTATTGGTTATATTCAGCGGTCTCACTCACCGGCAGACTCACGCACTCACACGTTAACTTACGCACTTACTCACACGGTAAGTCACTCATTTACTGACTCACACGGAAAAATCTATCAATCCCTGACTCACAGCAAATTACTCACTGACTCGACGGAAAGTTACGCATTCACTGACTCATACGGAGTTACCCAATGTCACAACAAAATTGCTCACACGGTAAGTTACTCACTGACTCACACATAAAGCCACACATCACTCAGCCACTCACTTACTCACAGGGTCGTCGGCCGTTACAAACATTTCCTCCACAAAAGCTAGCGCTTAATGATCAAGTCGACAGCTATTTAGAGCCGAAGATCCCACTGCTACACACCTTACACTCAAGTACTGACTCATCGTGAGTAGCACCAGTGAATTACACTCACCATTTTAAGCTAGTTGGTAATTTGGTGATGTTGACCAGACCACACTCTAGAAGTTGAAGGGACGACGACGTTTCGGTCCGTCCTGGACCATTCTCAAGTCGGACAATCGATTTGAGAATGGTCCAGGACGGACCGAAACGTCGTCGTCCCTTCTTCTTCTAGTGTGTGGTCTGCTCAACATACTTCAGCCACGTTATTGTGACTCATCGCCAGCATTTGGTAATTTGGTTTTAAGTTAAGTTATAGAACTGTGCACCATTCTGCGAGTACAGTAATCGACCAATCCGTTACAAATGCGATGTATTAATAAATAAATAAATACATAAATAAAGGACTGTAATATTAACATTTTCTGTACATCAACCTCGATAGGTTAGGTGGGTTGCTTGGGTTCGTTCATTTCCGGCTTGGTAAAGCAGTTATATTTTTTACGGAGTGGCAAATGTTGAGGAGAGAGTGGGGGTGGGGGAGGGGGGGATGGGGGTTTAATAAAGGCAGCATCGGCTCCCGGTGAAGTCCCAGTGAAGGGTCAGAGGTGCGTAAAGTCGGGGAATGGTCCGGTTTACTGGTAATTAGCGGTCGACGGAGCTCACGACCCTTACATAAAACTACCTCCACCAGAAGCTCCAGAAGCCAGAGGAGCGGGGCACAGAGGGGCCGGGGCACAGAGGCGGGGCACAGAGGGGCTGGGACACAGAGGGGGCGGGGCACAGAGGAGGCGAGTCACAGAGGGGCCGAGGCACAGAGGGTCCGGGGCACAGAGGAGCCGGGCCACAGAGGGGCCGGGGCACAGAGGAGCCGGGCCACAGAGGGTCCGGGGCACAGAGGAGCCGGGCCACAGAGGGGCCGGGGCACAGAGGGGGGCGGGGCACAGAGGGGCCGGGGCACAGAGGAGCGAGGCACAGAGGGGCCAGAGCACAGAGGAACGAGGCACAGAGGAGCGAGGCACAGAGGAGGCAAGGCACAGAGGAGCGAGGCACAGAGGAGGCGAGGCACAGAGGGGCCGGGGCACAGAGGGGCCGAGGCACAGAGGGGACGCGGCACAGAGGGGGCGGGGCACAGAGGAGCGAGGCACAGAGAGGCCGGGGCACAGAGGGGGCGGGGCACAGAGGAGGCGAGGCACAGAAGGGCCGGGGCACAGAAGGGCCGGGGCACAGAGGAGCGAAGCACAGAGGAGGCGAGGCACAGAGGGGACGGGGCACAGAGGAAGTTTTTTTTTCCATTGTTTTTCACAGATAAAGAGTGGGCAGGAGGCACTAGCCAGCATGCCCAGGGCTCGGGGCATGGTGGTCATACCCTAATCACCACACAGCTGCCTCTACTGCCGATACCTTTCTCTACTGAGTATAACATTCAGGGGTTTTAAAGATCACGTTCTGTACTAATGAAACACTTGTTCACTAAGAATTATAATGTAGAATTGCCTTGTAAAACTATATATGATTTATATATAAAACGTATATATGATTTATATTGTATTTTCTTAAATAAAGATAAAAAAAACTGAGAAATACATGCACTGTATGGTGATGTATAAGTGTTGTGTATATTTTATATACTGCTCTACCTGATGTATCATACACCATTCTGCAAGGTGATCTATTTTATTTGTGTACATTACTTGATCATATGCTGTTGTGTATGCTGTATTATATGCTGCTTTGCTTGATGAATCCTACATTATTATACATGGTGTATTATACATTGATCTGCTTTGTGTATCATCCACCACTCTCACTAATACATCAACTATTTACTTTCCAGAATATAAGAGAACGGATTACAGTGTTTCAAATTTTGTAATTTAATCCAACATAATAGCAACATGTGAGAGATACAGCGAGTGTTTCCTGTAACCTAACGCCCACTGTACTCAAATATACACCATAATATTAAACTGATTTCATCATGCAAATATGTGTTATCAGAGGGATATACGCCAATGTTTTGCGTCATTATACAGTAACCACCAATGTTTTGCGTCACGGTACACTAACCACCAATGTTTTGCGTCACGGTACACCATCCACCAATGTTTTGCGTCACGGTACACTAACCACCAATGTTTTGCGTCACGGTACACTAACCACCAATGTTTTGCGTCACGGTACACTAACCACCAATGTTTTGCGTCACGGTACACTAACCACCAATGTTTTGCGTCACGGTACGGTATATAAGGCAACGTTTTTAGTACAGAATTAAACAATTTGAAAATAAAAATAAAATCCTCTAATTAGCTACACAAGCAAGAAAAAGAATGATACTTAATTCTAAGGACCAAAGAAGCCGGAATGTTTTTGTTCAAGATGGGGGGAAGGGGGGGGAGGGGGGGGGGGAAGGGGGGGGAGCTCCTTCGCCACCGGTTCTCGAAGTATCCACAACAGTCTTGAGAGACAGATAAGACAACGGTGGCGAAATTAAACTATTAGCATCTTTGTACGACCTACAGTTAATATAAGTACACGCTTGGTCTCTCTCTCTCTCTCTCTCTTTTCCTCTCTCTCTCTAAAACTAAGACAAAAAAAAAAAACTTAAATATTCCTAGGCCTATCATAGCACATGTATGTACCATATTAGGCTTAGGATAGTTAGGTTAGGTTTCTTTTTTATCAGCAACATGAATACAAAAACCTTTTCCGGTTTGTCCCAATTCAGTAGTATAAAATTCATCTTTGTAATTGTCCGTTACGCCAATATGTGTGTGATGGTCCGTGTGGGTCTTAGGAGGTAGTCACTCAACAGGAGGATGGGCTGAGGGTATATCAGCTAAAGCAGCCCTGAGGCGGGTCCCAAGAGCTTGTAGGGTCGGGGCCCCTACCTAGGGTCCTCACACACACACACACACACACACACACACACACACACACACACACACACACACACACACACACACACACACACACACACACACACACACACACACACACACACACACACACACACTCTCCGACAGTTGAAAGGCGGGACCAAAGAGACAAAGCTTAACCCCCGCAAGCACAAATAGGTGACTACACACACACACACACACACACACACTCACACACACACACACACACACACGCACACACACACACACACACACACACACACACACACACACACACACACACACACACACGCACACACACACACACACACACACACACACACACACACACACACACACACACACACACACACACACGCACACACACACACACACACACACACACACACACACACACACACACACACACACACACACACACACACACACACACACACACACACACACTCCCAAGAAGAAGGGAGAGGGGGGACATGATAGGAACGTATAAGATACTCAGAGGAATTGACAGAGTGGACATAGACGAAATGTTCACACGGAATAGTAACAGAACGAGAGGACATGGATGGAAGCTTGAAACTCAGATGAGTCACAGAGATGTTAGGAAGTTTTCTTTTAGCGTGAGAGTAGTGGGGAAATGGAATGCACTTCAGGAACAGGTTGTGGAAGCAAATACTATTCATAATTTTAAAACCAGGTATGATAGGGAAATAGGACAGGAGTCATTGCTGTAAACAACCGATGCTCGAAAGGCGGGATCCAAGAGTCAATGCTCGATCCTGCAGACACAACTAGGTGAGTACACACGCAACACACATATGTTCACCAATACCTCGCGTTGTTGAACAAGTGAGCGCTCGAGCGAATTTGGAATATTATATAAAAGACGAAATTATTTAAAACCCGCAGAAGATAAAAATGACAGTAAAGGATATTAAGCAGAGAACACTGAGACGGCAACATCAGCGGGTTAAGACAAAAACGCATCGCGTTGCGTTTTTGTCTGGCCAGCGAGGGCTGCAGCGCACGGCAAGAACACCCAGTTACCAGGCTTCCAGTGAGTGAGTGCGAGTGTGAATGAGTGTGTGTGTGTGTGTGTGTGTGTGTGTGTGTGTGTGTGTGTGTGTGTGTGTGTGTGTGTGTGTGTGTGTGTGTGTGTGTGTGTGTGTGTACTCACCTAGTTGTGTTTGCGGGGGTTGAGCTCTGGCTGTGTGTGTGTGTGTGTGTGTGTGTGTGTGTGTGTGTGTGTGTGTGTGTGTGTGTGTGTGTGTGTGTGTGTGTGTGTGTGTGTGTGTACTCACCTAGTTGTGTTTGCGGGGGTTGAGCTCTGGCTCTTTGGTCCCGCCTCTCAACCGTCAATCAACAGGTGTACAGATTCATGAGCCTATCGGGCTCTGTCATATCTACACTTGAAACTGTGTATGGAGTCAGCCTCCACCACATCACTTCCTAATGCATTCCATTTGTCAACCACTCTGACACTAAAAAAGTTCTTTCTAATATCTCTGTGGCTCATTTGGGCACTCAGTTTCCACCTGTGTCCTCTTGTGCGTGTTCCCCTTGTGTTAAATAGACTGTCTTTATCTACCCTATCAATCCCCTTCAGAATCTTGAATGTGGTGATCATGTCCCCCCTAACTCTTCTGTCTTCCAGCGAAGTGAGGTTTAATTCCCGTAGTCTCTCCTCGTAGCTCATACCTCTCAGCTCGGGTACTAGTCTGGTGGCAAACCTTTGAACCTTTTCCAGTTTAGTCTTATCCTTGACTAGATATGGACTCCATGCTGGGGCTGCATACTCCAGGATTGGCCTGACATATGTGGTATACAAAGTTCTGAATGATTCTTTACACAAGTTTCTGAATGCCGTTCGTATGTTGGCCAGCCTGGCATATGCCGCTGATGTTATCCGCTTGATATGTGCTGCAGGAGACAGGTCTGGCGTGATATCAACCCCCAAGTCTTTTTCCTTCTCTGACTCCTGAAGAATTTCCTCTCCCAGATGATACCTTGTATCTGGCCTCCTGCTCCCTACACCTATCTTCATTACATTACATTTGGTTGGGTTAAACTCTAACAACCATTTGTTCGACCATTCCTTCAGCTTGTCTAGGTCTTCTTGAAGCCTCAAACAGTCCTCTTCTGTTTTAATCCTTCTCATAATTTTAGCATCGTCCGCAAACATTGAGAGAAATGAATCGATACCCTCCGGGAGATCATTTACATATATCAGAAACAAGATAGGACCGAGTACAGAGCCCTGTGGGACTCCACTAGTGACTTCACGCCAATCGGAGGTCTCACCCCTCACCGTAACTCTCTGCTTCCTATTGCTTAGATACTCCCTTATCCACTGGAGCACCTTACCAGCTACACCTGCCTGTCTCTCCAGCTTATGTACCAGCCTCTTATGCGGTACTGTGTCAAAGGCTTTCCGACAATCCAAGAAAATGCAGTCCGCCCAGCCCTCTCTTTCTTGCTTAATCTGTGTCACCTGATCGTAGAATTCTATCAAGCCTGTAAGGCAAGATTTACCCTCCCTGAATCCATGTTGGCGATTTGTCACGAAGTCCCTTCTCTCCAGATGTGTTACCAGGTTTTTTCTCACGATCTTCTCCATCACCTTGCATGGTATACAAGTCAAGGACACTGGCCTGTAGTTCAGTGCCTCTTGTCTGTCGCCCTTTTTGTATATTGGGACCACATTCGCCGTCTTCCATATTTCTGGTATGTCTCCCGTCTCTAGTGACTTACTATACACTATGGAGAGTGGCAGGCAAAGTGCCTCTGCACACTCTTTCAGTACCCATGGTGAGATCCCATCTGGACCAACAGCCTTTCTAACATCCAGATCCAGCAGGTGTCTCTTGACCTCCTCTCTCGTAATTTCGAACTCCTCCAAGGCCGCCTGGTTTACCTCCCTTTCTCCTAGCACAGTGACCTCACCCTGTTCTATTGTGAAGACCTCCTGGAACCTCTTGTTGAGTTCCTCACACACCTCTCTGTCATTCTCTGTATACCTGTCCTCGCCTGTTCTAAGTTTCAATACCTGTTCTTTCACTGTTGTTTTCCTTCTGATGTGACTGTGGAGTAGCTTTGGTTCGGTCTTGGCTTTGTTTGCTATATCATTTTCAAAATTTTTCTCTGCTTCTCTTCTCACCCTGACGTACTCATTCCTGGTTCTCTGGTATCTCTCTCTGCTTTCTGGTGTTCTGTTATTCCGGAAGTTCCTCCACGCCTTTTTGTTCAGTTTCTTCGCTTCCATACATGCCCTATTATACCATGGATTCTTCTGTTGCTTCTCGGATTTTTCCCTTTGGGCCGGGATGAACCTGTTTACTGCCTCCTGACACTTTTGGGTAACATAGTCCATCATACCCTGTACAGACTTGTCTCTGAGGTCTGTGTCCCAAGGTATTTCACTTAGGAAACTTCTCATCTGTTCATAATTCCCCTTTCGGTATGCCAGCCTTTTGATTCCTAGTTCTTTTTGGGGGGAGATAAGTCCTAGCTCTACCAGGTACTCAAAGTTCAATACACTGTGGTCACTCATTCCCAAGGGCGCTTCCATCTTAACTTCCCTTATATCCCATTCATTTAGGGTAAATATCAAATCAAGCATTGCTGGTTCATCTTCTCCTCTCATTCTTGTTGGTTCTTTGGTGTGCTGGCTTAGAAAGTTTCTTGTTGCCACGTCCAGCAGCTTAGCTCTCCATGTTTCTGGTCCTCCATGCGGGTCTCTGTTCTTCCAATCTATCTTCCCATGGTTGAAGTCTCCCATAATTAGTAGTCCAGATCCATTCCTGCTAGCAACAGAAGCTGCTCTTTCTATTATGTTAATGGTGGCCATGTTGTTTCTATCATATTCCTGTCTAGGTCTTCTGTCATTTGGTGGTGGATTATATATGACTGCGACTATAATTTTTTTCCCTCCATTTGTTACAGTACCTGCTATGTAGTCACTGAAACCTTCGCAGCCCTGAATATCCATCTCCTCAAAATCCCAGCCTTGTCTTACCAGCAGAGCTACACCACCCCCACCTCTTCCTTCCCTCTCTTTCCTCCTAACATAATAGTCCTGTGGGAACACTGCATTTGTTATCGCTTTCGTGATCTTTGTTTCTGTGAGGGCTATTATGTCTGGGTTTTCCTCTAGTACCAGTTCTCCAAGCTCATTTGCTTTATTTGTAATTCCATCTATGTTTGTGTACATCGCTTTGAGGCTCACTTTCTTCTGTCCCTTCTCAAATGTGTGTGTGTGTGTGTGTGTGTGTGTGTGTGTGTGTGTGTGTGTGTGTGTGTGTGTGTGTGTGTGTGTGTGAATGAGTGAGTGAGATCGTGTGTGAATGCATGTTTTGAATGATTGAGTGAGTGAGAATGTGTGAGTATGATAGTGAGTGAGCTCGTGCATGAGTAGGATAGGAAGTGAGTGCGTGTGAGTGAGACAGAGAGAGAGGGAGACAAACAGAGGTGTAAGAGAAGAA
>NC_091238.1:11934149-12026473 GCF_040958095.1 Procambarus clarkii | reverse complement strand
CCCCCTCCACAACCCCCCTCCTACCCCCCCCCCCCCCACCAACAACCTCCCTCACCTCCCTCATCCCCCCCCCCCGGTGTTTTCCCCGCCCATAATGGCCAACATGACGTGAGAGTCTGAGACAAAAAACTTAAGACAAAATGCTCGTGGCTGAAATAAAGAAGATTTTTTGAGTTGGTCATTTTTTTTCTTCTCAAAATGGCGAGATGAGGAGACTTAGAATTTCGTATTCGTTAACCTCGTCTCAGATAGCTTCGTCCGATTACAAGGTCCACGATAACAGCTTTACGCTCACTCTGATATCAACAGATTGATATCAGATATTGATGTGAGATATTTGATTGACTTTGATCAGCCAAGATTCGAACTCGGCCCTAAAAAGTGCAAAGCCGTTGTCCTACCAAACATGCTATGGATATATGACCTGCTCAACCCGCCCCCCCCCCGCCCCCCACCCCATGACCTAGCCAAACTCATCACCCCCCACCACCCCATCACCTAGCCAAACTCATCACTCCCCCCCCCACCCCGCCATAACCTCGTATCATGTAAGTGTAAACTTTACCCACATAAGGATAAACCCAGTACCATATAAGTGCAAACCCACAGAAAACCCTAATATAGAGCTGAGTTTACTCACGCAAGAGTAAACTCACGTTGCACAGGGTTGCAAAGAATTCAAACAAAGAGAACAGGTAAGAAGTGAGAGAACTAACGCCACCTGAGTGTCAATGAGTAGTAGCTTGAATGGGGGGGGGGGGGGGGGTCGAAGGAATGAGTAAATGCGTGAATGACTATGCGTGCATGGGTGAGTGAGTGAGTGCGAGATGAGTTAGTAACGAATGTTATGAGGCTGAAGCACGAGGTCACAGCACCAAACCTGCTCCAACAAGCAACTTTATCTTTCCGGGAGCGCATAGAGCAAGCATAGAGCACTTCTGCCTCCATAACACCCCCCTTAACCCCCCTACCCCCCCCCCCCCTCACTCATCTCCCCCCCCCCCCCTAGAACAAACTAGCACCAGCAAAGCTCTTAATAACCAATCCATATTCATGTCAAGACGTGAGTGTGAGTGTGAGTGTGTGTGTGTGTGTGTGTGTGTGTGTGTGTGTGTGTGTGTGTGTGTGTGTGTGTGTGTGTGTGTGTGTGTGTGTGTGTGTGTGTGTGTGTGTGTTCCCGGGCCCAAAAATCTCTCCCCCGTCGGGAGTGCTTCTGCGTGTACGGAGTCTCTTGATCTAAATACTCTGAAACACCGACCCGTGACTGCACTGTCAGCATTAACAAGCCAATTAACCTGGGTCATTACCAGCTGGCGGTGTGTGGGGGGGGGCCGGGGAATAAGGCCGTATGAGGCGGGGGCGTTTTTGGCCGGAGCGTCCGTGTCTAGCGGCGGGAGCGTCGCCCTTACGTGTCTTGGCGCCTGGGTCTGTGTCGTCCATCCATCAGCCGTGACAAGCCATAATGGGGATTCAATCATGATCAAATTGTAGATTGTGGACAGATTGACTCGCTTTTTCTCTTTAATTGGTTTCCAATACTACTTTTTCCTTTTTTTTCTAAGGGAGAGAGGGTGGGCAAAGAATGGGTATGTGTACTCGCTTGTATGTGCTGGTAGAGGGGGCGAGCTTTAGCTCCTGGTCTCTGACCTTCTGGGTTATCATAGCTGCTCTTGAAACAATGTCTGGAGTCAGACTCCACCTCCTCCACGTGTTGGATGTTCTTATATTGAAGACGTGTTGCTTCCTTGTATCACTGTGGCTCGTCTGAGTGTCTGGTTATAACCCCCAGTCCTCCCCTGCTGCTGTGTATGTCCTCCCCTGCTGCTGTTGTGTATGTCCTCCCCTGCTGCTGTGTATGTCCTCCCCTGCTGCTGTTGTGTATGTCCTCCCCTGCTGTTGTGTATGTCCTCCCCTGCTGCTGTGTATGTCCTCCCCTGCTGCTGTTGTGTATGTCCTCCCCTGCTGTTGTGTATGTCCTCCCCTGCTGTTGTGTATGTCCTCCCCTGCTGTTGTGTATGTCCTCCCCTGCTGTAGTGTATGTCCTCCCCTGCTGCTGTTGTGTATGTCCTCCCCTGCTGTTGTGTATGTCCTCCCCTGCTGCTGTTGTGTATGTCCTCCCCTGCTGTTGTGTATGTCCTCCCCTGCTGTTGTGTATGTCCTCCCCTGCTGCTGTTGTGTATGTCCTCCCCTGCTGTTGTGTATGTCCTCCCCTGCTGTTGTGTATGTCCTCCCCTGCTGTTGTGTATGTCCTCCCCTGCTGTTGTGTATGTCCTCCCCTGCTGTTGTGTATGTCCTCCCCTGCTGTTGTGTATGTCCTCCCCTGCTGTTGTGTATGTCCTCCCCTGCTGCTGTGTATGTCCTCCCCTGCTGCTGTTGTGTATGTCCTCCCCTGCTGTTGTGTATGTCCTCCCCTGCTGTTGTGTATGTCCTCCCCTGCTGCTGTTGTGTATGTCCTCCCCTGCTGTTGTGTATGTCCTCCCCTGCTGTTGTGTATGTCCTCCCCTGCTGTTGTGTATGTCCTCCCCTGCTGTTGTGTATGTCCTCCCCTGCTGTTGTGTATGTCCTCCCCTGCTGTTGTGTATGTCCTCCCCTGCTGTTGTGTATGTCCTCCCCTGCTGTTGTGTATGTCCTCCCCTGCTGCTGTGTATGTCCTCCCCTGCTGCTGTTGTGTATGTCCTCCCCTGCTGTTGTGTATGTCCTCCCCTGCTGCTGTGTATGTCCTCCCCTGCTGTTGTGTATGTCCTCCCCTGCTGCTGTTGTGTATGTCCTCCCCTGCTGCTGTTGCGTATGTCCTCCCTTGCTGTTGTGTATGTCCTCCCCTGCTGCTGTTGTGTATGTCCTCCCCTGCTGTTGTGTATGTCCTCCCCTGCTGCTGTGTATGTCCTCCCCTGCTGTTGTGTATGTCCTCCCCTGCTGCTGTTGTGTATGTCCTCCCCTGCTGTTGTGTATGTCCTCCCCTGCTGTTGCGTATGTCCTCCCCTGCTGTTGTGTATGTCCTCCCCTGCTGCTGTTGTGTATGTCCTCCCCTGCTGTTGCGTATGTCCTCCCCTGCTGTTGCGTATGTCCTCCCCTGCTGTTGTGTATGTCCTCCCCTGCTGCTGTTGTGTATGTCCTCCCCTGCTGTTGCGTATGTCCTCCCCTGCTGTTGTGTATGTCCTCCCCTGCTGTTGTGTATGTCCTCCCCTGCTGCTGTTGTGTATGTCCTCCCCTGCTGTTGCGTATGTCCTCCCCTGCTGTTGTGTATGTCCTCCCCTGCTGTTGCGTATGTCCTCCCCTGCTGTTGCGTATGTCCTCCCCTGCTGTTGTGTATGTCCTCCCCTGCTGTTGTGTATGTCCTCCCCTGCTGCTGTACTCACCTAGTTGTGCTTGCGGGGGTTGAGCTCTGGCTCTTTGGTCCCGCCTTTCAACCGTCAATCAACAGGTGTACAGATTCCTGAGCCTATTGGGCTCTATCATATCTACATTTGAAACTGTGTATGGAGTCAGCCTCCACCACATCACTGCCTAATGCATTCCATCTGTTACTACTCTGACACTGAAAAAGTTCTTCCTAACGTCCTCTGAGAATTTTGTAGGTAGTGATCATGTCTCCCCTTACTCTTCTGTCTTCTAGTGTCGTGAGGTGCATGTCTCGCAGTCTTTCTTCGTAACTTATGCCTCTTAGTTCTGGGACTAGCCTAGTGGCATATCTCTGAACTTTTTCAAGCTTCGCCTTGTGCTTGACAAGATACGGACTCCATGCTGGGGCCGCATACTCCAGGATTGGTCTTATATATGTGGTATACAAGGTTCTGAATGATTCCTTATACAGGTTCCTGAAGCCAGTTCTGATGTTAGCCAGCCTCGCATACGCCGCAGATGTTATTCTCTTGGTGTGGGCTTCAGGAGACAGGTTTGGTGTGATATCAACTCCTAGATCTTTCTCTCTGTCCGTTTCATGAAGAACTTCATCTCCCATTCTATATCCTGTGTCTGGCCTCCTGTTTCCACTGCCTAGTTTCATTACTTTACATTTACTCGGGTTGAACTTTAGTACCCATTTGTTAGACCATTCATGCAGTCTGTCTAGGTCATCTTGTAGTCTCATACTGTCTTCCTCAGTCTTAATCCTCCTCATAATTTTTGCATCATCAGCAAACAATGAGAGGAATGATTCTTTACCATCTGGAAGATCATTTACATATATAAGAAACAGTATGGGTCCAAGGACTGAACCCTGCGGGACCTCACTGGTGACGTCTCGCCAATCTGAGACCTCACCCCGCACAGTAACTCTCTGCCTTCTGTTACTTAGGTACTCCCTAATCCAATGGAGTACCTTCCCTTTCACTCCTGCCTGCATCTCCAGCTTTCGCACTAGTCTCTGGTGTCGCACTGTGTCAAAGGCTTTCTGGCAATCCAAAAATATGCAGTCTGCTCACCCCTCTCTTTCTTGTCTGATTCTTGTTGCCTGATCGTAGAATTCAATTAATCCTGTGAGGCAGGACTTGCCATCCCTGAAACCATGTTGGTGTTGTGACACGATGTTCCTTCGCTCCAGGTGTTCGACTAGCTTTTTTCGCACAATTTTCTCCATTAGCTTGCATGGTATACAAGTTAGGGACACTGGCCTGTAGTTCAGTGCCTCCTGTCTATTCCCCTTCTTGTATATCGGGACTACGTTTGCCGCCTTCCAAATTTCTGGCAGTTCACCTGTTACCAGTGATTTGTTATACACCATAGAGAGTGGCAGGCACAGTGCTTCTGCTCCTTCCTTTAGTATCCATGGTGATATTCCATCCGGGCCTATAGCCTTTGTCACATCCAATTCTAGCAAAAGCTTCCTTACATCTCCACTGGTAATCTCAAATTCCTCTAGTGGTACCTGGTTAATTATTCTTTCTCTTATCTCTGGAACTTCTCCTTGCTCTATTGTGAAGACTTCCTGGAATTTCATATTGAGTTCCTCGTACACTTCTTTGTCGTTTGTAGTGAATCTGTTGTGTATGTCCTCCCCTTCTGCTGTGTATGTCCTCTCCAGCTGCTGTGTATGTCCTCTCCAGCTGCTGTGTATGTCCTCTCCAGCTGCTGTGTATGTCCTCCCCTGCTGTTGTGTATGTCCTCTCCAGCTGCTGTTGTGTATGTCCTCCCCTGCTGCTGTGTATGTCCTCCCCTTCTGCTGTGTATGTCCTCTCCAGCTGCTGTGTATGTACTCACCTCATCTAGTTGTACTCACATAGCTGTCCTTTTCGAGGGTTGAGCTCTGGCTCTTTGGTCCCGCCTCTCAACTGTCTCTCCTGCTTTGTCATATCTACATTTGAAACTGTGTATGGAGTCAGCCTCCACCACATCTCTGCCTAATGCATTCCATTTACTACTCTGACACTGAAAAAGTTCTTTCTAATGTCTCTGTGGCTCATTTGGGTACTCAGCTTCCACCTGTGTCCCCTTGTGCGTGTACCACCTGTGTTAAATAATTCATCCTTGTCCACCCTCTCAATTCCCCTGAGAATTTTGTATGTGGTGATCATGTCCCTCCTAGCTCTTCTGTCTTCAGGCGACGTGAGGTACAGCTCACGTAGTCTGTCCTCATAACTCATACCTCTTAGTTCTGGGACTAGCTTAGTGGCATACCTCTGGACTTTTTCCAGCTTGGTCTTGTGCTTGACTAGATACGGACTCCATGCCGGGGCTGCATACTCCAGGATTGGCCTTACATATGTGGTATACAAGGTTCTGAAGGATTCCTTATACAGGTTCCTGAAGGCTGTCCTGATGTTAGCCAGACTCGCATACGCCGCAGATGTTATTCTTTTGATGTGGGCTTCAGGAGTGATATCAACTCCTAGATCTTTCTCTCTGTCCGTTTCGTGAAGGACTTCATCTCCCATTCGGTATCCAGTGACTGGCCTCCTAGTTCCTCCTCCTAGTTTCATTATCTTACATTTACTTGTAAGAAGCAAACTTTAGAAGCCATTTGTCGAACCATTCCTTCAGTCTGTCTAGGTCATCTTGTACCCTCATACTATCTCCCTCTGTCTTGATCCTCCTCATAATTTTTGCGTCATCAACAAACATCCAGAGGAACAAGTCAACTCCTTTTAGATCATTTACGTATATATACACATATATATCTATACACAGCATCTGGGAGATGCTGTGTATGTCCTCTCCAGCTGCTGTGTATGTACTCACCTCACCTAGTTGTACTCACATAGTTGTGCTTGTGGGGGTTGAGCTCTGGTTCTTTGGTCCCGCCTCTCAACTGTCAATCAACTGATGTACAGGTTCCTAAGCCTACTGGGCTCTATCATATCTACATTTGAAACTGTGTATGGAGTCAGCCTCCACCACATCACTGCCTAGTGCATTCCACCTGTTATCTACTCTGACACTGAAAAAGTTCTTTCTAACGTCCCTGTGGCTCATGTGGGAACTCGGTTTCCACCTGTGTCCCCTTGTTCGCGCACCACCAGTGTTGAATAGTTTATCTTTATCTACCCTGTCAATTCCTCTAAGAATTTTGTAGGTAGTGATCATGTCTCCCCTTACTCTTCTGTCTTCTAGTGTCGTGAGGTGCATTTCTCGCAGCCTTTCTTCGTAACTCATGCCTCTTAGTTCTGGGACTAGCCTAGTGGCATATCTCTGAACTTTTTCAATCTTCGCCTTGTGCTTGACAAGGTACGGGCTCCATGCTGGGGCCGCATACTCCAGGATTGGTCTTACATATGTGGTGTACAAGATTCTGAATGATTCCTTACACAGGTTCCTGAAGGCAGTTCTGATGTTAGCCAGCCTCGCATACGCCGCAGATGTTATTCTTTTGATGTGGGCTTCAGGAGACAGGGTTGGAGTGATATCAACTCCTAGATCCTTCTCTCTGTCCGTTTCATGAAGGATTTCATCTCCCATTCTGTATCCTGTGTCTGGCCTCCTGTTTCCACTGCCTAGTTTCATTACCTTACATTTACTCGGGTTGAACTTTAGTAGCCATTTGTTAGACCATTCATGCAGTCTGTCTAGGTCATCTTGTAGTCTCATACTGTCTTCCTCCGTCTTAATCCTCTAAATCCGTCTAAATCCTTAATCGTGTGTGTGTGTGTGTGTGTGTGTGTGTGTGTGTGTGTGTGTGTGTGTGTGTGTGTGTGTGTGTGTGTGTGTGTGTGTGTTTATAATATCACCATTTCGTTATGAAATTACATAATCCGTCAAACATTATTAATTGCGTCATATAGCAGGGAAATAACTAGAGGCAATCGTGAAACACAGCTGACCCCCGTCAAGCAGCAGCTGACCTCCGTCAAGCAGCAGCTGACACCCGTCAAGCAGCAGCTGACCTCCGTCAAGCAGCAGCTGACCCCGTCAAGCAGCAGCTGACCTCCGTCAAGCAGCAGCTGACCCCCGTCAAGCAGCAGCTGACCTCCGTCAAGCAGCAGCTGACCCCCGTCAAGCAGCAGCTGACCTCCGTCAAGCAGCAGCTGACCTCCGTCAAGCAGAAGCTGACCCCCGTCAAGCAGCAGCTGACCCCCGTCAAGCAGCAGCTGACCTCCGTCAAGCAGCAGCTGACCCCCGTCAAGCAGCAGCTGACCCCCGTCAAGCAGCAGCTGACCCCCGTCAAGCAGCAGCTGCTGACCCCCGTCAAGCAGCAGATGACCTCCGTCAAGCAGCAGCTGACCTCCGTCAAGCAGCAGCTGACCTCCGTCAAGCAGCAGCTGACCCCCGTCAAGCAGCAGCTGACCCCCGTCAAGCAGCAGCTGACCCCCGTCAAGCAGCAGATGACCTCCGTCAAGCAGCAGCTGACCCCCGTCAAGCAGCAGCTGACCCCCGTCAAGCAGCAGCTGACCTCCGTCAAGCAGCAGGTATATGCAGCCCGTAACCCCTGGGTGTTGACACAGCACCGCTCCTGTGCCAGGTAAGTCCACCACGGGCTCACTATAGTCCGTGCTACTTGGAACTTGTTCCGAGTAGCTGAATCTACAACAACATCAACCGTGGGTGTTCTGCGCCCGTCTCACACCCAACACAAGCTGATGAAACAGACCAAAAGACCTTGCCACAACAGTCAGTATGACCCACGTGTCTCCCTATCAACTAACACAATCCGTCCTCCTGTTTAGATAGTAGTTTTTGTAACTATGTGAACTATAGTACAAAGATTGACGTACTAAGCAACTAGATAGTCGAGTTTTGTACTATTTACTTTATTATCCGAAAAAAAATTAAGCTAAAAAACTAAGTTAAATATTCCTAGGCCAAGTAAAACACACCTATGTACTATATTAGGCCACAAATATCGTATATTAGGCCTAGGAAGTAGGCCTAATATACGATATCGATATCTGGAAGTAAGCCAGATATCGTATATTAGGTTAGGTTAGTTTATCTTTGTAACATAAATATAAAATCTTTTTCAGGTTTGTCCAAAATTTAATAGTACAGATTTCTACTTTCCAATTGTGTTGTATGTCGGTATATGTACTATGGTCCTTATCGTAATGGAAATCCTCAGATTAGGCAAAATTGTAATTAATTTTGTCAATAAAGATGTTAATAATAATAATAATTGTTTCTATAAGTACTACCAAGACAGGAAGCCGCGCTGACGAACACTTGCCGCCAAGATAAAACAAAACATTAATGTTACGATAGTGGACGGTGTGAGCATCCTGTGCGACCACCTTACGCTCCAAGACCCCCGTGGCCGTCATGCTTGCAAGATGCTCGGGCTCGTTTGGTGGAAAATGTTATTATACAAGAAATTAAAGCATTTCAAATATAAAGGGGAGAAGCGCCCCAGCAGTTCCACTAGTCATGTGTGGTACGTATAATTCTTTGCGGTTCAGGATGCAATTTGAATAAATTTCAGGAATTCCGCCATCACTGTCTCGTATATCAAAAAATAATTTGGTCTGAGTTCATACCAGTGTGGGGGAACAGGTCCATAAAACATTAATAACAACAAAGTAAATTTAGGAAAAAGAGGTAAAAGAGGTATGTGAGTAAGGCGATACACGTTGTGCTGGGGACTGTAAAACAGGAGTAATCATCTACTCAAGACTCCACTTACGAAACCTGTACATCTTTCTTCATATATGGCGCCTTGCTTTGCATTTATTCCAAAGTTTTTTTTAAATTTGCAAGGCGTTAAGAGGTTGTCTGTAATAATAATAACTTTGGGTTACTAGTTCATACAGACTTAGCCGCCATGAGAGAAGGAAGCATTACAGGTTATGTAAGTGGAGACTTGAATGCCTCAAGACGCCTGCCTCACATCTTCTAACACCTTAACAAATCAAGCAACATACATGGAGAACAGATTAAAACAGAAAATTTAAATTATTTACACGAACAATTTAAAAATATTCCGAAAACTATAAAGAGGTGAGGACAATTTTTTTGTTTTTAACATGTAGGTAATTGGAGAGGGAGAGGAGGTGGATATTTATTGGATATTTATTCGTGTGGATTTTAACACCAGAGAGCAAGCAAAGGGGAGGCATTACACGGTGGGTATGGACCAGTGGCGGCGGAGACGACCTCGCCCTCCCTCAGGGCACTCTGTATGGTCACAGTGGCACCTGGCTGGCTCCTCACACTCACTGATTCATGTTACTTCTTGGCTTCACTTCTGGGGCTCTTTGGCTCTCCTCCTTCACGAGTTGAAGCATCTTTATTCCGATATAAGAGATGTGTCACTCTCTCTTGGTGGACGGTGTAGGACTCCACGTCGGTCTGAGAGTTATGGGGGTACTGGGTACGAGGCTCCAGAGTTGTGGGGGTACTGGGTACGTGGGTCGACATTTGGAGAGGGTACTGGGTACGAGGTAGCTCGAAAGTTTGTGGGGTGGGGGGTGGGGTTCTGGGTATAGGGTTGGGGTGGGGCGAGAGGGCATGCGCTTAAATCTTACTTGGCAGTCCGTAATCTTGGGCACGTCTTATGGGTTCCACTCGCCGATCTGTTTGGCTGATTGGAGGGTAGTTGGGCCCTGCGAATAGGAATGCATGTACCAATCACACTGGAAATTGTTCGGCTACATGGCTGTAAACACTGCCTACATGAACATGGTCTGAGTATATGCAACACTTCCTACCACTCCCGGTTCTTATATACAATTATGTCAACAAAATACTTACGGGCTATTCATGCCCGTGCCACCTCTTGCGTGACTTAATCTTTATCAATCAAATCAACAAAATACACAACCGTGTTAGGATGATGTGATTACGTTAGCACTAACTGCCCTTCACCTTAACACACTCGTTAATAGAACTAACACTTTGACACGGACATTTTCAATCAATTTAATCAAATCTGATTTGATTATGTTTAAATTGTTCAGACCAGCGGTACTGTTGCCATACGACTTTTACTTTCTGAAAGGTAAACAATGTTTTGCGAGTTTCTGTAAACAACGCCAGTTATACATGGACACACATTAATGAGTAACAGTTATTGGTATGTATTGACTGGTGTTTTATTTATTTAGCATTCCTATGAAAGCAACGCAACCTTAGGCGCGCTCCCACATAGGCCTAGTGTACTCTAACTGGGTAGGCTTAAGAACGGCGCCCCCAAATAAGTTTTCTTTGCGATTTCCCACGTTGGGAACATTACACACTGCTATTCGGAGCCCATAACTAACGTCCCCTTAGTCGTGTAGACATGTACACGTGCGCACACACACACGCGCACGCGCGCACATACACACTATCCCCACCAGGTGAGCTTCAAGTACCAGCCTCCAAGAATTTCCAATACACACTCCTGGAACAATGCAATTTTTGTTACTGAAAACTTTTGCAACAAAATTGAAATCTTCACTGATTTTCTTGCTGTCCTTGGGCTTAGATTTTTTTGTTAATAAAAAATATATACATACACACACCCACACATACATACATAAATACACCTACTGCTCAGGTTCATCTGGCTTTTAAGAGTAAGTACTGTATAATTTTGGCTTGAAAATGCCAAGCAAAATGCAAAGTAAAATGTTTTATGATGTAAAACGGAAAATATAAGATTCTTGCCAGAATACGAGAAGCAAAATTCGTCGTGGGGGTACTTTTTACACCATGTCAAGTGGCATTAGTTTCCATGATGCCAACCCCGACCCACCAAATGGGCCACGTTCCCAACCTAAATTATTGTAAACAGAGGGTGAGGTTAACCCACAAGAGTCTGGCTTTTAACCTCGTATGTACAGAGAAACATTCTATTTTATGTATGCATATATAGTGTCTGTCTGTCTGTCTGTCCAAAGATGGAGGCTAGACGCTGGGGGCTAGTTGCACTAAATTTTTCAAGATGCCTCAATGAACGATATGTGCCTGCTAGAGGCTGGCTGGTTAGGGGTCAGCTTCACTACCCAATTTCAAGAAATATCGGTTCCTCCTGCGACTTAGATGAAATCTGAAATAGGGGATTTGTTTTCTCTACAAATGAGAGAGAGAGAGAGAGAGAGAGAGAGAGAGAGAGAGAGAGAGAGAGAGAGAGAGAGAGAGAGAGAGAGAGAGAGAGAGAGAGAGAGAGAGAGAGAGAGAGAGAGAGAGTATATATATATATATATATATATATATATATATATATATATATATATATATATATATATATATATATATATATATATATATATATATCAAGCCTTTGCCGTCTCTAACAAAAAAACAAATTGCCAGTTTTGGTCTGGTTAAAAAGTAATTAATTACACTAAGCCACCAAAGCTAATGACGACGGGAATTAAACTGAAATTAATCCCAGACACATGTTTCTCTATTGGTTATATTCAGCGGTCTCACTCACCGGCAGACTCACGCACTCACACGTTAACTTACGCACTTACTCACACGGTAAGTCACTCATTTACTGACTCACACGGAAAAATCTATCAATCCCTGACTCACAGCAAATTACTCACTGACTCGACGGAAAGTTACGCATTCACTGACTCATACGGAGTTACCCAATGTCACAACAAAATTGCTCACACGGTAAGTTACTCACTGACTCACACATAAAGCCACACATCACTCAGCCACTCACTTACTCACAGGGTCGTCGGCCGTTACAAACATTTCCTCCACAAAAGCTAGCGCTTAATGATCAAGTCGACAGCTATTTAGAGCCGAAGATCCCACTGCTACACACCTTACACTCAAGTACTGACTCATCGTGAGTAGCACCAGTGAATTACACTCACCATTTTAAGCTAGTTGGTAATTTGGTGATGTTGACCAGACCACACTCTAGAAGTTGAAGGGACGACGACGTTTCGGTCCGTCCTGGACCATTCTCAAGTCGGACAATCGACTTGAGAATGGTCCAGGACGGACCGAAACGTCGTCGTCCCTTCTTCTTCTAGTGTGTGGTCTGGTCAACATACTTCAGCCACGTTATTGTGACTCATCGCCTGCATTTGGTAATTTGGTTTTAAGTTAAGCTATAGAACTGTGCACCATTCTGCGAGTACAGTAATCGACCAATCCGTTACAAATGCGATGTATTAATAAATAAATAAATACATAAATAAAGGACTGTAATATTAACAATTTCTGTACATCAACCTCGATAGGTTAGGTGGGTTGCTTGGGTTCGTTCATTTCCGGCTTGGTAAAGCAGTTATATTTTTTACGGAGTGGCAAATGTTGAGGAGAGAGTGGGGGTGGGGGAGGGGGGGATGGGGGTTTAATAAAGGCAGCATCGGCTCCCGGTGAAGTCCCAGTGAAGGGTCAGAGGTGCGTAAAGTCGGGGAATGGTCCGGTTTACTGGTAATTAGCGGTCGACGGAGCTCACGACCCTTACATAAAACTACCTCCACCAGAAGCTCCAGAAGCCAGAGGAGCGGGGCACAGAGGGGCCGGGGCACAGAGGCGGGGCACAGAGGGGCTGGGACACAGAGGGGGCGGGGCACAGAGGAGGCGAGTCACAGAGGGGCCGAGGCACAGAGGGTCCGGGGCACAGAGGAGCCGGGCCACAGAGGGGCCGGGGCACAGAGGAGCCGGGCCACAGAGGGTCCGGGGCACAGAGGAGCCGGGCCACAGAGGGGCCGGGGCACAGAGGGGGGCGGGGCACAGAGGGGCCGGGGCACAGAGGAGCGAGGCACAGAGGGGCCAGAGCACAGAGGAACGAGGCACAGAGGAGCGAGGCACAGAGGAGGCAAGGCACAGAGGAGCGAGGCACAGAGGAGGCGAGGCACAGAGGGGCCGGGGCACAGAGGGGCCGAGGCACAGAGGGGACGCGGCACAGAGGGGGCGGGGCACAGAGGAGCGAGGCACAGAGAGGCCGGGGCACAGAGGGGGCGGGGCACAGAGGAGGCGAGGCACAGAAGGGCCGGGGCACAGAAGGGCCGGGGCACAGAGGAGCGAAGCACAGAGGAGGCGAGGCACAGAGGGGACGGGGCACAGAGGAAGTTTTTTTTTCCATTGTTTTTCACAGATAAAGAGTGGGCAGGAGGCACTAGCCAGCATGCCCAGGGCTCGGGGCATGGTGGTCATACCCTAATCACCACACAGCTGCCTCTACTGCCGATACCTTTCTCTACTGAGTATAACATTCAGGGGTTTTAAAGATCACGTTCTGTGATAATGAAGCACTTGTTCACTAAGAATTATAATGTAGAATTGCCTTGTAAAACTATATATGATTTATATATAAAACGTATATATGATTTATATTGTATTTTCTTAAATAAAGATAAAAAAAACTGAGAAATACATGCACTGTATGGTGATGTATAAGTATTGTGTATATTTTATATACTGCTCTACCTGATGTATCATACACCATTCTGCAAGGTGATCTATTTTATTTGTGTACATTACTTGATCATACGCTGTTGTGTATGCTGTATTATATGCTGCTTTGCTTGATGAATCCTACATTATTATACATGGTGTATTATACATTGATCTGCTTTGTGTATCATCCACCACTCTCACTAATACATCAACTATTTACTTTCCAGAATATAAGAGAACGGATTACAGTGTTTCAAATTTTGTAATTTAATCCAACATAATAGCAACATGTGAGAGATACAGCGAGTGTTTCCTGTAACCTAACGCCCACTGTACTCAAATATACACCATAATATTAAACTGATTTCATCATGCAAATATGTGTTATCAGAGGGACATACACCAATGTTTTGCGTCATAATACAGTAACCACCAATGTTTTGCGTCATAATACAGTAACCACCAATGTTTTGCGTCATAATACAGTAACCACCAATGTTTTGCGTCACAGTACACCAACCACCAATGTTTTGCGTCACGGTACACCATCCACCAATGTTTTGCGTCACGGTACACCAACCACCAATGTTTTGCGTCACGGTACACTAACCACCAATGTTTTGCGTCACGGTACACTAACCACCAATGTTTTGCGTCACGGTACGGTATATAAGGCAACGTTTTTAGTACAGAATTAAACAATTTGAAAATAAAAATAAAATCCTCTAATTAGCTACACAAGCAAGAAAAAGAATGATACTTAATTCTAAGGACCAAAGAAGCCGGAATGTTTTTGTTCAAGATGGGGGGAAGGGGGGGGGGGGGGGGAAGGGGGGGGGAGCTCCTTCGCCACCGGTTCTCGAAGTATCCACAACAGTCTTGAGAGACAGATAAGACAACGGTGGCGAAATTAAACTATTAGCATCTTTGTATGACCTACAGTTAATATAAGTACACGCTTGGTCTCTCTCTCTCTCTCTCTCTTTTCCTCTCTCTCTCTAAAACTAAGACAAAAAAAAAAAACTTAAATATTCCTAGGCCTATCATAGCACATGTATGTACCATATTAGGCTTAGGATAGTTAGGTTAGGTTTCTTTTTTATCAGCAACATGAATACAAAAACCTTTTCCGGTTTGTCCCAATTCAGTAGTATAAAATTCAACTTTGTAATTGTCCGTTACGCCAATATGTGTGTGATGGTCCGTGTGGGTCTTAGGAGGTAGTCACTCAACAGGAGGATGGGCTGAGGGTATATCAGCTAAAGCAGCCCTGAGGCGGGTCCCAAGAGCTTGTAGGGTCGGGGCCCCTACCTAGGGTCCTCACACACACACACACACACACACACACACACACACACACACACACACACACACACACACACACACACACACACACACACACACTCACACTCACACCCACACACACACACACTCACACCCACACACACACACTGGATACCTGCTGGATCTGGATGTTAGAAAGGCGGTTGGTCCAGATGGGATCTCACCATGGGTACTGAAAGAGTGTGCAGTGGCACTTTGCTTGCCACTCTCCATAGTGTATAGTAAATCACTAGAGACGGGAGACCTACCAGAAATATGGAAGACGGCGAATGTGGTCCCAATATACAAAAAGGGCGACAGACAAGAGGCACTGAACTACAGGCCAGTCTCCTTGACTTGTATACCATGCAAGGTGATGGAGAAGATCGTGAGAAAAAACCTGGTAACACATCTGGAGAGAAGGGACTTCGTGACAAATCGCCAACATGGATTCAGGGAGGGTAAATCTTGCCTTACAGGCTTGATAGAATTCTACGATCAGGTGACACAGATTAAGCAAGAAAGAGAGGGCTGGGCGGACTGCATTTTCTTGGATTGTCGGAAAGCCTTTGACACAGTACCGCATAAGAGGCTGGTACATAAGCTGGAGAGACAGGCAGGTGTAGCTGGTAAGGTGCTCCAGTGGATAAGGGAGTATCTAAGCAATAGGAAGCAGAGAGTTACGGTGAGGGGTGAGACCTCCGATTGGCGTGAAGTCACCAGTGGAGTCCCACAGGGCTCTGTACTCGGTCCTATCTTGTTTCTGATATATGTAAATGATCTCCCGGAGGGTATCGATTCATTTCTCTCAATGTTTGCGGACGATGCTAAAATTATGAGAAGGATTAAAACAGAAGAGGACTGTTTGAGGCTTCAAGAAGACCTAGACAAGCTGAAGGAATGGTCGAACAAATGGTTGTTAGAGTTTAACCCAACCAAATGTAATGTAATGAAGATAGGTGTAGGGAGCAGGAGGCCAGATACAAGGTATCATCTGGGAGAGGAAATTCTTCAGGAGTCAGAGAAGGAAAAAGACTTGGGGGTTGATATCACGCCAGACCTGTCTCCTGCAGCACATATCAAGCGGATAACATCAGCGGCATATGCCAGGCTGGCCAACATACGAACGGCATTCAGAAACTTGTGTAAAGAATCATTCAGAACTTTGTATACCACATATGTCAGGCCAATCCTGGAGTATGCAGCCCCAGCATGGAGTCCATATCTAGTCAAGGATAAGACTAAACTGGAAAAGGTTCAAAGGTTTGCCACCAGACTAGTACCCGAGCTGAGAGGTATGAGCTACGAGGAGAGACTACGGGAATTAAATCTCACTTCGCTGGAAGACAGAAGAGTTAGGGGGGACATGATCACCACATTCAAGATTCTGAAGGGGATTGATAGGGTAGATAAAGACAGTCTATTTAACACAAGGGGAACACGCACAAGGGGACACAGGTGGAAACTGAGTGCCCAAATGAGCCACAGACATATTAGAAAGAACTTTTTTAGTGTCAGAGTGGTTGACAAATGGAATGCATTAGGGGGTGATGTGGTGGAGGCTAACTCCATACACAGTTTCAAGTGTAGATATGACAGAGCCCGATAGGCTCAGGAATCTGTACACCTGTTGATTGACGGTTGAGAGGCGGGACCAAAGAGCCAGAGCTCAACCCCCGCAAACACAACTAGGTGAGTACTAGGTGAGTACACACACACACACACACACACACACTCTCCGACAGTTGAAAGGCGGGACCAAAGAGACAAAGCTTAACCCCCGCAAGCACAAATAGGTGACTACACACACACACACACACACACACACACACACACACACACACACACACACACGCACACACACACACACACACACACACACACACACACACACACACACACACACACACACACACACACACACACACACACACACACACACACACACACACACACACACACACACACACACACACACACACACACACACACACACACACACACACACACACACACACACACAGATTGGAATGAATTAATTAATTGGAATAAAATTAATTTAATTAACTTGGGAATTAAACTCAGGAATAGGCTCAGGAATCTGTACACCTGTTGATTGACGGTTGAGAGGCGGGACCAAAGAGCCAGAGCTCAACCCCCGCAAACACAACTAGGTGAGTACAACTAGGTGAGTACACACACTCCCAAGAAGAAGGGAGAGGGGGGACATGATAGGAACGTATAAGATACTCAGAGGAATTGACAGAGTGGACATAGACGAAATGTTCACACGGAATAGTAACAGAACGAGAGGACATGGATGGAAGCTTGAAACTCAGATGAGTCACAGAGATGTTAGGAAGTTTTCTTTTAGCGTGAGAGTAGTGGGGAAATGGAATGCACTTCAGGAACAGGTTGTGGAAGCAAATACTATTCATAATTTTAAAACCAGGTATGATAGGGAAATAGGACAGGAGTCATTGCTGTAAACAACCGATGCTCGAAAGGCGGGATCCAAGAGTCAATGCTCGATCCTGCAGACACAACTAGGTGAGTACAACTAGGTGAGTACACACGCAACACACATATGTTCACCAATACCTCGCGTTGTTGAACAAGTGAGCGCTCGAGCGAATTTGGAATATTATATAAAAGACGAAATTATTTAAAACCCGCAGAGGATAAAAATGACAGTAAAGGATATTAAGCAGAGAACACTGAGACGGCAACACCAGCGGGTTAAGACAAAAACGCATCGCGTTGCGTTTTTGTCTGGCCAGCGAGGGCTGCAGCGCACGGCAAGAACACCCAGTTACCAGGCTTCCAGTGAGTGAGTGCGAGTGTGAATGAGTGTGTGTGTGTGTGTGTGTGTGTGTGTGTGTGTGTGTGTGTGTGTGTGTGTGTGTGTGTGTGTGTGTGTGTGTGTGTGTGTGTGTGTGTGTGTGTGTACTCACCTAGTTGTGTTTGCGGGGGTTGAGCTCTGGCTGTGTGTGTGTGTGTGTGTGTGTGTGTGTGTGTGTGTGTGTGTGTGTGTGTGTGTGTGTGTGTGTGTGTGTGTGTGTGTGTGTGTGTGTGTGTGTGTGTGAATGAGTGAGTGAGATCGTGTGTGAGTGCATGTTTTGAATGATTGAGTGAGTGAGAATGTGTGAGTATGATAGTGAGTGAGCTCGTGCATGAGTAGGATAGGAAGTGAGTGCGTGTGAGTGAGACAGAGAGAGTGGGAGACAAACAGAGGTGTAAGAGAAGAGACACGGTAATGAGGAAAGGGACAAATTATGAGAAACACAGCAAGAAAAAGATAAGAAGGAGGAGGAGGAGGAGGAGGGGAACACAGGAAGAGGAAGAGAATGAGGAGGAAGGAACAAGACAGAAGAGGCACAAAACAAGGAGGCAGAGGAATGAAAGAGGGTGTCACACTAGCCTCTTAATTCTATTACAAACCAATTCAAGTTAATTTTAAGAAAGATTGAGAATATGTTTAAGATTGTGGGTCGTGAACCTCTCTACCCCGGGTCTCCAGATAGTGCATAATGTCTCGATTGACTGATTAATTAAGATTAAACCAACCAGGAGGTGGCACGGGCATGAATAGCCCGTAAGTGGTAGATTTTAATTTTTTATTTTTAGTGAATATATACTGTGTGATGAGACATAATGTCTCTCCAAGACGTCACCTACATAGGCCAGGAGACAGGTGAAAGTTCCATTGTTGTTTTCCATCAAAAGTCCAGCACATTTATTGTCAGGGATCTTTATGTGATTATTTATGTACTTGTTTATATATGTGAGACTTGGTGGAATTAGAGTTTAACACGATCCTTATCTGCTGGAAGGTACTACAGTGGAGTAAGCTGCTGGAAGGTGCTATGGTGGAGTAAGCTGCTGGAAGGTACTACTGTGGAGTAGACTGCTGGAAGGTACTATGGTGGAGTAAGCTGCTGGAAGGTACTATGGTGGAGTAAGCTGCTGGAAGGTACTACTGTGGAGTAAGCTGCTGGAAGGTACTACTGTGGAGTAAGCTGCTGGAAGGTACTACAGTGAAGTAAGCTGCTGGAAGGTACTACAGTGGAGTAAGCTGCTGGAAGGTACTATGGTGGAGTAAGCTGCTGGAAGGTACTATGGTGGAGTAAGCTGCTGGAAGGTACTACTGTGGAGTAAGCTGCTGGAAGGTACTACAGTGGAGTAAGTTGCTGGAAGGTACTATGGTGGAGTAAGCTGCTGGAAGGTACTACAGTGGAGTAAGCTGCTGGAAGGTACTATGGTGGAGTAAGCTGCTGGAAGGTACTATGGTGGAGTAAGCTGCTGGAGGGTACTATGGTGGAGTAAGTTGCTGGAAGGTACTACAGTGGAGTAAGCTGCTGGAAGGTACTATGGTGGAGTAAGCTGCTGGAAGGTACTATGGTGGAGTAAGTTGCTGGAAGGTACTACAGTGGAGTAAGCTGCTGGAAGGTACTATGGTGGAGTAAGCTGCTGGAAGGTACTATGGTGGAGTAAGCTGCTGGAAGGTACTATGGTGGAGTAAGTTGCTGGAAGGTACTACAGTGGAGTAAGCTGCTGGAAGGTACTATGGTGGAGTAAGCTGCTGGAAGGTACTATGGTGGAGTAAGCTGCTGGAAGGTACTATGGTGGAGTAAGTTGCTGGAAGGTACTACAGTGGAGTAAGCTGCTGGAAGGTACTATGGTGGAGTAAGCTGCTGGAAGGTACTATGGTGGAGTAAGCTGCTGGAAGGTACTATGGTGGAGTAAGCTGCTGGAAGGTACTATGGTGGAGTAAGTTGCTGGAAGGTACTACAGTGGAGTAAGCTGCTGGAAGGTACTATGGTGGAGTAAGCTGCTGGAAGGTACTATGGTGGAGTAAGCTGCTGGAAGGTACTATGGTGGAGTAAGCTGCTGGAAGGTACTACAGTGGAGTAAGCTGCTGGAAGGTCCTACAGTGGAGTAAGTTGCTGGAATAAGTAACACTGACATACATGGTCGTGTTGATAGCAGTGTTGAGTGTGGAGTTGTGGAGGTTGCAGAGGGTCGTCGCGTGTCCCTGCCCAACCCAGCCTCCAATACTACACTACATATAACCCACTGTGGCCTCATATCTACAACATATCCACTTTTGCAACCCCCCACACTTAAAAAAATCCAAGTTTTGTACTACTGGTATTCTTTAGGGCATGAAATAAAATGTAATACCTTAAGAAACAATCTAATTAAACCTGACCTGACCTGACCTGACCTGACGTAACCTAGCAACCAAACCTAACATAATTTAAATTAACCTAACGTGACTTGACCTGACCAACCACTTAAGCCTCATTTCTCCTACGCCTAATATATGCAGCCATAAGCCTAACGTAGTACATACATGTACTATATTAGTAGTGGGATTACGGTGTAGCCGAACACAGTACACAAAGCACTCCTCCCACCACCTGCTGACGGACCTTTCCAGTTCAAGTGTGTTAAGCTGCTGGAAGGTACTATGGTGGAGTAAGCTGCTGGAAGGTACTATGGTGGAGTAAGCTGCTGGAAGGTACTATGGTGGAGTAAGTTGCTGGAAGGTACTACAGTGGAGTAAGCTGCTGGAAGGTACTATGGTGGAGTAAGCTGCTGGAAGGTACTATGGTGGAGTAAGCTGCTGGAAGGTACTATGGTGGAGTAAGTTGCTGGAAGGTACTACAGTGGAGTAAGCTGCTGGAAGGTACTATGGTGGAGTAAGCTGCTGGAAGGTACTATGGTGGAGTAAGCTGCTGGAAGGTACTATGGTGGAGTAAGCTGCTGGAAGGTACTATGGTGGAGTAAGTTGCTGGAAGGTACTACAGTGGAGTAAGCTGCTGGAAGGTACTATGGTGGAGTAAGCTGCTGGAAGGTACTATGGTGGAGTAAGCTGCTGGAAGGTACTATGGTGGAGTAAGCTGCTGGAAGGTACTACAGTGGAGTAAGCTGCTGGAAGGTCCTACAGTGGAGTAAGTTGCTGGAATAAGTAACACTGACATACATGGTCGTGTTGATAGCAGTGTTGAGTGTGGAGTTGTGGAGGTTGCAGAGGGTCGTCGCGTGTCCCTGCCCAACCCAGCCTCCAATACTACACTACATATAACCCACTGTGGCCTCATATCTACAACATATCCACTTTTGCAACCCCCCACACTTAAAAAAATCCAAGTTTTGTACTACTGGTATTCTTTAGGGCATGAAATAAAATGTAATACCTTAAGAAACAATCTAATTAAACCTGACCTGACCTGACCTGACCTGACGTAACCTAGCAACCAAACCTAACATAATTTAAATTAACCTAACGTGACTTGACCTGACCAACCACTTAAGCCTCATTTCTCCTACGCCTAATATATGCAGCCATAAGCCTAACGTAGTACATACATGTACTATATTAGTAGTGGGATTACGGTGTAGCCGAACACAGTACACAAAGCACTCCTCCCACCACCTGCTGACGGACCTTTCCAGTTCAAGTGTGTTTATTGAGACAAGAAAGAAATACATCTTAAAGGGATAGAGTAGCTTAGGCTATTTCTACCCCCCCCCCATCCCTTGACCTTTGCAGTATCTTAATAAACCTGCAAATGTTGTACAAATGTTCTTGTAAACATCTCTTCTACAAGAAAGTCAATTTCTCTCAGAGTAATTGAAATAGAGACATTAACTGCAAAGAATGGAAGATCTGAGTTGAATTTGGTTACGGAGGTCAGACTTACGAGAGTCAAAAACTAAATGAACTTGCATAGCCAAGAATAAAATGAAAACCATTTGAAATTAAGTCATTTCAAAGTAAATGAGCAAGTATCAAATGAAGGCGTCGGGCAAGTAATTTCAGAGCAACTATTATGAGTTAGAAACTGCTAAGGCCACACTAGGAACAGCGAGGGCGGATGGTCGGAGCGGAAGACATGACTAAAGGGGGAGAACAGACTTTACCATGGGTGTCAGACTTTACTATGGGTGTCAGACTTTACCATGGGTGTCAGACTTTACCATGGGTGTCAGACTTTACTATGGGTGTCAGACATTACTATGGGTGTCAGACTTTACTATGGGTGTCAGACTTTACTATGGGTGTCAGACTTTACTATGGGTGTCAGACTTTACTATGGGTGTCAGACTTTACTATGGGTGTCAGACTTTACTATGGGTGTCAGACTTTACTATGGGTGTCAGACTTTACTATGGGTGACAGACTTTATCAACTGCAGTATTTTACGACATGTACTCATATTAAAAACTCCCACCATCTCTCCCTCCCTCCCCCTCTCTCTCTCTCTCTCTCTCTCTCTCTCTCTCTCTCTCTCTCTCTCTCTCTCCCTCTCTCTCTCTCTCTCTCCCTCTCTCTCCCTCTCTCTCCCTCTCTCTCCCTCTCTCTCCCTCTCTCTCCCTCTCTCTCTGTCTCTCTCTATCTCCCTCTCTCTCTCTCCCCCCAGCTCTATCTTACCCTTTCCTCGTCTCTGTCTCTCCCTGCCCCCTCCCAGCCCGCCCTGCAGTGTTGCCTCATGTGATTGGTTTAACGAAAAAGAAAACCGAAAATATAATCTTTTTTCAACGTGTAAATTTAGAATTCCGGCCAAAATGGTAGTGGGTGGAGGGTGTTAAGAGGGGGAAGAGGGGGTGGGGCTTGCTGAGGGCTGTGGGGGTGGAGGAGGGGGTGACGGATGGAGAGGTTGGGGGGGAGGGGGGACAGGCCAGTAAACAAGAGGGAAGGGAGGTGGGGGAGGGAGGTTGGAATAGTAAAATAGTCAGTAATTAACATATGTGCTGATGGAGGAGGTCAGAGACACACAGATAGGCTAGGGATGTCCATCAGTTTGCATCGCCTCTCACGTCTAGTGAGAGTGGAGCCGCATGGGTTTGTTTGGAGGGGGAGGGGGGGGGAGACTACTCAAATATGGCGTCCCAGGGACACGGAGTCCCACGGGCGCTCAAGGACAGCTTTACAATGCCGCTATAAATTCAAATTCAATTTCAAGAACTTTATTCGTAAATGTCTGTTTAGTAGAATGTTAATATTAGAGAGTAATAATGTTAAGAGAGTAATGTTAACATGATCGAAATGCTGAGGGAAAACACCAGCACGATGTTTCTGTCTTAAGAGGAAAGTCTTTCACGGTGGCTTGACCCTTAAGTGTCCCGGGCGTGAGGGAAAGAAGGGCATAAGGAACTCAGTGATGAGGCACAGAGGACCAAAGAGCTGAAGCTCAACCCCCGCTACCACAACTAGGTGAGTACAGAGTGGCGGGGACGCTGGTCCTCTGCACCACGTCAGGGTAACGTCCGAGAAACGTCAGAGTAACGTCAAGGTAACGTCAGGGTAACGTCAGGGTAACTTCAAGATATGCTGAGGTCTGGAGCCTCCACCCCCCCCCCCATCATACAAAACCCTTCATATCATACAGAGAAGCTGTATGATATGAAGGGTTAAGAAATACAAAACAATGAGTGTAATAACAAGAGGTGAACATTACAGCACTAAGATACAGGCCAGGCCAGGTACAGACACTCCACGTACCCCAAGCTTAACTATGACATACAACAATTATGTAATATCGACAATGTAACAATAACATGAGGAGCTTCGGTCACCTTCTTGAATCAATAACTCACACAACATGTAATCCAACGCGACCAGGATTCATCACGCAGTTACGCTCACGAAACCTGTGCATCTTTACACGAATCATGGCGGTTTTCTTAATATTTAAAACAAAAAAAAAGTTTGAGTTCTGAAGTACCACGAGATTGTTAATAACGATAATAACTTTGAGTTGTAAATTTCGAAGGTTGTATACAAAGCCGCCATGATGGGTGAAAGATGTGCAGGTATGGTGAATGGATGCGTAAGTGCTTGACAAGTCGTAGGTGTGTCTGGGCCGCGGACAAGAGGACACGCTGGCCACCGCTGGGGGTGGGCGGGTTTTCTTCCTATTGGGGAGTGTTGTACATACTGCTATGGCGGTGTGTCCACTCACAGGATGAGTGACGCTGCCCAATACTGTCACTATGGCGGTGTGTCCACTCACAGGATGAGTGGCGCTGCCCAATACTGTCACTATGGCGGTGTGTCCACTCACAGGATGAGTGGCGCTGCCCAATACTGTCACTATGGCGGTGTGTCCACTCACAGGATGAGTGGCGCTGCCCAATACTGTCACTATGGCGGTGTGACCACTCACAGGATGAGTGGCGCTGCCCAATACTGTCACTATGGCGGTGTGTCCACTCACAGGATGAGTGGCGCTGCCCAATACTGTCACTATGGCGGTGTGTCCACTCACAGGATGAGTGGCGCTGCCCAATACTGTCACTATGGCGGTGTGTCCACTCACAGGATAAGTGGCGCTGCCCAATACTGTCACTATGGCGGTGTGTCCACTCACAGGATGAGTGGCGCTGCCCAATACTGTCACTATGGCGGTGTGTCCACTCACAGGATGAGTGGCGCTGCCCAATACTGTTACTATGGCGGTGTGTCCACTCACAGGATGAGTGGCGCTGGCCAATACTGTCACTATGGCGGTGTGTCCACTCACAGGATGAGTGGCGCTGCCCAATACTGTCACTATGGCGGTGTGTCCACTCACATGATGAGTGGCGCTGCCCAATAAACTCGCCCCTCGGGGCAAAATTTAATTTTAACAAAGAGGAGACTGTGGGAGATGCTACACTACAACCAGTTATCTTCCCCCTCCCCCCCCCGTGGCCCTCCCTCACCACCCCCAACACTACCCTCTCCCCCCCCCTCCAACACTACCCCCTCTCCAACACAACCCCCCTCTCCCCCCCTCATTCCCTTAACCCTATCGTTAATGACTATTTTACAGTTTCCATCAGTTTTTTGGGGCCTCGCATCAACCCCCCTCCCTCTCCCCCCCCCCCCCCCCCGCCATAGTTTACACACATGGGACGCGGGTGGATCTTTTTCCTTTAGGGATAAGGGGAGGACGAGGGGGGGAGGGGGAGGGGGGGGGGGGAGACCGTTTTTTTAATACAGCATTTTTTGTTCTCGACCAATGCCATTGTTTTCTTTGTTCTTTGACTTTCGTCTGTTTGTTTTGTTTGGTGGGCGGCGACTCGTTTCTTTTCCGGGTGTTTGGGGTCTCGGTGTTTTTTGTGTTCTCGTGTCATTGTCCACGCCCCCCACGCCCTGGACCGCCCCCCACGCCCTGGACCGCCCCCCCCCCCGCCCTGGACCGCCCCTACGCCCTGGACCGCCCCCACGCCCTGGACCACCCCCACGCCCTGAACCACCCCCACGCCCTGGACCATCCCCACGCCCTGGACCGCCCCCCACGCCCTAGACCCCCCCCCACGCCCTGGACCACCCCCCACGCCCTGGACCACCCCCACGCCCTGGACCCCCGCCCCCCACGCCCTGGACCACCCCCACGCCCTGGTCCGCCTCCCACGCCCTGGACCACCCCCACGCCCTGGTCCGCCCCCCACGCCCTGGACCACCCCCCACGCTCTGGTCCGCCCCCACGCCCTGGACCACCCCCCACGCCCTGGACCGCCCCCCCCACGCCCTGGACCGCCCCCCCCCCACGCCCTGGACCGCCCCCACGCCCAGGACCCCCCCCCCCCACGCCCTGGACACAATGGTTGTGTTCAGGGCGTGGGGGGGGGGTCCACAATGACTTAACAAGTTACTATTTAAGAGTTTACCATAACGACTAATCATTCACCACAATAAGATAATGCCATTGATAGTGTGGCCTCATTTTAGCCTGGGTGTCGACAGGGGTCTGCCACAGATGGCAATCCGTCACCCCTGGATGTGGGAAACCTGGCTGTTATTGTCCGCACCCGGCTAAACAAACGTGTTTCGGCTGTAAACAGCTGGTACCACTGTGAATAACGAACTCTAACCTCTTCAGTGATTATAGGTCATGTTCTCCGCACTCATAACGCAATATCTTTTGGTCCAGGTGGGGGGGGGGGATGGGGGTTGAGTGAGCACGCTGGACTTGTGATCCTGTGGTCCAGGGTTCGATCCCAGGCGCCGGCGAGAAACAATGGGCAGAGTTTCTTTCACCCTATGCACCTGTTACCTAGCAGTAAAATAGGTACCTGGGTGTTAGTCAGCTGTCACGGGCTGTTTCCTGAGGGTGGAGGCCTGGTCAAGGACCTGGCCGCGGGGACACTAAAGCCCCGAAATCATCTCAAGATAACCCAGCAGAAACTGGGGACCTGGTTGTTATCCATCTGGCGGGTCGTGTTCCTAGCGAAAACTAGTAGGATAAGTCTTAACATGAGCCAAGGGAAGGGTAAGCTACCATGCAGCCTGTTAACAGGCAACAGAAGCCAACGGATCCTGTGTCTAAAAAAAAACAGTATAGCCTTAGACAGCAAATGTCGACTCAGGACCTCCCACCAAACACACAACCTTACCACGACGCTGAACAATATCAATGAGGCAATAAAGCCTACCTACATCTTCGTGAATGTTGAAACAAAAAAAGCATGAGCAGCCTAAATCACCTATTATGTTTTGAAGTAAATCACACACACACAAAAAACATCCTTTACAGCCTACATCAGCTAAGAATATCGCTGTAATTTTGCAATTTCCACAATATATATACAAGCGTAAAAATTAAGAGCAAAGCCTACAAAAAAGTTTGAGCATAAAAGGTCGGGCGCGATCATGCCAACGCGCGCAAAGTCGGGCGCGATCATGCCAACGCGCGCAAAGTCGGGCGCGATCATGCCAACGCGCGCAAAGTCGGGCACCGGCCGCCGCCGAGGACAAATTTCCACGCTATAAACAACAAAAAAAAGACCCCAGAAGAGAATAATAAAAAGCCCCCAGAGTCCAATTCTACAGCTTAGTAAGTGCAGCTGCTTAAGTGGAAAAAATAATAGGGAAAAAGAAGACCTTCGCGAAAAACGGCGAAGAAACTCTTCAAGCACCGGAAATGTAACAAAATGGGGCACAAAAACAATAATCAAGAGGAGTGGTGGAGAGAGAGAGAGACGAGAGAGAGAGAGAGAGAGAGAGAGAGAGAGAGAGAGAGAGAGAGAGAGAGAGAGAGAGAGAGAGAGAGAGAGAGAGAGAGAGAGAGAGAGAGAGAGAGAGAGAGAGGGTGAGAGAGAGAGAGAGAGAGAGAGAGAGAGAGAGAGAGAGAGAGAGAGAGAGAGAGAGAGAGAGAGAGAGAGAGAGAGAGAGAGAGAGAGAGAGAGAGGGTGAGAGAGAGAGAGAGAGAGAGAGAGAGAGAGAGAGAGAGAGAGAGAGAGAGAGAGAGAGAGAGAGAGAGAGAGAGAGAGAGAGAGAGAGAGAGAGAGAGAGAGAGGGGTGAGAGAGAGAGAGAGAGAGAGAGAGAGAGAGAGAGAGAGAGAGAGAGAGAGAGAGAGAGAGAGAGAGAGAGAGAGAGAGAGAGAGAGAGAGAGAGAGAGAGGAGAGTGAGAGAGAGAGAGAGAGGGGTGAGAGAGAGAGAGAGAGAGAGAGAGAGAGAGAGAGAGAGAGAGAGAGAGAGAGAGAGAGAGAGAGAGAGAGAGAGAGAGAGAGAGAGAGAGAGAGAGAGAGAGAGAGACAGATAGTGATAGTGTGTTTGTGCTTACAATTTGTGTCTGCAGGATCGAGCTGTTAGCTCTTGGACCCCGCCTTTCTAACCGTCGGCTGTCTAATGTACTGACTCCCAACCTATTTTTGTCTTATATCATATATACTACATAGTTCTCTCTCTCCCACATCCCCAGAATGCAGCAAGTAACAGCTGTCTAACTCTGCTAGTTGACCAGGGGCCAGATTCACGAACCAGTTACGCAAGCACTTACGAAAGTGTACATCTTTCCTCAATCTTTGACGGCTTTGTTTACATTTATTAAACAGTTTACAAGCATAAAAACTTCCTAATCAACTGTTGTTACTGTTATAAACAGCCTCTTGGTGCTTCGGATCTCATCAACTATTTAATAATTGTAAACAAAGCCGCCAAAGATTGAGCAAAGATGTACACTTTCCTAAGTACTTGCGTAACTGCTTCGTGAATCTGGCCCCTGGGCATGAGGTGAAAGAAAATCTGCCCATTTCTGCTTCGACCGGGAATCGAATCTGGGCCCTGCAGACTACGACCCCAGAGCGCTGTCCACTCGGCTGCGAAGACCTGTGTGTTTGATGGGGGGGAGGAGGGGAGAGGCAAACCTGAAATAACTGGCCGCAGGGTATTGTGTGTTGGGGCACAGAGGCCGGGGCACGACCTCTGTGCCCCAACATGATCACCACCACCTCCCCATACCCACACCTCACCCCACACCATCACACAACCACAACCACCACAACCACAACCACCACAACCCCCCCAACAAACACCTACACCTCACTCCCCTGCAGACACTGTCAGGTAAGCACCACCACCATCCACAACTTTAAGGGCAGATGCGACAAAGAATTTGAAAGTCAGGAAAGTTGAATTATACAGCAACAGTGGACCACGGTCTGTAGAGAGACGGGGGGGGGGGGGGGGGGGGGCTTACATTAAGTACTTGGCCTAATAATAATAAGTCTTACTGATAGGTCACCACCACCATCACAACCACCATTCTTGTATTACATTAACTGTTAAATCATTTATCTCACTTCACAACAACGAGGCCTTTAGAGTAGCATATGTCCAATGTTATTCTAACCCCAGATTAGGTTGAAATGCCAGCTTATCTCCCCATTATGAATGAATCCAGATAGAATGAAACACACTTAGTCTAGCTCCTATCCTTCGGCCTTCAGAAGCTACCCTCGAAAAGCTAGATTATCGAAGTGCGCAATCGTTCCCTCCACTACGGAAAGCACGTATTCCAGTGAGGGTTCTTGTAGCAATGGAGCCATATGCTCTATACCTGGCTATAGGCTCTATACCCGACTATAGGCTCTATACCTGGCTATAGGCTCTATACCTGACTATAGGCTCTATACCTGACCATACCACAAATACTAAACCATTCTTGCGGGTCATGACGGAGCACCTGGAACGATCTCGTTAAACCTTGACAACACCTTAAGGCTGTCACAGGTAAGGCATTTAATCTCTTAAATATTACTTGACATTACGCCGTTACAACTCATTACAACTGATCGGCAAGCTAACACTTACACGACACTTATAAACTGAATGGCACTTACAGCCACATGACACACATAACATGACACACCCATACCCTCATAAACGCTGGACACACACGAACCCTGATTGTCATGCGTGATAACTTTCTTATCATAACAACCAGAGGCACTCAGCCCACCACCCAGAGGCACTCAGCCCACCACCCAGAGGCACTCAGCCCACCAACCAGAGGCACTCAGCCCACCAACCAGAGGCACTCAGCCCACCAACCAGAGGCACTCAGCCCACCACCCAGAGGCACTCAGCCCACCACCCAGAGGCACTCAGCCCACCACCCAGAGGCACTCAGCCCACCACCCAGAGGCACTCAGCCCACCAACCAGAGGCACTCAGCCCACCACCAAGAGACACTCAGCCCACCACCCAGAGGCACTCAGCCCACCACCCAGAGGCACTCAGCCCACCAACCAGAGGCACTCAGCCCATCACCCAGAGGCACTCAGCCCACCAACCAGAGGCACTCAGCCCACCAACCAGAGACACTCAGCCCACCAACCAGAGGCACTCAGCCCACCACCCAGAGGCACTCAGCCCACCAACCAGAGGCACTCAGCCCATCACCCAGAGGCACTCAGCCCACCAACCAGAGGCACTCAGCCCACCAACCAGAGACACTCAGCCCACCAACCAGAGGCACTCACCACTCCCATAACCTTACCAAGATATCAAAGTCACAAATTAATGCTCAATCCTGTCTATTCTGACGGCAGGGGAAAAAATGGATCAACGGCCAGAAATATTGCTTAGGAAAAATGTCAGTAATTAGTTGGTCCATCCTCACATTCCTTGCCTCATTGATTCCTGCTCCTCCTGCTGCTGCTGCTGCTGCTGATGCTGCTGCTCCCTCCACCCCTCCTGCTGCTGCTGCTGCTGCTCCCTCCACCCCTCCTGCTGCTGCTGCTGCTGCTGCTGCTGCTCCCTCCACCCCTCCTGCTGCTGCTGCTGCTGCTCCCTCCACCCCTCCTGCTGCTGCTCCTGCTGCTGCTGCTGCTCCCTCCACCCCTCCTGCTGCTGCTCCTGCTGCTGCTGCTGCTCCCTCCACCCCTCCTGCTGCTCCTGCTCCCTCCTCCTGCTGCTGCTGCTGCTCTCTCCACCCCTGCTCCTGCTGCTGCTGCTCCTGCTCCCTCCACCCCTCCTGCTGCTCCTGCTGCTGCTCCTGCTCACTCTACCCCTCCTCCTGCTGCTGCTCCTGCTCCCTCCACCCCTCCTGCTGCTCCTGCTCCCTCCTCCTGCTGTTGCTCCTGCTCACTCTACCCCTCCTCCTGCTGCTGCTCCTGCTCCCTCCACCCCTCCTCCTGCTGCTCCTGCTGCTCCCTCCACCCCTCCTGCTGTTCCTGCTACTGTGTCCTCCTGGTTGCATGCACCCCCCCCCTCCCTCTCCTCTGCAAAGATGCAAGTTATTATATAACATTTGTACACTCGTTTCCCGAGGAGGAGTGGAGAGAGGGGAGGAGAATATGGGCTAAGAGAAAGGGTGCCTTTAACAGCACACGTTGAGCAAGGGTTCAAGAGGCCCGCTGTGGTGGTGGTGGCCTATATATATATATATATATATATATATATATATATATATATATATATATATATATATATATATATATATATATATATATATATATATATATATATATGAAAGAAACTGAATTGGTATGTATTATGATACACAGTAGACCTCTCCATTCCCTCCCAAACGGGTGCAGTAATATGGTCGTTTCCCATGGCTATGACTGCAGTATAGGTTATCTAATTGCCTTGTTCACCTGCACTGTATATCTTGAGGTTATCTTTAGATGATTTCGGGGCTTTTAGTGTCCCCGCGGCCCGGTCCTCGACCAGGCCTCCACCCCCAGGAAGCAGCCCGTGACACCTGACTAACACCCAGGTACCTATTTTACTGCTAGGTAACAGGGGCATAGGGTGAAAGAAAACTCTGCCCATTGTTTCTCGCCGGTGCCCGCGATCGATCCCGGGACCACAGGCTCACAAGTCCAGTGTGCTGTCCGCTCGGCCGACCGGCTCCCATCTCCAAGCTAGATACAACAAACACACACAAGTGATTTGGAAAGTAAATTAGAGTTATATCAATTGTCTTGAAGACTCATGATTGACGATATCGTGTTGAGGGCTGGTGATGAGCTTGATTAATGATCAGTAAACAACACTTGATCGTTAGCATCATCGTTTCCACCTCATTAACCTGTTGCGTTCGTTCAATGACATTTGATTGATCCCGTATACAATTTGAGTATACTTATGTATATCTTTATTATACACGTGTATACTTACGACAATAAAGCAGTCGGAACTTTTCACTGAACATCATCTTGTTTTGTGTTGACCAGCTGAAGACTTTGTTGATGTATGTTTGTGGTGTCTTAGTGTATGATACAACTGTGTCGGCGATAACATTAACATGTTGTATTATAACATTTAAGAAGTTGTATCACATTGGAATGGAAAAGGTTATAACATTTCTTTGACTTTTATAATCAGAGATTTGAACTCGAGCCTCAAAAGTAGGAGGCAGCTGTTCTACCGACCATGCCAAGGATGCACACTGTAAGGCGGCATCTCTGAAGCATCTATATCATTACACACAGAAATCACAATAGCCTGATGCATCAAATGAACAAATCCACAAGGGGGGGTTTATAATCGACTACCTCAGGCGATTAAGGCAGCGTCTGGGATCCTCTCGGACGTAGGTTCGAATCCTCGTCACGGCCCTTGTGGATTTGTTCATCTAACTGATCTTTATCAGAGTCTCTTCTGCCGCAGTAGTGTTCATGGTTGTGTTGTTGGTATCATCCACAAGGATGACACGGAGGTGTGTGTGTGTGTTGTTGTTATTGTTAAAGATTTAGCTACTCAGGACGAAGTGTCCATGTAGCACGGGCTATGGTGAGCCCGTAATTGAGTTTGGTTATACTGTACATGATAACCTTTTTCCTGTGATATTTGGGTCTAAGATTAAAATGGAAGAGGGGATTTCTCCTTTTTCCCTGCTTTTTTATCGCTTCTCTTTTAGTGCATGTGTGTGTGTGTGTGTGTGTGTGTGTGTGTGTGTGTGTGTGTGTGTGTGTGTGTGTGTGTGTGTGTGTGTGTGTGTGTGTGTGTGTGTGTGTGTGTGTGTATGTGTGTGTGTGTGTGTGTGTGTGTCCATATCTAATATGATGATGAGGGAGAGAGAGAGGAGCAGCGAGCGAGGCAGCGCCTGGTGGCACTGACCTCCATACTGTGCTCTTCCCGGGGATTTACTTTGGACCGCTGCTGTACTTTGTCACTCATTGAAATTTAATATCCATCTCCTTTGTCTCTTATATTCCTCTGAACCACACTTTATGGGCTATACCGCTCCACGCACCATTTATCAAATGCTTTGCATCATGTACACAACATCTGCATTCTAATAGTTTTGCAGGCGAGGAGTCACAATAACGTAGCTGAAGTATGTTGACCAGACCACACACTAGCAAGTGAAGGGACGACGACGTTTCGGTCCGTCCTGGACCATTCTCTAGTCGATCACTCGGATCAACTCAAATCGACTTGAGAATGGTCCAGGACGGACCGAAACGTCGTCGTCCCTTCACTTTCTAGTGTGTGGCTTCACCTTCTGTGGTTGAGTGTTCAATAAACCCTTGAACTATATGTTTAACACTTCTCTAACCCTGTCCATGGAGGACAGAAGAAAATGTATATATGCTGGTTAGCATTGTAAATGTGTGGCCACGTCTGTGGTAGAAAATAATAATAATAAAAAAAAATAGTTTTCCTCTGTTATTCCCGTCATTTTGTCATAGTGATTAATTACGCAAGCCAGGGTTGTCCTGCTCTGCTCCCGCGGTGCCCTGCGTTGTGTAGTACGTTTATTTGTCTTCATAAATCTGGATATGTCTCCAAGACTTTAGGTGAGGACAGTGGGAGCGGCTCATAGTGTTTGGACAACCTGTTTCTGTTACCTCCATTGAGTAGGGGGCGTCAGGCGCCATTATGCCTCCAGGAAGGAAGCCCAAAGCCGATATGACTGTATAGAACTAGCAAGAGATATGAGGACGGAGTGAAGATTAGATATCCAGCCACCTGCACCATCGGGGATCGAACGGTGTCCTTGCAAGAAGCAGGGGGGGGGGCGTCGCTCTATACCGATCAACCCAAGTGGTTGGGTTACTGCCTAAAGCATCTCACCATTACGTAAGGTGTTTGGACATATTATACACTGAGAGTCCAAAATACTGGAATTTGTAACAAACGTCGACTTTCATAACTCAGGTCCCAGATCAACAGCAAGCGTGCGGGGTTTTACTCAACATCTGCTGGGGTTTTGGGGAGAATATCCCGTTCTGTTTGCAATGTGAAAATCGTTCATAAAAAGTCGGGCCCGGCAACAATTTCGAGTGGTCAGTAGAGCGACGGCCTTGCACTTTGCAGGGTCGGAGTTCAATCCCCGATGGCCCAAAGGGCTGGGCACCGTTCCTTCAACCCCATATACCATCGAAGAGACATGTAGTTATAATGGTTTAGAGCTTTCTCCTCATAACTGCATTGCCTTCGACTTTCATGTTGCCTTTCAGATGGATATACACTTCTTTCACTACGCAACATAGATTCGTACACTTCTTTCACAACTTCATTCATTTCTGCGTTAGCCGGGACCGGCGGTCTCTCCGTAAAAAAAGGGAACTGTTCGACCTAGCCAGACACGTTCGGACCTAACGAACTCGCCTGACTTGTCGAGGACCCATGTACACAACACCTCACCATTACGGTAGTTTAAATTGAACTGAAACCCAGCAATTTTAACGGATTGGTCGATGATTCCCGTTTGCATGCACTCTAATAGGTGAGAGAACAGGTTTGGTGGCCTGCATGTACTCACCTACTTGTGCTTGAGAAGGTGGGGGGGGGGTGTTTCTTTGGCCCCGCCTAGGTACCATGGTAACTAGGTACCATGTACTCTATATATGTACGGAGTGAAGATTAGATGCTACGTATGTATCTATGTATATATATACATATATATATATACATATATATATATATATATATATATATATATATATATATGTGTGTGTGTGTGTGTGTGTGTGTGTGTGTGTGTGTGTGTGTGTGTGTGTGTGTGTGTGTGTGTGTGTGTGTGTGTGTGTGTGTGTGTGTGTGTGTGTGTGTATATAGTGACCACCCTCCCCCTCACTATCATAACAGCTCTTCCAGATTATGACACAATCCTTCGGCCGCTCCGCCTCAACAACCAACGAACCAACCAACGCGTCGACTTATCCATTATTCAGGAAACAATTACATCCCCGGGGGGAAAAAACCTCTGTGCATTTTTGCCTCTCGTGACGGACCAGCAATCGGGGGGTTACGGCTTCAAATGGCAGCCCTTAAATAATCGAGCGACGTCACCTAGATCACTCTTGCCCGGGGAGTTTTGCACAGGACGCTGAGAGCAGCGACACAAGAGCGAGATATTAACGGCCTGTTTAACAGTAAGTTGACTTACTGTGCTGAGTGAGGTGGAGGTATTTACCTAATCATTGACTACGGGTGAGTGGGGGGTCTATGGCGCTGTATGCTCCGCCTACAACCCTTGTTGTACCTATTGCGCTATAAGTCAACTATGCTGACGTTGGGATTCTTTGTCAGATGAGGTCTTAAAGTTATGAATGGAGGAGGTGGCTTCCACAACTTCCTTCATGGCGTGAAACTTGTTGACCACCCGCACAGGGGATGAATATGTCCTTACATTCATTTTTAGACTCATCTGCATGTCCAGTTTCCACTATTTGTCGTTCAACTACCTTTCAGTTTCAAGAGGCTGCTGTCCTTGTCCACCTTTTCTAATCCATCTCAGTATCTTGTATGTTGTCATCATATCCCCTTTGTTTCTTCAGTTCTCTAGGGGTTATGATGTATAATCTCATTAGCCCATTCTCAGCTTAATCGTCTTAGATGTGCGGAATCCTCGAAGCTGAGACGGCCGACTGTTACTATACCACCATCTCCGCTATGTTTCTTTTATGGGCTATTCATGCCCGTGCCACCTCTTGGGTGGCTTAATCTTTATCAATGAATCTATGTTTCTTCGGAGGTCACGACCTCTCCGTAGGGTGCAGTCGCACCTCCACAGATCTCCAGTATCAGCTAATGATACTGGTAATGGCTCAAAAGGGCCACCACTTACGGGCTATTCATGCCCGTGCCACCTCTTGGCTGGCTTAATCTTTATCAATCAATCTATGTTTCTTGCCAGCCCGCCTTACAGGTAAGAGGTGCGGAGTGAGGTGCTACCCTCCAGGTCCACACCTGGCGGTGACGGCGCGAGGGCCTGAGTGGGTCAGAGTGAAAGTATGAATGCACCATAACACAGTCAGTATAGCGTCTATTTTGGAGGTTGGTGGCTCCATGTTTGTCTCTGGCGTGGACATCTCTCGGAGATGAGCCAGCGGCACTCGTGCGGCTATAACAAGGTGGGGGTTACGAGCATAAGGACATGATGGTGGGGGAGTGACTCGCTTGGCTGGGGGCTATCTTGAGGTTATCTTGAGATGATTTCGGGGCTTTTTAGTGTCCCCGCGGCCCGATCCTCGACCAGGCCTCCACCCCCAGGAAGCAGCCCGTGACAGCTGACTAACACCCAGGTACCTATTTTACTGCTAGGTAACATTGGCATAGGGTGAAAGAAACTCTGCCCATTGTTTCTCGCCGGCGCCTGGGATCGAACCCAGGACCACAGGATCACAAGTCCAGCGTGCTGTCCGCTCGGCCGCTCGGCTGCCCATTGTAGCGACGGTCGTGGAGGACATGGCATAAACCACATATATAGCTAGCATGTTATTGCTTATATGTACACGACCGACTGACATCACTCTATATTACTGAATATACAATAATAAACATATTAGGGGGCCGAGCGGACAGCACGCTGGACTTGTGATCCTGTGGTCCTGGGTTCGATCCCAGGCGCTGGCGAGAAACAATGGGCAGAGTTTCTTTCACCCTATGCCCCTGTTACCTAGCAGCAAAATAGGTACCTGGGTGTTAGTCAGCTGTCACGGGCTGCTTCCTGGGGGTGGAGGCCTGGTCGAGGACCGGGCCGCGGGGACACTAAAGCCCCGAAATCATCTCCAGATAACCTCAAGAAGATATTACCGCGCGTCACGTGTACACCCAAGCATGTGGTGAAGAGTTGCGAGTGCCTCTGGTGATTACCGCAGTGTTAACACCAGGACGTGAATTGGATAAATTTAGATTTAGGAAAGACTTGGGTAAATACTGGTTCGGTAACAGCGTTGTTGATTTGTGGAACCAATTTCAAATGGTCGTAACGTGGTGGAGGTGGGGTCCCTCGATTGTTTCAAGCGCGGGTTGGACAAGTATATGAGTGGGATTGGGTGGTTATAGATAGGAGCTGCCTCGTATGGGCCAATAGGCCTTCTGCAGTTACCTTTGTTCTTATGTATTAAGTAACTGGGTGACCATTGCAGTGTTAACTCAGGGTCTTTCTGAAGCCACATATCGTCCAGTGAGGCTCAAAGATATGTCCCTCGGGTCTGATTACATTTGTATGACGACAATAACAAGTTTACAGAAGCTCCCTGTGAATGAGTGTTAAGAATACCGAATAAACTTAACCATCTCAATAGGTATGAGTGAGGGCTTCTCCTAGGAGAGATATTGCAGCTCTCCTGGTGCATGTCCTCTGCATCACGCTAGCGATAGTCATATGTAAACTCTCAATATTTGATGAGCAGCCCCCATTGTTCCCCCCCCCCCCCCAGAACTCTGCACAACACACCAGCCACACCCTCACTATCTGCGGTACACCTCTCTCACGATGGCCACACTCTCTGTCTACCTCACCTCCACTAGTTGTACTGGATGTTAGTGTGCGTGGTGGTGGTGTGTGGTGGTGGTGATGCTGGTGGTGGTGGTAGTGTGTGGTGGTGATGCTGCTGGTGGTGGTAGTGTGTGGTGGTGATGCTGCTGGTGGTGGCGTGGGTGTGATGGTGACCGTGCCACATCAGCCCGTCCTCATCAACAAAGGTCAAATACTCGTTAATCCAGCCGCCAAACCCCCTGTTTATGAATACAAAACGGTTTACACACGACTCAACTGGTACAGCCCGTCCTCCAAACAAAGACCCAAAAGTGATTCCATGCACCCGCCAAACCCCCAGCTGTTTATGTATGAAAAGCGGTTTACACACGACTCACAACGATGACGTTCGAACACTTCCGGAACAAGTCCTTCACTGACGAATTTTGTTCGAACCACAACGCTGTAAATGCTTCACCCACGTACTACAAATACAAATAATCGCCGACAGAACCTAAACACCTAACCTATCCCTATATATGCACAATATGCTAATATATTATAATATTCATTTATAATTGAGAAAATTCCCGTTTTGAATGAACAGCATGTTAGCATTGATGAACGCGTTTCTGGGGTCGACCTACGTGCCTACGTAATAAAGATTATCATCACCAGTAAATGAAGATAAACTGCCCTCTCATCATGATGGTACAAAGGTCACCGCACTCAACTCAACTACTCTACCTTGGCAGCCAATAAGCAGCACCAGAAATTAACCTACGCGCATAAAATATGATGATAACAGTATCACTCAAGACAAAAAAACTAACAAGAAAAAAATAGTCTAGATATGAATGAATTTATTGAAGATAGTCAGTTTTGGTACCTAGGCACTAATATGCTTATGGTGTTCTATAATTATGTATGATAAGATCTGAACACAGGATTGTGTGTGTGTGTGTATTCTCACCTATTTCTGCCTGCAGGTTCGAGCTTTAGCTCTTGGTTCCGCCTTTGTAACCGTCCTTTGACTACTGTATTGGCTCCCGACCTATTTAACTCTATCACATCCACTATATATTTATCTCTTTCCTTCTCATAAACACACACACATACACACACACACACGCACACACACACACACACACACACACACACAGCTCAACCCCGGAAAGCACAACTAGGTGAGTACAGGTGCCTGACGGCTGAGTGGACAGCGATCTGGGCTCGTAGTCCTAAGGACCCGGGTTCGAGCCCCCGCGGAAGCGGAAACAAATGGGCGGAGTTTCTTTCACCCTGATCCCTCTGTTCACCTAGCAGTAAATAGGTACCTGGGAGTTAAGACACCTGCTATGGGCTACTTCCTGGGGATGTGTGAAAGAGAAATATATGCAGTAGACATAATAGTGGAACAATAGATTGGTTAGAAAGGCGGGGTCCAAGAGCTAATAGCTCCATTCTGCAGATACAAATAGTAAATACACACACGAGCAAGTGATGGAAATGGGATGGAAATGGATGGTAAAGTGATGGAAGTGGGAAGAGGTGAGAGGAGACCAAAGGGAGAGAACACAGGGAAGGGGAATTACGTCCTTGTAACGTCTGGAGAAAAAGACCTGGGAGTGGACACCAAAGCTAACTCCGGAGGCACATATAAACACCACAACGTCAGCAACATACTCTACACTAGCAAAAGTTAGAACATCATTCAGGAAGCTAAATAAGGAGGCATTTAGATAGCTGTCCACCACCTTCGTCAGACCACCCTTAGAGAATGACGCCCCATCGTGGAGCACCTAATAAAACACACAAAAAAACTTGAAAAGCTTGAGAAGCTTGCGACGAGGTTCGTCTCAGAATTGCGAGAGATGGGATATAAAGAGAGACTTGAAAGAACTAAACCTTACGACGCTAGAAAAAAAGGAGAGAAGAGACATGATACTGAAGTATAAAATACTTAGAGAGATTGACAGAGTGGATATAGAGACAATGTTGACAATGAATAACAAGATGGGAGGCTGATACCCACACTGGAGCGTGTCCAGTTCACTCTGCAGGTCCCCTCAGCCCTACCACGGGAGACATCTCCCGTCACGCAGGGTACAGTCGCACCTCCACAGATCTCCAGTATCATCTCTTGATACTGGTAATGGCTCAAAAGGGCCACCACTTACGAGCTATTCATGCCCGTGCCACCTTTTGGGTGGCTTAACCTTCATCAATCAATCGATCAGCCCTACCTACCCAGCTCTCACTCTCCGCATTTACCTCCACATCCACAGCAGACATTGTTATGAAGACTATTTCCTCTCTCAGAGCGTTGAGGTGTATTAAGAACTGGCAGCCCTAGCACCGACCCATACGGTACTCCACCCGTTACCTCTCTCCACTCTCATATCTCACTCTGAAGCTCTGTTACCTTCCTGTGTGGTACTACCTTACCCAAGACAATATTCACCTGTATTGTCCTGAGGGGGGTCGGGGAGACTTGCTGCATGGGTGACAGCTTCTCCCTCGTATCAACCTACCCTGGCTTTGCGCCCTGGAGAGACCACTCCAGACCGACAACCAGAGCACAACTCCATAGTCTCCTGAGACTGATGGATGTCTACCACTACTACTCACATACCTCAGCCTCTTGATCTTTAGTGAGAGCATCTTATACGATTCCGTGACGAGTGCTTACCGGCATTCAGTGTATCTTCTTGAGGTTATCTTGAGATGATTTCGGGGCTTTTTAGTGTCCCCGCGGCCCGGTCCTCGACCAGGCCTCCACCCGTAACGTGTAGACGTAACTTGGTGTGCGGTCCACCCCAAGGTTTTGTTTCTCTAAATATAACAACTGTCTCTCTCTTTTAGGTTATACTGTTCCTCATATCTCATTTCCACGCCCCCAGTTCCCATCGCCATGCAGTGGTTAGAGTTAATGTCAAGTAGCCACATATTTGGCTACTCCTGCAACTTGCTCAAATTATTATGTTGCGTTCTGCAGTCATCCTCTCCCTTAATTCTTGGTGTTAGTTACGCATCATTAGCTACGGATCATCAAGAAATAACCCGTGAGCGTATGGCGACGTGTGCACACTCGCTGTAGACACAGGAAAGCACACGCACATGCTTATGAATGTATGAATGTGTACATGCAGGCTCACACACACATACATACATACACACACACACACACACACACACACACACACACACACACACACACACACACACACACACACACACACACACACAGTACCGCATAAGAGGCTGGTACATAAGCTGGAGAGACAGGCAGGTGTAGCTGGTAAGGTGCTCCAGTGGATAAGGGAGTATCTAAGCAATAGGAAGCAGAGAGTTACGGTGAGGGGTGAGACCTCCGATTGGCGTGAAGTCACCAGTGGAGTCCCACAGGGCTCTGTACTCGGTCCTATCTTGTTTCTGATATATGTAAATGATCTCCCGGAGGGTATCGATTCATTTCTCTCAATGTTTGCGGACGATGCTAAAATTATGAGAAGGATTAAAACAGAAGAGGACTGTTTGAGGCTTCAAGAAGACCTAGACAAGCTGAAGGAATGGTCGAACAAATGGTTGTTAGAGTTTAACCCAACCAAATGTAATGTAATGAAGATAGGTGTAGGGAGCAGGAGGCCAGATACAAGGTATCATCTGGGAGAGGAAATTCTTCAGGAGTCAGAGAAGGAAAAAGACTTGGGGGTTGATATCACGCCAGACCTGTCTCCTGCAGCACATATCAAGCGGATAACATCAGCGGCATATGCCAGGCTGGCCAACATACGAACGGCATTCAGAAACTTGTGTAAAGAATCATTCAGAACTTTGTATACCACATATGTCAGGCCAATCCTGGAGTATGCAGCCCCAGCATGGAGTCCATATCTAGTCAAGGATAAGACTAAACTGGAAAAGGTTCAAAGGTTTGCCACCAGACTAGTACCCGAGCTGAGAGGTATGAGCTACGAGGAGAGACTACGGGAATTAAACCTCACTTCGCTGGAAGACAGAAGAGTTAGGGGGGACATGATCACCACATTCAAGATTTTGAAGGGGATTGATAGGGTAGATAAAGACAGTCTATTTAACACAAGGGGAACACGCACAAGGGGACACAGGTGGAAACTGAGTGCCCAAATGAGCCACAGACATATTAGAAAGAACTTTTTTAGTGTCAGAGTGGTTGACAAATGGAATGCATTAGGGGGTGATGTGGTGGAGGCTCACTCCATACACAGTTTCAAGTGTAGATATGACAGAGCCCGATAGGCTCAGGAATCTGTACACCTGTTGATTGACGGTTGAGAGGCGGGACCAAAGAGCCAGAGCTCAACCCCCGCAAACACAACTAGGTGAGTACAACTAGGTGAGTACATCTTGTCTGGGGTTTTAACCTTCCAGCGGCTACAATTAGAACACAAGAGGTTTTTACGAGCGCACGGTGGGCGGTGAACCGTGACCCGGGTGGCTGCTGGTGTCTCTGCTGCCGTGTCCTTCCCTGCCACTCTGCCACGGAGTCGAGCCTCACCGCACTCCTGCACCCGCAGGCCCGTCTCTCCCGACGCCTAGAGTACCGAGCCCGACGCGCCGAAGGTTTGACAATCAAGCGGAAGAAGGAGACACGGGAACCGCTGCGCCACTGACGGAGGCGCTACTCCAGGGAAGGCAAGTCCTGCCTCACAGCTGTATTAGAATGTAATGACCAAGCGCAAAAATTAAGAAAGATAACGGTGGGCAGACTGCATTTTCTTGGACTGTCGGAAAGCCTTGACACAGTACCCTGTAAGAGGCTGGTACGTAAGTTAAAAAAAAAACAGGCCGGGGTAACAGGTGCTGCATTGGATAAGGGAGTACCTAAGCAACAGAAGAGTGCGAGTTACTGTGAGAGGTCGAACTCAGAATAGCGAGATGTCCCTAGCCGAGGTCATCAGTTATGATGCCCTCGCATGTGCATGTGCATCAGGCACATAAGCATGTGCCTGATGAACCCGACCAGTCCTGTTTCTGATATACGCAAAAGATCTTCCAGATGGAATACAGTCGTTTCTCTTAGTGTTTGAAGATGATGCCTAAATTATGAGAAGGATTAAGATAGCAAGAGACTACAAGACGACCTGGGCGAACTGAAGGAGTGGCCCACATGGTTATTAGAGTTCAACTCCAGCAAGTGTAAAGTAATGCAAATAGGCGCAGGGAGCAGGAGGCCCGCTAAGGCTGGTGAACGGGTGGAGGAGACCCGCTGGGGCCGGGTACTCGGCGGCTCACCGGGTATGACCAACACCATAAAACGAGCAGTTTCTAATTTTTTCATCATCTTGTAAATGAGGTCGACAGTCCCAGGTGTGTCTGACATCATGCCAGGTGTGTCTGACATCATGCCAGGTGTATCTGACATCATGCCAGGTGTGTCTGACATCATGCCAGGTGTGTCTGACAACATGCCAGGTGTGTCTGGTGTTTACTACAGCATGCCAGGTGTGTCTGGTGTTTACTACAGCATGCCAGGTGTGTCTGACATCATGCCAGGTGTGTCTGACATCATGCCAGGTGTATCTGACATCATGCCAGGTGTGTCTGACATCATGCCAGGTGTGTCTGACAACATGCCAGGTGTGTCTGGTGTTTACTACAGCATGCCAGGTGTGTCTGGTGTTTACTACAGCATGCCAGGTGTGTCTAGTGTTTACTACACCATGCCAGGTGTGTCTGGTGTTTATTACAACATGCCAGGTGTGTCTAGTGTTTACTACATCATGCCAGGTGTGTCTGGTGTTTACTATACCATGTCAGGTGTGTCTGGTGTTTACTACATCATGTCAGGTGTGTCTGGTGTTTACTACAACATGCCAGGTGTGTCTGGTGTTTACTACAACATGCCAGGTGTGTCTGGTGTTTACTACAACATGCCAGGTGTGTCTGGTGTTTACTACAACATGTCAGGTGTGTCTGGTGTTTACTACAACATGCCAGGTGTGTCTAGTGTTTACTACATCATGCCAGGTGTGTCTAGTGTTTACTACAACATGCCAGGTGTGTCTGATGTACCTGGTACCTGGCATGTTCTACAACATGCAAGGTATTTAGTGTTATGTGAAGAGTTCCCAGGACAAACGTGAACAACAGGTGGTCGAGGAGTAACAAGGTGCCGGTAACAGAGCTCCAGATACCAACGGGATCATTAGACAACTTGGGAGCTGACTCTAGACAACCTTAGGACGGGCGGGCAGCGGTGTCCCTCGTGGCAGCGGCTGACTGATACACACACTCCACGTCTACCACTGTGGTGAGAGCTGCGGGTGAGTGTGTATGGGTAATATGGACTGGTGGCTGAGTGTATGTCATGTGGTAAGTGCTTCACGGGGCGCGATATCACCCATAGAGATACTTTACACGCCAAGATTTTGGCTCCGCTTGGAGGTGGAGACCTGCCCCGGCCTCCTACCTAGTACCCCTCCAGTACCTCCTTCGCTTTTGTCCAAGTAGTACCCGGGTGGTACTCTTATCGAGTACCACCCATATTAAAGTCTCGTTGTGTACCCATGTACATTTTCCTGGGCATTTTGTAAGTGGTAATCATGTCTCACCTGTTTCTTCTATCTTGCAGTGGCGTGAGATGTAATCCCTTTAGTGTGAACATCATGCCAGAGCCAAGGTCCACTCTCCACTTCGCTGCTGCTTTACAAAAATGAATCACGTACACAACAAAATTAAAAAAATAAAAAATATCCATTTTACTTCCTTATAAGTATTTAAATAAAAAGTCTTGGAAGATGCAGACCTCTCGCAAAAGCAGTTGAGTGAAACGAAGTGAGGTGCACGTAATTTTGCACCGCTTAAGACCAGTAAAAGTGTAAATCAAATCCCACAATAAGTGTAATAGTATGCCAGCAAGATTAAGACAAGACGCGTGACTGGCGCAACAACATTCATGAGATGGACCAAAAAGGTGCGAGAGTTTATGTAAATTACGCATTGTGCGGAGCTGTCTGCGTCCATCAGCACGGCAGACAATAACAGCCCGCTGGTTATCAGGTCATCCAGGGTAAGTGACTGCACGCCACACACGCCTCCTCCCCCTCACCATTACCATAATTACAAACACCCTCAAATATCTTTTATGGATATATATGAGTATTCTCCAACAGATGCAATGGGTAGTGATGCGAGAGCCAAGTGGAGAGAGATTAAGTCCCTTCGTCTAAGTCCCCCGGTGTAAATTCCTTGCTGTAAATCCCTTCCTCTAACCCTTACACTAATCACTTGAAATTCACTGACAGAAAAAATAAGGACACATGAGAAATAATAAAACATTAAGAGAATATAAATAATTCCTGGACATTTTGTCTTGGTGTTAGAGAAATGTTTAAAGTAACTTTGCTGAATATGGCAGCGATGACTTTTACCTCCGACACTGAAACATTCCTCACAAATACTTACAGCTCCACTTCTCACACGGCCACACCTATTGGTTTTGTCTAGTGTCACCGTGGCTTCCTTGCAAGCACAACGCTTGGACATTTGTTGCAACGATCAATTGTGTCAGACGTTTCAAACTTGGCTATCATTGATGTTATGTGTCAAAGGTTGCAAGGATGACTACCATTGATGTCAAAGGTTGCAAGGATGGCTACCATTGATGTCAAAGGTTGCAAGGATGGCTACCATTGATGTCAAAGGTTGCAAGGATGACTACCATTGATGTCAAAGGTTGCAAGGATGGCTACCATTGATGTCAAAGGTTGCAAGGATGGCTACCATTGATGTCAAAGGTTGCAAGGATGACTACCATTGATGTCAAAGGTTGCAAGGATGGCTACCATTGATGTCAAAGGTTGCAAGGATGACTACCATTGATGTCAAAGGTTGCAAGGATGGCTACCATTGATGTCAAAGGTTGCAAGGATGGCTACCATTGATGTCAAAGGTTGCAAGGATGACTGCCACTGATGTCAAAGGTTGCAAGGATGACTACCATTGATGTCAAAGGTTGCAAGGATGACTACCACTGATGTCAAAGGTTGCAAGGATGGCTACCATTGATGTCAAAGGTTGCAAGGATGGCTACCATTGATGTCAAAGGTTGCAAGGATGGCTACCATTGATGTCAAAGGTTGCAAGGATGGCTACCATTGATGTCAAAGGTTGCAAGGATGACTGCCACTGATGTCAAAGGTTGCAAGGATGACTACCATTGATGTCAAAGGTTGCAAGGATGACTACCACTGATGTCAAAGGTTGCAAGGATGGCTACCATTGATGTCAAAGGTTGCAAGGATGGCTACCATTGATGTCAAAGGTTGCAAGGATGGCTACCATTGATGTCAAAGGTTGCAAGGATGACTGCCACTGATGTCAAAGGTTGCAAGGATGACTACCATTGATGTCAAAGGTTGCAAGGATGGCTACCATTGATGTCAAAGGTTGCAAGGATGGCTACCATTGATGTCAAAGGTTGCAAGGATGACTACCATTGATGTCAAAGGTTGCAAGGATGACTACCATTGATGTCAAAGGTTGCAAGGATGGCTACCATTGATGTCAAAGGTTGCAAGGATGACTGCCACTGATGTCACGTGTCAGACGTTGCAAGGATGACTACCATTGATGTCATGTGTCAAACGTTGCAAGGATGGCTACCATTGATGTCAAAGGTTACAAGGATGGCTACCATTGATGTCAAAGGTTGCAAGGATGGCTACCATTGATGTCAAAGGTTGCAAGGATGGCTACCATTGATGTCAAAGGTTGCAAGGATGACTACCATTGATGTCAAAGGTTGCAAGGATGACTACCATTGATGTCAAAGGTTGCAAGGATGGCTACCATTGATGTCAAAGGTTGCAAGGATGACTGCCACTGATGTCACGTGTCAGACGTTGCAAGGATGACTACCATTGATGTCATGTGTCAAACGTTGCAAGGATGGCTACCATTGATGTCAAAGGTTACAAGGATGGCTACCATTGATGTCACGTGTCAAACGTTTGACGGTCAAACATTTACATCCATTGTAGAAAGCCTTTAAAACTGTCCGGCCTGAAAGGCTTGTGAAGTGTGATAATGCGTAATGAGTGAGGTGTGATGAATGAAGTGTGTGCAAGTGGCTGGGTCATGTCATGAGGGGTGGGTGTATGAGTACCGGTGAGTGAGGGGGGGGTGGGGGTGTATGAGTACCGGTGAGTGAGTGGGGGGGTGTATGAGTACCGGTGAGTGAGGGGGGGTGGGGGTGTATGAGTACCGGTGAGTACCGGAATGAGGGGGGGTGTGTGAGGGGGTGTAAGGAGGAAGTACTACAAAAGACCATGGTGGTGAAGACATACTGTTGTACTCACGCGTGCCGTTGAGGTTACGTGAGAGGATCTTGTTCCCGTGTGAGACGTAACCTAGCAGAGGGTGATGTAGCGGCGGCTGCTGCTGCTGCTGCTGCTGCTGCTGTTGCTGCTGCTGCTGCTGAGGGTTTGAGGGTCCAGGGACGGGCATAGCGGGGGTGACAGAGCCCACAGAGACGCCTCCACCTACTGAGACAGATGTGGATGACGGGGGAACTATGCCGCCCGAGGCAGGCCCCACCACAGACGGGATAATCGAGAGAGGAACTCCACTAGCAGAACCTCCGGAGCCCGAACGGTCAGACGAGACGGACACTGGCGGCGCGGGTGTGGGCGTGGAGGGTGGCGCGGGCGTATTGGGCGCCGAGTGGGTGGCGGCAGACGCGGGCGGGTATTGGGTCTCGCTCAGGCCTGACATGTGTGGGCGTAAGTGGCTGTCAGGGAGCTGTGGGTGGGGCGGGTGGTGGTGCTGCTGCTGCTGCTGGTGGTGGTGGTGGGCGGGCTCGGCTTTGATGGGCACTAGTGTGTTGGGGTAGACGGCACACCTGTTGCTCTCAGATGTGGGCGGCACCACAGGCTCAGCTGTGTGGGCGGAGCGCGAGGTGGGTGGCACGAGCAGCATGGATGGCCGGTGGGGTCACATGGTGGGCGGGAGTAAATATGGGCGGCAGGGAAGGCACACCAGCCAGGTGGGCGGCCCCGACCAGCTGAGGACGAGTCACCCCAGCACCAACACCTGCAACACAAGGAAACATACGTCAACAACACCAACACAACACATTAATATCAACACAAGAGGCCAGCAACACCATCACTAACATCAACAACTACACGACTCTCCACAAAGGAGAGTGTTGCGCCTCAGTACTGTTACAGAAGACAGTAGCAACACTGTACTTGTGTACTACTTTAGCCACGTGTCGTCATCTTATCCCCATGCCTGAAACAGTACCACAGTAGCAGCAACAAAGAGCGAGAAAAGAAGTAGAAGAAGGTCTATGATCTGTAATACCATTGGTTATAATAGTTAAGATAATCACTAGGAGAACTGCTCGCGGTGAAGGAACTGCGCCCAACCACACGCTTCCCTGGGGATCGAACCTGGAAAAAGCGAGGCCTCCGCTAAGGAAAATAAATATAAAACACTTGGTGATTTATAGATGGTGTGGAGGACCTGTGTGAGGTCACTATGACGTCACAGTGCTCATGCTGGCACAGGTGTCAGATCCCAGTGCTCAGTGCTCACCTTGTGCACGCGTCTCTCACAGTCTTGTCATGACGCCCCATTATGCCACAAAGCATTAATACCAGAGAATCAGTTAATGAATGATACGAGTTATGGAATGATATCTTTGGCGCCGCAACGACGAGGTCTCTGGCGCCGCAACGACGAGGTCTCTGGCGCCGCAACGACGAGGTCTCTGGCGCCGCAACATTGAGGTCTCTGGCGCCGCAACATTGAGGTCTCTGGCGCCGCAACATTGAGGTCTCTGGCGCCGCAACATTGAGGTCTCTGGCGCCGCAACAACGAGGTCTCTGGCGCCGCAACGACGAGGTCTCTGGCGCCGCAACGACGAGGTCTCTGGCGCCGCAACGACGAGGTCTCTGGCGCCGCAACGACGAGGTCTCTGGCGCCGCAACATTGAGGTCTCTGGCGCCGCAACATTGAGGTCTCTGGCGCCGCAACATTGAGGTCTCTGGCGCCGCAACAACGAGGTCTCTGGCGCCGCAACATTGAGGTCTCTGGCGCCGCAACATTGAGGTCTCTGGCGCCGCAACATTGAGGTCTCTGGCGCCGCAACATTGAGGTCTCTGGCGCCGCAACAACGAGGTCTCTGGCGCCGCAACAACGAGGTCTCTGGCGCCGCAACAACGAGGTCTCTGGCGCCGCAACAACGAGGTCTCTGGCGCCGCAACAACGAGGTCTCTGGCGCCGCAACATTGAGGTCTCTGGCGCCGCAACATTGCGGTCTCTGGCGCCGCAACATTGAGGTCTCTGGCGCCGCAACAACGAGGTCTCTGGCGCCGCAACATTGAGGTCTCTGGCGCCGCAACATTGAGGTCTCTGGCGCCGCAACATTGAGGTCTCTGGCGCCGCAACAACGAGGTCTCTGGCGCCGCAACAACGAGGTCTCTGGCGCCGCAACATTGAGGTCTATGGCGCCGCAACATTGAGGTCTCTGGCGCCGCAACATTGAGGTCTCTGGCGCCGCAACAACGAGGTCTCTGGCGCCGCAACATTGAGGTCTCTGGCGCCGCAACATTGAGGTCTCTGGCGCCGCAACATTGAGGTCTCTGGCGCCGCAACATTGAGGTCTCTGGCGCCGCAACATTGAGGTCTCTGGCGCCGCAACATTGAGGTCTCTGGCGCCGCAACATTGAGGTCTCTGGCGCCGCAACATTGAGGTCTCTGGCGCCGCAACATTGAGGTCTCTGGCGCCGCAACATTGAGGTCTCTGGCGCCGCAACATTGAGGTCTCTGGCGCCGCAACAACGAGGTCTCTGGCGCCGCAACATTGAGGTCTCTGGCGCCGCAACATTGAGGTCTCTGGCGCCGCAACATTGAGGTCTCTGGCGCCGCAACATTGAGGTCTCTGGCGCCGCAACATTGAGGTCTCTGGCGCCGCAACATTGAGGTCTCTGGCGCCGCAACATTGAGGTCTCTGGCGCCGCAACAACGAGGTCTCTGGCGTATTAACAGATGTCACTGGCGTTACTCAAACTCAACATTCATCTAATATTTACGCTACGTCTACACTCATTTCTACGTGACTGTTGAAGAAGAAGAGCCGAGCCCCAGCTGACAGAGAGACATGCATGCCATCACAGCCACAGAGATCATCCCTAGACAATCCTCTGGCCAAAAGTGTGCCTAATATTCTCAGGTGTGCTGTCATCTGGCCAACTGAAAGGCTTCAAAGGCAACAATCGACTACACTCCGAGGTCATCAGAGTGCTCAATCCCCCCTCCACCGCGTCAAGGAGGTGGTGAAAGGTGAGAGATTTATATGTGCACACACACACACACACACACGGAAAATGCACCTTACGACACTGGAAGACAGAAGACTGAGGGGAGACATGATCACTACCTACAAAATCCTCAGGGGAATTGACAGGGTAGACAAGGATAAACTATTCAACACTGGTGGTACGCGAACAAGGGGGACACAGGTGGAAGCTGAGTACCCACATGAGCCACAGAGACGTTAGAAAGAACTTTTTTCAGTGTCAGAGTAGTTAACGGATGGAATGCATTAGGCAGTGATGTGATGGAGGCTGACTCTATACACAGTTTCAAATGTAGATATGATAGAGCCCAGTAGGCTCAGGAACCTGTACACCAGTTGACTGGCGGTTGAGAGGCGGGACCAAAGAGCCAAAGGTCAACCCCCGCAAGGACAACTAGGTGAGTATAACTAGGTGAGTACAAACACCTGCAACATTCATTAACTCGCATTCATCCAAACACCGTGGCTTCCCTGATCAACCAGGTTGTGACTCATACGTCAGGCTGCGAGCAGCCGCGTCCAACAGCAGAACAGAACAGTCCAACAGTCCAGCAACCAGGAGGCCTGGTCGACGACCGGGCCGCGGGGACGCTAAGCCCCGGAAGCACCTCAAGGTAAGGTAACCTCCCTCACAACACCCACCACTTTCACCAAGAGAGCAGGCCGGCCCTAAACACAAGGGCTGAGCAATAATTAACCTGCTGCTACTATTCCTCTACTTTACTTATCTTGAGATAAGCGGACAAGAGATTAAATGAAGATGAAATTTCAGTCTTGAGAAGAACAGTAGTACCAGAGGAAAGATATACAAATATACTCAACAAAAGATTTCAGGAGAATATAGTGCATCATCAATGCTAAACAAAAGACCATAATTACTCAGCAAAATTAACTCAAAATCATCAATAAAATGTTAAATTTTTTATATAAATCAATAGCCACTAAAAGGACTAAGACAATTAAACTTAGGTAAAAATATATAAATAGTAGAATGCAACAAAAATACACACACAGTAAACAATTTATCGTAAAAAAGCCTAAAAACATACTTCGAGAAGAAAATTAGTGTATAAACAGTCAAGTTGAAGAGTTGGGCGTCCTCAACTCTACTGTTTCAGCTTCCCATGAAGTTTCCCCTCGTTCTGATATTCTTAACTATAAACAATGCTTCGTCGTTTACTTTGTCAATTCCCCTTATAATCTTCTACGTCGTTATCATGTCTCCTCTATTCCTCCTCTCCTCCAAGATTTTCATCCACACATAAATATACAGAGAAGCAACCTTGATAACGCACCAACAATTTTATGACTAATCACCGCCGCAAAAAAGGTTAGGCAGTGTTGAAATATACCCCCCCCCACCCTATACCCCCCCCCTCCGTATACCCCCCCCCACCCTATACCCCCCACCACTTTATACCCCCCCCCCACCACCCTATACCCCCCCCACCACCCTATACCCCCCCGCCCACCACCCCAAAAATGTCCTGAAATGTTTTATAGTCTAACACAGACGGAGAAAAGGCCATACTAAAAAATGTTTTTGGGGCTTAAAAATGCCTCAGGAGAATGTCAGTGTAAAAAGATTTCCGTGGTAAAAATTTTGGCCTCGGGAAAAACCTTGTAAAAATGGGCAAGAGAAGAGATCGTTTGGTGGGTTATGGCGGCCCCGGGGGACACCTGCACGCTGGGGACACCTGCACGCCGGGGACACCTGCACGCTGGGGACACCTGCACGCTGGGGACACCTGCACGCTGGGGACACCTGCACGCTGGGGACACCTGCACGCCGGGGGCACCTGCACGCCGGGGACACCTGCACGCCGGGGGCACCTGCACGCTGGGGACACCTGCACGCTGGGGACACCTGCACGCCGGGGACACCTGCACGCCGGGGACACCTGCACGCTGGGGACACCTGCACGCCGGGGGCACCTGCACGCCGGGGACACCTGCACGCTGGGGACACCTGCACGCCGGGGACACCTGCACGCTGGGGACACCTGCACGCCGGGGGCACCTGCACGCTGGGGACACCTGCACGCTGGGGACACCTGCACGCCGGGGGCACCTGCACGCCGGGGACACCTGCACGCTGGGGACACCTGCACGCCGGGGACACCTGCACGCCGGGGGCACCTGCACGCCGGGGACACCTGCACGCTGGGGACACCTGCACGCCGGGGGCACCTGCACGCTGGGGACACCTGCACGCCGGGGACACCTGCACGCTGGGGACACCTGCACGCCGGGGGCACCTGCACGCTGGGGACACCTGCACGCTGGGGACACCTGCACGCCGGGGACACCTGCACGCCGGGGACACCTGCACGCTGGGGACACCCGCACGCTGGGGACACCTACACGCTGGGGACACCTGCACGCTGGGGACACCTGCACGCCGGGGACACCTACACGCTGGGGACACCCGCACGCTGGGGACACCCGCACGCTGGGGACACCTGCACGCTGGGGACACCTGAACGCTGGGGACACCTGCACGCTGGGGACACCTACACGCTGGGGACACCTGCACGCTGGGGACACCTGCACGCCGGGGACACCTGCACGCTGGGGACACCCGCACGCTGGGGACACCCGCACGCTGGGGACACCTGCACGCCGGGGACACCTGCACGCTGGGGACACCCGCACGCCGGGGACACCTATACGCTGGGGACACCCGCACGCTGGGGACACCTGCACGCTGGGGACACCCACACGCTGGGGACACCTGCACGCTGGGGACACCCGCACGCTGGGGACACCTGCACGCCGGGGACACCTGCACGCCGGGGACACCTGCACGCCGGGGACACCCACACGCTGGGGACACCCGCACGCTGGGGACACCTGCACGCCGGGGACACCTGCACGCCGGGGACACCCGCACGCTGGGGACACCCGCACGCTGGGGACACCTGCACGCTGGGGACACCTGCACGCTGGGGACACCCGCACGCCGGGGACACCTGTACGCTGGGGACACCTGCACGCTGGGGACACCTGCACGCCGGACACACCCGCACGCCGGGGACACCTGCACGCTGAGAACACCTGCACGCTGGGGACACCTGCACGCTGAGAACACCTGCACGCTGGGGACACCTGCACGCCAGGGACACCTGCACGCTGGGGACACCTGCACGCCTTCTGCATTGCTTCTAGCAGTATGGGTTCGAGTCACTTCTGGGATGTGAGTTTTCAGTTTATATATATATATATATATATATATATATATATATATATATATATATATATATATATATATATATATATATATATATAATATGTATGTTGTTGAATATGAGGGGAAAGGGTAAGATTAATGATTCTAACGCGAATCTTCTAGATAATTATTACGTTTTTCTTCACTGTCGAGGGTAATTGAAGAATTAACTCTCCAAAGTTCATTTTTTTATTTTATTTATGGTCTGGCGCCTAGAAGCGTTTCGCAAGAGACTTCTTATATTTTCAAAGACAATTTTACATACTCTGTTTCGTGCTTATATTCTTTTTGGGTGAGGTGATATGACAGAAATTTTTTGGGTGAGTGACAGAACACAAATCAATGGGTAAAGACAATTTTACATACTCAGAACACGAATCAATGAGTACATTGCTGTTTTTTCCTTCTTGCTTCTAAGTTGGTTCGGGGTCTTGCCCACTCCAAGACCCCGAACCAACACACTGAGACGTAAGGTAAGTGTAGCGGAGTGGCTGGCGTAAGTGTCGGATGTGGAGCGATCAAGCAGTTGCGGTGTGTTGGTGAAGTGAAGGCGTGAGGTGAGCGGAGAGTTCCCACGCCCCGTGATCGGCTGTAGGTGTGTGTGTGTGTGTGTGTGTGTGTGTGTGTGTGTGTGTGTGTGTGTGTGTGTGTGTGTGTGTGTGTGTGTGTGTGTGTGTGTGTGTGTGTGTGTGTGTGTGTGTGTGTGTGTGTGTGCGTGTGTGTGTGTGTGTGTGTGTGTGTAGGTGTGTGTGTGTGTGTGTGTGTGTGTGTGTGTGTGTGTGTGTGTGTGTGTGTGTGTGTGTGTGTGTGTGTGTGTGTGTGTGTGTGTGTTGCTCTTTCGGCCCGCCTCTCAACTCTCAATCAACTGTTTACTAACTATTTTTTTTTTCCCCACACCACACACACACACCCCAGGAAGCAGCCCGTGACAGCTGACTAACTCCCAGGTACCTATTTACTGCTAGGTAACAGGGGCACTTAGGGTGAAAGAAACTTTGCCCATTTGTTTCTGCCTCGTGCGGGAATCGAACCCGCGCCACAGAATTACGAGTCCTGCGCGCTATCCACCAGGCTACGAGGCCCCTGTGTGTGTGTGTGTGTGTGTGTGTGTGTGTGTGTGTGTGTGTGTGTGTGTGTGTGTGTGTGTGTGTGTGTGTGTGTGTGTGTGTGTGTGTGTGTCTCTCTCTCTCTCTCCATGACTGCGGGTGTCTCCACTGGCACCAGTCTATCTGGGTGACTGTGCACCTTGAGGGCTGGAGCCCGTGGTCACACAGGTGCCAGCGACGGTGCTCACACTCGTGGGAGACTTGCACCACCTCCCACATGAAACACTTGGCGCAGATGGTGCTGGTTGGTGACGTAGCACTTACTACCAACACCCTTGATAGCAATTGTAAGCGCACTTTGTAGCCTACTTAGTTTGGGGGTTAGCCTTTCAGCCGCCAACAACGATTTGGACCAAATGTTATCTGACATATGTCATTCACCGCAAGTGTCATTTAGCACATGTTACGCTTCTGACACAGGTGTCATTCACCACCCGTCTTACCTGGCCCCAGGTGTCATTCAGCAGGTGTCTTACTGAGGTGCTGACACAACAGTCACATAGAAGTGCGCCTCTGGCCACGCTACAGCTCACAAGCCTTCACTAATATATCAGCGGATCAACCACAGAGCAAGGTAGAACACGACTAACATCAATGCAGCCTTGATCAATGACTTCATGGCAAGATCTTCAAGTCCTCCAAGAGTGGAGGGAGAGGCAGGCCAGGGGGCCAGATTCACGAAAGCAGTTACGCAAGCACTTACGAACGTGTACATCTTTCCTCAATCTTTGACGGCTTTGGTTACATTTATTAAACAGTTTACAAGCATGAAAACTTCCCATTCAACTGTTGTTATTGTTATAAACAGCCTCCTGGTGCTTCGGAGCTCATTAACTGTTTAATAATTGGAAACAAAGCCGCCAAAGATTGAGGAAAGATGAACACGTTCGTAAGTGCTTGCGTAAGTGCTTTCGTGAATCTGGCCCCTGGTGACCGGCGCCTGAACCACACCAAGCCACCATCAACACCTCGCCTACACAGATATCACCGCGCAGAGAAACGGGCAACACCACAAGTCACAGCCCCGCTCCTGTGGCAGGTAAGTCCACTACGGGCTCACCATAGCCGGTGCTACTTGGAACTTTTTGTTCCCAGTAGCTGAATCTTAAATAACAACAACAACGGGCAACACACAGCTACGAAAATCTTCCCAGAACACACCGGGAAAGGCTGAGGGGCCACGGAACTACCAAGTCCGCAAACAAGACAAGACAAGGCTCATCTCTGTCAGGCACTCAGGCTCATCTCTGTCAGGCACTCAGGCTCATCTCTGTCAGGCACTCAGGCTCATCTGTCAGGCACTCAGGCTCATCTCTGTCAGGCACTCAGGCTCATCTCTGTCAGGCACTCAGGCTCATCTCTGTCAGGCACTCAGGCTCATCCCTGTCAGGTACTCAGGCTCATCTCTGTCAGGTATTCAGGCTCATCTCTATCAGGCACTCAGGCTCATCTCTATCAGGCACTCAGGCTCATCCCTGTCAGGTACTCAGGCTCATCCCTGTCAGGCACTCAGGCTCATCTCTGTCAGGTACTCAGGCTCATCCCTGTCAGGCACTCAGGCTCATCCCTGTCAGGCACTCAGGCTCATCTCTGTCAGGCACTCAGGCTCATCTCTGTGAGGCACTCAGCCTCATCTCTATCAGGCACTCAGGCTCATCTCTATCAGGCACTCAGGCTCATCTCTGTGAGGCACTCAGGCTCATCTCTGTCAGGCACTCAGGCTCATCTCTATCAGGCACTCAGGCTCATCTCTGTGAGGCACTCAGGCTCATCTCTGTCAGGCACTTAGGCTCATCTCTGTCAGGCACTCAAGCTCATTAAAGCTCTATATACAACCACAACAACAGAAGCTTTTCACGTAAGGTAGTAAACCCTTGGAAACACCTATGTACAGAAGCCGTAAAGGCCAAGACACCAATACGGATTCAAACAGAACTTGAGCAAATCGTGAAGAAAGTCCTTCCATCGACTTGGCCGTGCCCGCTACTACCGTAAAGGCGGCGGCAGTCAGGTAAAACAGGTCTTACATTATAAGACACACAAGGTGAAGCTGAAGCATCAGGCAACTGTGTCTTGGTGGGAAGCTGGCCCGTAAAAGTCTCACTTTCAAAGTAGTGTTGCAGAGGCTGTAAGACTGAAGGTGTGTGTATTACACTGGTCTACGTCCACTCTACAACCTCTTGATGAGTAAACTGCTCCTTGGTAGGGGTTGGTGTTCTTCACAGGCTGCTGCTGTTACTGCTGCCGTTACAAGTGAAGCAAGCAACAGGGGGGGGGGGGTCAGTAGTGAGCCTTCGTGCATGCTTCAACATTACCAATTGAACATCACACAAACAAATGTAAACACAGCTGAGGGAAGCACCGCCCCTGCGATAACTAAAGTCGCAGTACATACTACGAGCCACGAGACCAAAGGCACGTGGGGACCCTAGAGCTCCTAATTCCAAACAGTTGGGACTGTGGGACCCCAAGGATCCTTACAGAGCAGGCGGAGCTGCCCACAACAGCCTAGCAAGCAGCCTGGGGGTACACGCTGACTGATAATGACTCGCGGATGAACAGGGGGAGCGGACGTGCAAGCACAACACTGCCTACTTATGCAATCTTTACAAAAAAAAGTCACAAATAGTAACGTGTTCCCCTAAGCGGACAAAAACCCCAAAATCCCCCCCGGGCGAGCGGGTAAAAACCAGGCAACAGCGAAAGGTTAAAATATTCGCTGTTTACCGGCACGTCACTGAAGCTGTCACCTCTTATCTGGTGGCTATATCACGCCACACACCTGCTACTGCAGCAACACCAAACCTGCAACATCAACACCATACCTGCACCACACCTGAATCAGGTCTTCATGCACACTGGCAACAAAACTACATAATACCCACACCTGTCTCATGTTCTCACCTGCACCACCGCACTCCCCTTTCAAGCGCACTTATATATATATATATATATATATATATATATATATATATATATATATATATATATATATATATATATATATATATATATATATACAAGAGAATTCCACAATGTGTACTTTTAATGCACACAAACTCTCTTTGTCTGACACACACACACACATGGACTGACCGGAGGGCGAGTTGGGATATCGAGAGAATACTCTTACTGTGTGGCCGTTCAAAACAAAGAGATGAGGGCACTGAACCAACCCCCTCCCCCACCTCCCACACGCAAAAGTTGCTACACACACACACACACACACACACACACACACACACACACACACACACACACACACACACACACATCCTTGAGGACAGGACTGGAGTAACTTCAAGTACATACACTGAAAAGGGTAAAAAAAAAGAGTACCTAGATGACAGGAGTCAAAAAGTCACTATGCGAGCTGAGAAGTGCGAGTGGTGTAGGCAGCACAAGGAGGCCTCTAAGGATTGGTACTAAGACTATACTCTCCCTCATCAATGCCAATGACGTAACTACTGGGGAAGGTTCTGTAAGACACACACACACACACTTCTAAGGGTCGTTCCTACGAGCGTCAAAAGTTGATGATTTAACCACCGCGATACATTCCTACATGACAATGTTTGTAGATGATTCAAAAGAAATTGGAAGAGTCAGGACAGATGTAGAATGTAAAATACTTTACGAAGACCTACACAATCTGCAGAGTTGGTCCGATTAATGGCTTCTGGAATTCAATACTAAGAAGTGTAAGGTAATGAACATAGTGACAAGGAAGAGAGGAACAACATGAGGGTACACAATGAACGAGAACTACCTGCCTGAAACGACTGAAGTAAAGGTGTAGGGTGTTATACCACCAAGTGTTACCCAACGGTCACATATCAGCACGACACTTTAAACTTAACACTGGCGGACATGAGAGCAGCCTTCAGCAACCCTACTAAGGAGGACAATCCTCACCACTGTACACCATTATTATTATTATTAACATCTTTATTGACAAAATTAATTACAATTTTGCCTAATCAGAGGATTTCGATTAAGTCTTATTAAAGTGAGGATAATGCTGGTATTCACTGTCACACAGGACAGAGGGTCATACACAAGACAATAGGTCTAAACTGTAGGCGGAAGTACATATATATCATGGTTACAATCAATGTTTTAATGTATGGATATGTAAAAACAACACACACAGAGATCACACTAACGTGATGCATCAAATGAACAAATCCACAAGGGCAGTGGATTAGAACTTCGGTTTCAACCCTTATAACCCTGTCGTAGCTCAGTCGATTAAAGCAGTGTCTGGGATGCTCCCAGACGCAGGTTCGAATCCTCGTCACTGCCCTTGTGGATTTGTTTATGTGAAAACAACTTTGTATTGTGCACTGCCACTGTACACCAGCTGGGGGAGACCAACCCCACACTATACTTCCCGGGATGACTTAGGATGGGATACTAAGGCGGGAGTGCAAGAGCTACACCCCAAGACGTTTCAAACATAAGCGAGACATGAAAGAAATATGTACAACACTTAGTGGAATAAAGTGTTTATACTGAATACCAATGGAACAAGATGGGCCTGGGTGGAAGCTAGAGAGCCAGAGATGTGAGAAAATGGATTTTAGCGCAAGAGTTATAGGAAAATGGAATGAAATAAACGAGGAAATAGTAGAAACCACCTTCACGCACAATTTCAAAAGTATATATGCTAAATCTGATCATTTCATTAGACGACCAGCGAATGGAAAGGCGGAGTCCAAGAGCTAAAACTCGATACTGCAGGCACAAAATGATAAGACAGAAGAGTACACACACACCATGAGTACACCTTGAACTGCTACCAATATGGATTTAAATAATTAGCATTTTTCTAGCGAGTAGAGGCGAAGCTCCCGCAGAGAATTAATCAACCAAGAGTGCATTTCAAAATGACAGGAAAAAATGCCTTAGATTTATCCAAAGACTCAATTAGTTGAAGTAGAGCGGGCTCCGGGAAAAATTCATAGCGGAATAAAACATTCTTGTTAAACACGATGTATAATATTCACGAAAACAGGATGATCGCAGGGGGCTGCTCTCCCCCTTTCCCTTCCCACCCTCACGCATGCCATCACCTCACGCATGCCACCACCTCACGCATGCCGGCACCTCACGCATGCCACCACCTCACGCATGCCGCCACCTCACGCATGCCGCCACCCCACAAATGCCACCACCTCACGCATGCCACCACCTCACGCATGCCGGCACCTCACGCATGCCACCACCTCACGCATGCCGCCACCTCACGCATGCCGCCACCCCACAAATGCCACCACCTCACGCATGCCGCCACCTCACGCATGCCGCCACCCCACAAATGCCACCATCTCACGCATGCCACCACCTCACGCATGCCGGCACCTCACGCATGCCACCACCTCACGCATGCCGGCACCTCACGCATGCCACCACCTCACGCATGCCGCCACCTCACGCATGCCGCCACCCCACGCATGCCGCCACCCCACGCATGCTACCACCCCACGCATGCCGCCACCTCACGCATGCCGCCACCTCACGCATGCCATCACCTCACGCATGCCGCCACCTCACGCATGCCATCACCTCACGCATGCCATCACCTCACGCATGCCATCACCTCACGCATGCCCCTACCTCACGCATGCCACCACCCCACACAAGCCACCACCCCACGCATGCCACCACCTCACGCATGCCCCCACCCCACGCACAAGGCATACCATCACCCCTCGAGCATGTATACAGCCATAGTCACACTCCAACACTATGGCCAACACCACAAACAAAACACACACGCACAAGGATACGAATAAAACGACACACATACACACAAACACACAAACAAATCACGCACGGCCAACGACCCCAAAGCACAAAATAGGGATAAAGACGCGAACATCCGAACACACTCAGACATGCAAAAATGCGCACCCCAGCAGCAAACACTGGCAGACCCCCGACCCATGTAGTTCAGGCGGTACAAACGTATATACATATATATTAGTACACATAGTACATATCATTATACATGGTATAAACTATTGCATTTTGTTTGGCATTCCTACAGATGACAAGACTGGTACACGGTATGTATGTATATATATATATATATATATATATATATATATATATATATATATATATATATATATATATATATATATATATATATATATATATATATATAAACGTGCAATCCACAATGACAAACTTGAGAGAAAAACAAGAGCTGTCTGTCTTTGAGCCATTCGACGACTTGTCTGAAAAAAAAAAAACAAAAAAAAAAAAAAAAACAGGTTTTGCCCATGATAACCATCTACCCCCCCCCCCCCAGACATCACCAAACCCCTCCAGACATCCCTCCCCAGACATCACCACCCGCCCCCCAGAGAAAAACTAGAGTTAAAATCCAGCGCTAGAGTAACACTTAGTTTACTTGGATGGAAAACCCCGATAAGGCGCAAAGTTAAAAAACAAAAAACAAACAAAAAAATTAGGATGTAGTTTGAGGCAGTTATAAAGAGCAACACGTGAATACTTGACAAGAGCAGAAGAACACTAGTGAGAGGAACAGGTCGGTGAGGCAGAGAGGAAGAGGAGGCAGGCAGCGGGGCGCCACACATGGGGCAAGAGGCGCAGGCAGTGGGGCTCCACACATGGGACAAGAGGCGCAGGCAGCGGGGCTCCACACATGGGACAAGAGGCGCAGGCAGTGGGGCTCCACACATGGGACAAGAGGCGCAGGCAGCGGGGCTCCACACATGGGACAAGAGGCGCAGGCAGTGGGGCTCCACACATGGGACAAGAGGCGCAGGCAGCGAGACGAGAGGAAGGAGGCGGCGGTGGAGGTGCGGTCAACAGGAGAGCGCCGACTCAACCACGGCCTCAGTATATCACTATCTATCTGCTTGTCCAGTCCACTAGTATCATCACTGTCGCTGATACACGACCATCACTCTCATCATTATCATCACCAAAGTCACCATCACCACCACCTCTGGCACTATTCCAGCTCCGTGTTGTTCAACTAGAAAAACCCTATACGCAGGCGCTGCATAGTGCAGATTTAGTCTGACATATGTAGTACAGAAGGTCCTGAAAACGTTATAATTCAGGTTGTAAGTCTGAATTATAAGTCCGGAATCCCGGGGCGTAAGTTCGAACCCTCATCACGGCCCTTGTGGATTTGTTCAGATTTCTAAATGTTGTTCCTATGCTGGGCACCTTTGCATGCATGTAAACAAGGTCTCTAGGATCAGGGAAAGATGTACAGGTTTCGTAAGTGGTTGCGTAATTGCATGATGAATCGTGGCCGTGGTTGGGTGTAATGGGTGATGATGATGATGATGATGAGGAGGTGATGGTTTAACACTGATCACTTTTGGTTTAGCACTCAGTGGGTCAAGTGTGTGACCAGCACGACACTACACACTGGTTTATGTGGTTAGGGTGCACCGATGATGTGTCTCCGGCAGCGGTGGTGACCCCCGTCACCACCCGTCACCACCCGTCACCACCACAACCACCCGTGACCACCGTCACCACCGCCCGTCACCACCAGCCCCATGTACCGTACCCGTGGAAACGGTACTTGACCCAATATTTCTCAGCAGAAGTGTATGTGTAATTGTTGACGTGGAAAGGAAACACTGTTGATCTCAAGCTGGTCCCACCACACACACTGGTCCCACCACACACACTGGTCCCACCACACACACTGGTCCCACCACACACACTGGTCCCACCACACACACTGGTCCCACCACACACACTGGTCCCACCACACACACTGGTCCCACCACACACACTGGTCCCACCACACACACTGGTCCCACCACACACACTGGTCCCACTACACACACTGGTCCCACTACACACTGGTCCCACCACCACACACTGGTCCCACCACACACACTGGTCCCACCACACACTGGTTAAGACGTCAACTGGGAGAAGAAAATGGTGGCAAAAAGCAGGAGCCAGGGTAGAGCTCAGTAAGAGCCGGCTCTTACAATGACTCATGTGTACTTAGTACTGGTTTCGTCGTCTCCAGTGTGTCTTAAAAGTTACAAGGGCAGTGGATGACAAGTCTAACTACCTAGGCCGCGCACGCCGGCTTGTGAGTATATGTCTCTTTCACACACGATTCATCTTGACCCACAAACTAAGATAAAACCTAGTATGTTGACCTCTCCCTCCTTACCCCCTTCCCACCACAAAAACTAATAATTCTGGAAAAAAAGAGTATTGGAGGCAATTGGTATTTCATTGGAATTAAGAATTTTTTTTTTAGTTCGTATTTTTGCTGCAGAGTGACTTTCAAAATTGGATCATTTGAAGCCGGCTGAAGACGTCGAGTGTCAAGTTGCGTCAAGTTGCGTCAAGCTCCGTCAAGTAGCGCAGACGGAACTCTTATGATCATGTTCCTGACCATGGAGTCATAGTCCATAAAATGACATCAGTAGCAATAACAGGTAAAGTAAGACAATGTATATTCACTTCCCTGTTAAACAGAAAGCAAAGAGTAATAGTCATGCAGACAAAGTCAAGAGCAAGCAAAGTGAGGAGCTGTGTACCCGCGGGCAGAAGCCTTGCACAACTCATTGTCATCATTCTCATATCAGATATAGGCACTTTCGTATCATTTTTTGCACTCGATACAAATATCAGCATAAAAATTTCTTCGGTAGAAGACGCCGAGAACCACAAGCCGATATCCATAAAGTCTTCGATTGGGCAACAGAAAATTACATGATGTTTGACAGCGATCAATTCCAGACACTTACGCAGTGTAAAAAGTAAAAACTTAAACGAAATACTGGACATAAGACACAATCAGATCTCCTCATAGAAGGAAAGCCACATGTAAAGGATCTGGGAATAATGAAGTCAGACACGCTAACGTTTAGTAAGCATAAGAACACAATGTAGCCTCAGCCAGGGAAATGGTGAAGTGGATTATGAGAACGTTCAAATCCAGGAATTCGACCAGAATGCTCCTACTATGCCTTCCCGACTTGTATACTGCTCGGTACTCGCTTCCCTCTTTCACAGCAAGAGGGTTCTAAAACAGAAGGGAATACAGAGAACATGTTCGGCACACATAGATACGATAAAGCACTTAAATTATTGGGGACCGTCTGAAAGCTCTCAACTGTATTCTCTAGAAAGAACCCGAAAGAAGTATCACATAATATATACATGGAAGATACTGGAGGGCCAGGTCCCAAATTTCGACAGTAAAATAACAACATACAAGTACGAACGACATGACAGGAAATGTAGGATAGAGCCGGTGAAGAACAGAGGTGCCATAGACACAACCAAGGAGCACTATCAATATCAGAGGTCCGCGACTATTCAATATTCTCCTAGAAACATAAAAAATATTGCCAGAACAAAAGTGAATGTGTTCGAGAAGGAATTAGACAAGTTGGTGCAAGAAGTGCTGGACCAACCGGGTTATAATGTTGGTCCGTAGGCCGCTCCAAGCAACAATCCGTTAGACAAAATTATCACAGTCAATTCTGGCTCCTGGCCAGATTTGGGGGGGGGGGGGTAAGAACAACCCCCAGAACCCACTCAGGCACACTTCAGATATACTCCAGGTATACTTCAGGTATACATGAGGCCCAGTTAAGTGGTCAGGAACAATCAATGCCATTGTCATTAACATTATTAGAAGTAGTAGTTTCATTATTATTAACGCGATGAGGGACCCGGCTATACCCGGGTCTCTCTTCCCACTTCCCTCCCCTCTCAATCTTCTCCCTCTCTTATCTCCCCCACCCTTCTACTTCCTCTCTCTCTCTCTCTCTCTCTCTCTCTCTCTCTCTCTCTCTCTCTCTCTCTCTCTCTCTCTCTCTCACTCTCTCTCTCTCCCTCTCTCTCTCTCTCTCCCTCTCTCTCTCTCTCTCTCTCTCTCTCTCTCTCTCTCTCTCTCTCTCTCTCTCTCTCTCTCTCACTCTCTCTCTCTCTCTCTCTCTCTCTCTCTCTCTCTCTCTCTCTCTCTCTCTCTCTCTCTCACTCTCTCTCTCTCTCTCTCTCTCTCTCTCTCTCTCTCTCTCTCTCTCACTCTCTCTCTCTCTCTCTCTCTCTCTCCCTCTCTCTCTCTCTCTCTCTCTCCCTCTCTCTCTCTCAGAAAATGTAATATTACGAAGCACTGAAAAAAACTCTTAAAAAAATATCCACAGAAAACAAATGCCCGATTTCTGACGTCATGCAAATCGCAGTGAGCGCTATAGGTGCTATAGGTGCCGATATTTCTTAAAAGCTGGCACATGGGCCGACCCCGACTGGTCTTCTACACTCCCACATACCCGCTCCCACCTCCCCCCCCCCCATGTGCGTCATCGTGGAAAGTTAGGTGAGGGAAGGTAGAAGCGTCTGGCTTCCTACTATGTACACAGACAGACATTCTATAGCTAATATTATTATTCTTGTTAATGATATTATCATCGTTTATATTACTGTAATAGTATTATCATTAGTAGGAGTAGTAGTAGTAGTAGCAATAGTAGTAGTAGTAAAAATAATATTATTACCAAATAATTAGCATAATCATTCATTATTTGTATTATTATTATTATTATTATTATTATTATTATTATTTTTATTATTATTATTACTATTGAATTGTTGACAATGTTGTGTGACACAGTTTACACCAGCTCCATCAAGGACGGAGGTTCATCTGAAAATCCGTTTCATAATACTTACACGAGTATTAAACCAAATACCCGATTTCTTCACCTTCCTTTGAAGACTATACGTAGGGTATTGTAGCAAGCTTCTCCATCATTATTATTATTATTATTAGTGTGTGTACGGGTTTAGGGGAGTTATGTGTGCCTGAGTGACGGGTCGTGGGCCGTTGTTGTTTAATATTAGCTACTCGGAACAAAAGTTGCAAGTAGCACGGGCTATGGTGAGCCCGTAAACTGTCTTGGCCGTGGGCGGCGTTGCCATCTCCCACACCTTCCCTTCTCTAATACACTCCGTCATGGCTACCAGTAACTGGTGATTGTATATACGGCTAGGTAATGTGTGTCTGTCTTTACCCTTCTTCCCTTTCTCTCCTCTCCCTCCATCCCTCCCTCCCTCCTTCCCTCTCCACTGCAATACCCCGAAGATGGACCAGGCACTCATTTTACAGTCATTCCAGACACCCTAGAATCATTTTTGCTTCATTCTAGACCCTACCAGGGGCCAGATTCACGAAGCAGTTACGCAAGTACTTAGGAACATGTTCATCTTTCCTCAATTTCCTCAATTGGTTACATTTATTCAACAGTTTACAAGCATGAAAACTTCCTAATCAACTGTTGTTGTTGTTGTTATAAACAGCCTCCAGGTGCTTCGGAGCTCATTAACTGTTTAATAATTGTAAACAAATCCGCCAAAGATTGAAAAAAGATGGACAGGTTCGTAAGTGCTTGCGTAACTGCTTTATGAATCAGGGTCCAGGTCGTTTTTAATGCAGTACAATAGTGACGCTATTGACAACAACGTGAAAATTCCGGTACTTTGGTCAATTTAATGACACCATAATAGATTAATGGTGTCATCTAATAAAGGAAATCTAGGTTAATCTAGGAAATTAATTTCCTAGATTAATGAGCACCGGGCTCGACATAGCAGCTACTCTGCCTGGGTTCATAGGCTTTTGGGACTGGATTCATGAAGTATTTACGCGTCCACTTACGAAACCTATACATCTTTCCTAGATCATGTATGTACTAAATAGTTTACGACAAGGAAAATTCACAATCTAAGGTTGTTATTGCTATCAACTCCCTCGTAGCGCTTCGGAACTCATAACTGCTTAATAAATGAGTGACGCTGCCCATTACTGTCACTATGGCGGTGTGTCCACTCACAGGATGAGTGGCGCTGCCCAATACTGTCACTATGGCGGTGTGTTCACTCACAGGATGAGTGACGCTGCCCAATACTGTCACTATGGCGGTGTGTTCACTCACAGGATGAGTGGCGCTGCCCAATACTGTCACTATGGCGGTGTGTTCACTCACAGGATGAGTGGCGCTGCCCAATACTGTCACTATGGCGGTGTGTTCACTCACAGGATGAGTGACGCTGCCCAATACTGTCACTATGGCGGTGTGTTCACTCACAGGATGAGTGGCGCTGCCCAATACTGTCACTATGGCGGTGTGTTCACTCACAGGATGAGTGGCGCTGCCCAATACTGTCACTATGACGGTGTGTTCACACACAGGATGAGTGGCGCTGCCCAATACTGTCACTATGGCGGTGTGTCCACTCACAGGATGAGTGACGCTGCACAATACTGTCACTATGGCGGTGTTCACTCACAGGATGAGTGACGCTGCCCAATACTGTCACTATGGCGGTGTGTTCACTCACAGGATGAGTGGCGCTGCCCAATACTGTCACTATGGCGGTGTGTTCACTCAAAGAATGAGTGGCGCTGCCCAATACTGTCACTATGGCGGTGTGTTCACTCAAAGAATGAGTGACGCTGCCCAATACTGTCACTATGGCGGTGTGTTCACTCACAGGATGAATGACGCTGCCCAATACTGTCACTATGGCGGTGAGTTCGCTCACAGGATGAATGACGCTGCCCATTACTGTCACTATGGCGGTGAGTTCACTCACAGGATGATTGACGCTGCCCAATACTGTCACTATGGCGGTGTGTTCACTCACAGGATGATTGACGCTGCCCAATACTGTCACTATGGCGGTGTGTTCACTCACAGGAATTGACGCTGCCCAATACTGTCACTATGGCGGTGTTTTCACTCACAGGATGAATGACGCTGCCCAATACTGTCACTACGGCGGTGAGTTCAGTCAGGATGAGTGGCGCTGCCCAATACTGTCACTATGGCGGTGTGTCCACTCACAGGATGAGTGACGCTGCCCAATACTGTCACTATGGCGGTGTGTTCACTCACAGGATGAATGACGCTGCCCATTACTGTCAATATGGCGGAGTGTTCACTCACAGGATGAATGACGCTGCCCAATACTGTCAATATGGCGGAGTGTTCCCTCACAGGATGAGTGGCGCTGCCCAATACTGTCACTATGGCGGTGTGTCCACTCACAGGATGAGTGACGCTGCCCAATACTGTCACTATGCCGGTGTGTCCACTCACAGGATGAGTGACGCTGCCCAATACTGTCACTATGGCGGTGTGTTCACTCACAGGATGAGTGGCGCTGCCCAATACTGTCACTATGGCGGTGTGTCCACTCACAGGATGAGTGGCGCTGTCCAATACTGTCACTATGGCGGTGTGTCCACTCACAGGATGAGTGACGCTGCCCAATACTGTCACTATGGCGGTGTGTCCACTCACAGGATGAGTGGCGCTGCCCAATACTGTCACTATGGCGGTGTGTCCGCTCACAGGATGAGTGACACTGCCCAATACTGTCACTATGGCGGTGTGTCCACTCACAGGATGAGTGACGCTGCCCAATACTGTCACTATGGCGGTGTGTCCACTCACAGGATGAGTGACGCTGCCCAATACTGTCACTATGGCGGTGTGTTCACTCACAGGATGAGTGACGCTGCCCAATACTGTCACTATGGCGGTGTGTCCACTCACAGGATGAGTGGCGCTGCCCAATACTGTCACTATGGCGGTGTGTCCACTCACAGGATGAGTGACGCTGCACAATACTGTCACTATGGCGGTGTGTCCACTCACAGGATGAGTGGCGCTGCCCAATACTGTCACTATGGCGGTGTGTCCACTCACAGGATGAGTGGCGCTGCCCAATACTGTCACTATGGCGGTGTGTCCACTCACAGGATGAGTGGTGCTGCCCAATACTGTCACTATGGCGGTGAGTTCACTCACAGGATGAGTGGCGCTGCCCAATACTGTCACTATGGCGGTGTGTCCACTCACAGGATGAGTGGCGCTGCCCAATACTGTCACTATGGCGGTGTGTCCACTCACAGGATGAGTGGTGCTGCCCAATACTGTCACTATGGCGGTGAGTTCACTCACAGGATGAGTGGCGCTGGCCAATACTGTCACTATGGCGGTGAGTTCACTCACAGGATGAGTGGCGCTGCCCAATACTGTCACTATGGCGGTGTGTCCACTCACAGGATGAGTGGCGCTGCCCAATACTGTCACTATGGCGGTATGTCCACTCACAGGATGAGTGGCGCTGCCCAATACTGTCACTATGGCGGTGTGTCCACTCACAGGATGAGTGGCGCTGCACGATAAGTTCGCCCTCCGGCGCAAACCTTTTTATTAATGTTAACCTTCCGAAATAATATTTTTTCAATTATATGTATATTTTTTGCACTGTCAACTTTTCCTTTGTATATTGGCCATATATAATATGTCCGCCATTTTGCGGGTCGTAATCAACGATAACTGCTAATTAAACAGACTAATTATATAAATCACATGAATATATCATTGCTTATATTTTCTCCCTTCAGATTTGAGCGTTGATCTTTTGATAAGAGTAGTACAATATACACTAGACACTAGGCTACCGCTTACAGCTACAATGGAACACATTAGGCTACAGCTTACAGCTACACTGGAACACATTAGGCTACCGCTTACAGCTACAATGGAACACATTAGGCTACCGGTTACAGCTACAATGGAACACATTAGGCTACCGCTTACAGCTACAATGGAACACATTAGGCTACCGCTTACAGCTACAATGGAACACATTAGGCTACCACTTACAGCTACAATGGAACACACTAGGCTACCGCTTACAGCTACAATGGAACACATTAGGCTACCGCTTACAGCTACAATGGAACACACTAGGTTACCGCTTACAGCTACAATGGAACACATTAGGCTACCGCTTACAGCTACAATGGAACACACTCGGCTACCGCTTACAGCTACAATGGAACACATTAGGCTACCGCTTACAGCTACAATGGAACACACTAGGCTACCGCTTACAGCTACACTGGAACACATTAGGCTACCGCTTACAGCTACAATGGAACACACTAGGCTACCGCTTACAGCTACAATGGAACACACTAGGCTACCGCTTACAGCTTCAAGAGAACACAATCGACTTGAGAATAGTCCAGGACGGACCGAAACGTCGTCGTCAACGCTAGGCTATTGGTGATAGCCACAACGGGACTGTAGGCTAACGCTGACAGCGACCACGGTCAAATTCTAATTCATGCCTTTATGATGCACCCCATACCCATCCCATGGAAGGTGGAGCACACTAGACTACCGCTTACAGCCACAACTGCCGCCTATTAATACCATGTCTAATAAAATAGATAGACAGGTTTATACATAAAGACTTACACAGGAAACAGTTATACTGTACTACAGTTTTGAAGTACACACATTATGAAGAAAAATATGGTTTTGTTAGATTATTATAATTACTATTATTATTATTATTATTATTAATTATATTATTATTATTATTAATTATATTATTATTATTATTAATTATATTATTATTATTATTAATTATATTATTATTATTATTAATTATATTATTATTATTATTATTATTATTATTAGTTATATTATTATTATTACATATGTGTGAGAAGCTCGAAATATAATGTGTAGAGTTGAGCCAATAAGTATAGTGTGATGGAAAGAAAATACTCGGTGGTGAAGGGCCAAAAAGGGGCCCGGAAGGGTCCTTTCTGGGCCCCTTTTGGGCCCTTCATGGCTCCCTGAATATGGGAGTGCCAGAAGCGGCCACGGCTTAATAGAAACATGTCGGCGCTCCCGCTAACCACGCCTATCATCAGTCTCCCTCTCATGATACATAACCTGATTGACATGCAACCACTTCCTGATTACGTGCACGCACGCACCTCACAAGGGCGACACCAGGAGACTATAGGATTCATCAATCACCTGAGTGTTCACTAACGAAACCTCTACATCTCAAGTGAATCGTGACGGCTTAGTCTGTACTTATTATTAAACAGTTTACGAGTTTGGGAACGTCACAACCCGGGTTAGTTGTTGTTATAGAGAATCTCGTAGCGCTACGCAGCTCACAAACGGTTTCGGAATTACAACATATACTGTCATAATTGAGGAATGATGCACAGGTTTCGTAAGTGGTCACGTATAAGTGTTTGCTAAATCCTGGCCCTTGGATCAACAAAATGAATTAAAACATTCAATGTTTGAAATGGATACGTACGAGGACAAGGAGCTAGGATACGAGGACAGGGAGCTAGGATACGAGGACAGGGAGCTAGGATACGAGGACAGGGAGCTAGGATACGAGGACAAGGAACTGGGATACGAGGCCAGGGAGCTAGGATACGTGGATAAGGAACTAAGATATGAGGACAGGGAGCTATGATACGAGGCCAGGGAGCTAGGATACGAGGACAAGGAACTGGGATACGAAGACAAGGAACTGAGATATGAGAAGCTGGAATACAAGAACAAGGTGCAGAGGGATGCGGAGAGATATGAGGTCAAGGAACTGGAATAAGAAGGCGGAATGAAGGAGCGGTGCCCAGCCACTTGGACCATCGGGGGAGCGAACGCCGGCCCTACAAGAAGCGGGGCCGTCGCCCTACCGACCAGTCCAAGTGGATGGACACACTCGCAAGCGTACAGGAATCTGCGACATTTGCTCCTTGTCTCCTCTGCACGCTCCACTCTTTAGCATTAAACAATAATATAACCACACTCACTTTCTTGCTCACACTTAGCACCATGGTTCAGCCCAGGGGTCAGCCCCAGGGGTCAGCCCCAGGGGTCAGCCCCAGGGGTCAGCCCCAGGGGTCAGCCCCAGGGGTCACCCCAGGGGTCAGCCCCAGGGGTCAGCCCTAGGGGTCAGCCCCAGGGGTCAGCCCCAGGGGTCAGCCCCAGGGGTCAGCCCAGGGGTCAGCCCCAGGGGTCAGCCCCAGGGGTCAGCCCCAGGGGTCAGCCCCAGGGGTCAGCCCCAGGGGTCAGCCCCAGGGGTCAGCCCCAGGGGTCAGCCCAGGGGTCAGCCCCAGGGGTCAGCCCCAGGGGTCAGCCCCAGGGGTCAGCCCCAGGGGTCAGCCCCAGGGGTCAGCCCCAGGGGTCAGCCCAGGGGTCAGCCCCAGGGGTCAGCCCCAGGGGTCACCCCTAGGGGTCAGCCCCAGGGGTCAGCCCCAGGGGTCAGCCCCAGGGGTCAGCCCCAGGGGTCAGCCCCAGGGGTCAGCCCCAGGGGTCAGCCCCAGGGGTCAGCCCCAGGGGTCAGCCCCAGGGGTCAGCCCCAGGGGTCAGTCCATGGTTCACTCCAGGGGTCATGATATGCCCCATAGGGCATGGTTTCCCATGTATGTGTATGGTTTCCCATAGCCAGGGACAGGAGGCGTGTTGGGGTTTATCGGGTCCTCTTAAAGAGTCCCAGTGCCAACAACTGACCCGGTCCCCAGGACGCAGCCCAAAACCATTGTCTAACTCCCCGGGTACTTAGTTACTGCTAGGTGAACAGAGGCATCAGGTGAAATGAAACGGTACCCAAACGCTTCAGTCCTGCCCCGAAAATCGAACCCGGGATCTTTCGGTTTGTGAGCAGACAGAACTGACTACTGTGCCACAGGAATATTTAATTATAACTATGATTGCTAATGACGCAAGTTAATAAATTATATTATCCTTGTGCTGGGAAACCCACTCTTTAATTATAATTGATAATGAGAAAATGCAGTTATTAAGTATTGGTATTCACCATATTAAAGTATATTAGTGCATATACACAGAACAGTATGATGAATACATTGTTGAGTACAGTCTGCCGGTGAGTATACACTCCTTATCTATGCACTTTTAACTCACAAGTGACTAGTCGAGTTGCGGCATTTATAGATATTTATCGCATTTGTGACTGTTTACCAGTGGATGAGTGCGGTGGTCCAACCCTTAAGTGGCAGCAGCGACCATCAGTGACGGTAAGTGTTCCACTGTGTGTGTCGAGAACATGTCTGCCTCACAGTCAGGGCAAGCGAAGGTCCATTAGTCTTCCCTTGTCACTCATTGCTCTACAAGTGTTCCGGCCGGGTGCCAGCCTTGGACACTGAGGCTCCACTGGTAACCTGTGTTTAACTCTTCCACCCCGAGGTCCTCGATTCGTGCTCTCTCAACACGAACCGAGGACCTGGTTGTAAATCGAGTGATGAGTTATGTTCAAGGAAAAACCAGTAGAAAAAGGCTATAAGAAGCCTGCTCACAAGAGCCAGAAGACGTCTTCTGTGTCCAAATGTAAAAAAATATATATTATAATTGTGTGATGGCCAACTTGTATCTGGGAATTTCCTGCAGCTTTGGTTGGTTTGTGGGTGTTAAACCTGTGCCGGGCATCATCAGCGGTTCAACACTCACTTGTTGAGCCTCTTCTAGCTTTCCTCCATCATGAAGCCTGTGTTTGCATTTATTAAACAATATTACGAGCTTCCAAGCTTAACAACCCAAGGTTGTTGTTATAGACAACCTCGTAAACGGTTTAATAAATACAAATAAAGCCTCCCTGAACGACGAAAGATGTACAGGTTTCGTAAGCGGACATTTAAGCGTGATGTATCAAGACCCCGTGGATACCAGCATGCTGACGCTGCATAGTGAAGGACACAGCTTCCTGAACCACTGACTCCTTTTATATTGGTCAACTGTACATAAGCAGCTCACATTATTTAATGTGTGTGTGCTTCACTAGTTCATCCTGTGTTGTGTTTCCCTGTAGGGCTCCAGGAGCAACTACCCCCCCCCCCCCCCAGAGGACGTGCCGTCATTTCTCAGCATTTATGTAGTTGAACTCTAGCAGCCACCTGTTAACACCATTTAATTGTTATTGTGCAGAGCAACTTTATAGTGGTGATAGTGGTTGTGGAGGCTGTAGTCGTTGTGGTGAGCTGGTAGATACTTATATTACTAGAATGATTTCATTGTCTCGTTGAAAACCCGCCGTCAAGAGGTCACCGCGCCTACATGTATAAACTTCACGCTGGTTCGTCCACAGCGTCCAGACCTGTCATACTCCTCGTATACACTTGAGACCAACTGGAAGCTGTACCTTATCTCCCGAGACCTCACCACAGAGCCTCTAACTCATCAACAAATGAACAAATCCACAAGGGCCGTGACGAGGATTCGAACCTGCGTCCGGGAGCATCCTCTAACTCATCCTTCACCTTCTATAACGTTATTATAAATACTTCCTACTTTCTCAAGTGTAATTAAGTGCCTCAGTTGTTTACTGTACTTTAACTCCCTCTATGTTGAGTACATGAATGTGTTAGCGTATTTGAGTGCGTCAGTCGTTCACTGCACTTTATCCCCCTCAGTGTTGAGTGCATGCACATGCTTGCGTGTTTGAGTGCGTCAAACCAGAAAAACGTTAGCATGTCGGTCACCTAGTTCCTACCTCCGCCGCTGACCTGACACACACACACACACACACACACACACACACACACACACACACACACACACACACACACACACACACACACACACACACACACACACACCAGCAGTGTGTGTGTGTGCACGTCTTGATGTACACCACAGCTTGCTGAGTCACACACACACACACACACCGACGTTAGCTGTGATCGCCTCGAGGGGTTACATTGGATTTCCCATGGAAGTCTGTGAATGTGTTACGAAAGAGTGTTAGATGTCTAATGACATGTTACCGCAGTGTCTCGATGACTATTGTGTTTGTATCAACCAGACTATTATCACATGTCGAGATGCCTAGTGTCTCCCGGGGTGCCATAATGCCTCCTGGGGTGCCATAACGTCTCCTGGGTGCCGTATAGTGGCTCCAAGATACTTCAATGTCTCAAGGAACGTGTTTTTTTTTGCCCCGACTAGGAAATACCGGGTTCTGGGTCCTTGGAGACGTCCGTCCTGTTGTTTACCATTCCGTAAGAAACGCAGTGGTTTAGCCTAACCAGAAGCCTCATGTGAAAAGCATCTAACCTAAAATATTGAAGCTGAGGCATAGAAAATGTTAATATTACGGCGCTGTGATTATTACTAACACGTCGTATTTTTAACGATTAGTTGACCGTAAAAATGTGACGTATATTAAGTGCGAGGACGGATTGGCCAATCAGCCCTTTACACACCTCATACTCTGGCCTCTCACGTTAATGTGGGCGTGGGAGAGACCACCCACCCACCAACACGGGCGTGGGAGACACCACCCACCCACCAACACGGGCGTGGGAGACCACCCACCCACCAACACGGGCGTGGGAGACCACCCACCCACCAACACGGGCGTGGGAGACCACCCACCCACCAACACGGGCGGGGAGACACCACCCACCCACCAACACGGGCGTGGGAGACCACCCACCCACCAACACGGGCGTGGGAGACCACCCACCCACCAACACGGGCGTGGGAGACCACCCACCCACCAACACGGGCGTGGGAGACCACCCACCCACCAACACGGGCGTGGGAGACCACCCACCCACCAACACGGGCGTGGGAGACACCACCCACCCACCAACACGGGCGTGAGAGACCACCCACCCACCAACACGGGCGTGGGAGACACCACCCACCCACCAACACGGGCGTGGGAGACACCTGGCGACGTGGTGATCATCTCCCAGGTGAAGTGAGTGACCTGACCTCCAAGAACACGCTAGTCTAGATAATAGATAGATAATAGATAACTAGTATCTATTAACGTGTAGACCCCGGCCACTCCAGCCAGTAGGTCGGTGCTTCATCTCGGGCCGCTATACTAGCGCTACTTTTAGCAACAATTGCTCAGCAGTTAAGCAGGGGGCCAACCTCCCACAACCGGTTTTTCAGGGTGAACAGTGTATTTGTGGAGCAGGTGAGAGGGGGGGGGGGTAGTAGCAGACCACATCTGGCACTCATGTGTATATATATGGCGTACTATTATTATATACGGAACACATGTTTCATATGTGTGTGTGTGTCAAAGTGGACATATCGGAGAGGTGACATATGTCACTCCTCCGTCCTACAACAGGTTCCCTCCTCCAAACACCTAACCTGACCTGACCTGACCTGACCTTCCCTAAGCTAACCTGACCTGACCTGACCTAACCTGACCTGACCTGACCTGCCCTAAGCTAACCTAACCTGACCTGACCTGCCTTAAGCTAACCTAACCTGACCTGACCTGCCCTAAGCTAACCTAACCTGACCTAACCTAACCTGACCTGACCTGACCTGACCTGACCTGACCTAACCTAACCTAACCTGACTTAACCTGACCTAACCTAAGCCTAAATATACCCAAAATTATTTTTACACAATACTCTTTAATGTATTTTCAAGACAAACCACCTCTCCTCCGTGCACGACACTACAGCTGTAGCGCTTATTCCGTGTGTTTATTTTAATCAACTAATGTATTCCATTATTTACTCCATTGCCTTAAGACTCCATGAAGAGGGTTACGCGTGATCACTTTCCCGCCCTGGCAAAGTTTGGGACGGGTTATGAAGATCTCATCCAAACAATGAGTGGATAAGGTAATTGCCGAGCTGTAGGTAGTTCATACCGGCACATCTGAAGGCTCAAATGACCACTTAATAATACACTATGCGAGGCTATGACTCAGTTGCTGGTGGCGGAGTTTACACCTGGAGTGCTGGGATGACTGTGGGAGTTTACACCTGGAGTGTCCAGGACTGTGTTTACATCTGGAGTGTCCAGGACTGTGTTTACACCTGGAGTATCCAGGACTGTGTGTTTACATCTGGAGTGTCCAGGACTGTGTGTTTACATCTGGAGTGCTACACTCATGTATATATATATATATATATATATATATATATATATATATATATATATATATATATATATATATATATATATATATATATATATATATATATATATATATATAATTAGGTTATGTGTGTGTGCGTGTGTACTCTTACCGACCGAAGAATGCAGACCCGGTCTTCACCTTCTGGGTCCAGTTTTTCCAATCATCGGTCGTTTAACGAATTGACTCCCGACCCCATTTTTAGTGGCCATATATTTGTAAAAAAATATATGTCTTGAGGCAGTCGCTGCTATTTCCGTGTCTAGTTCGTCGATTGTGCTTACCGTCTTTACATTTAAAAAGTGTTTAGTAAAGTGTTTATGGTTTATTTGCATATTGTATCTTATGTTACTGCTCAGCCTTACCACCTCTATACCGAGAGAGAGAGAGAGAGAGAGAGAGAGAGAGAGAGAGAGAGAGAGAGAGAGAGAGAGAGAGAGAGAGAGAGAGAGAGAGAGAGAGAGAGAGAGAGAGAGAGAGAGAGAGAGAGAGAGAGAGAGAGAGAGAGAGAGAGAGAGAGAGAGAGAGAGACAGAGAGACAGAGAGAGAGAGAGAGAGAGAGAGAGAGAGAGAGAGAGAGAGAGAGAGAGAGAGAGAGAGAGAGAGAGAGAGAGAGAGAGAGAGAGAGAGAGACAGAGAGACAGAGAGACAGAGAGACAGAGAGAGACAGAGAGAGAGAGAGAGAGAGAGAGAGAGAGAGAGAGCTGGAGTAAGAGTGACCTTTAGGACCAGGAGAGGTAAGAGTGCGTACCGGGGCTGTAGTGGAGTTGGGAGCAAGTCATTCACCACATATTACCATGGGTCATGACAGGCAACTAGACACCCGTCCCAAATACTCCTGCCTGCCCGGCCGACCCAGTGGTCTCCTGTGCGCTGTACGCTTCACCACGCTGCTTCAAGACCATCACCAGCTGCACCCAGTACTGCAGTACATGACGGCGCTACCCGCGGCGTCGCTGCAACATGCTGCGACGCTCTATCATGTGCTGGAGCTGCAAAATGTGGCGGTGCTGCAACATGTGTCGGCGCTGCAACATATGTCGGCGCTGCAACATATGTCGGCGCTGCAACATGTTCCGGCGCTGCAACATGTGTCGGCGCTGCAACATATGTCGGCGCTGCAACATATGTCGGCGCTGCAACATGTTCCGGCGCTGCAACATGTGTCGGTGCTGCAACATATGTCGGCGCTGCAACATATGTCGGCGCTGCAACATGTTCCGGCGCTGCAACATATGTCGGCGCTGCAACATATGTCGGCGCTGCAACATATGTCGGCGCTGCAACATATGTCGGCGCTGCAACATGTTCCGGCGCTGCAACATGTGTCGGCGCTGCAACATATGTCGGCGCTGCAACATATGTCGGCGCTGCAACATGTTCCGGCGCTGCAACATGTGTCGGCGCTGCAACATATGTCGGCGCTGCAACATGTTCCGGCGCTGCAACATGTGTCGGCGCTGCAACATATGTCGGCGCTGCAACATATGTCGGCGCTGCAACATGTTCCGGCGCTGCAACATATGTCGGCGCTGCAACATGTTCCGGCGCTGCAACATATGTCGGCGCTGCAACATGTTCCGGCGCTGCAACATATGTCGGCGCTGCAACATGTTCCGGCGCTGCAACATGTGTCGGCGCTGCAACATGTGTCGGCGCTGCAACATATGTCGGCGCTGCAACATGTGTCGGCGCTGCAACATGTGTCGGTGCTGCAACATGTGTCGGCGCTGCAACATGTGTCGGTGCTGCAACATGTGTCGGTGCTGCAACATATGTCGGCGCTGCAACATGTGTCGGTGCTGCAACATGTGTCGGCGCTGCAACATATGTCGGCGCTGCAACATGTTCCGGCGCTGCAACATGTGTCGGCGCTGCAACATATGTCGGCGCTGCAACATGTTCCGGCGCTGCAACATGTGTCGGCGCTGCAACATGTGTCGGCGCTGCAACATGTGTCGGCGCTGCAACATATGTCGGCGCTGCAACATGTGACGGCGCTGCAACATGTGTCGGCGCTGCAACATGTGTCGGCGTTGCAACATATGTCGGCGCTGCAACATGTGACGGCGCTGCAACATGTGTCGGCGCTGCAACATGTGTCGGCGCTGCAACATGTGTCGGCGCTGTAACATGTGGCGGCGCTGCAACATGTGTCGGCGCTGCAACATGTGACGGAGCTGCAACATGTGTCGGCGCTGCAACATGTGTCGGCGCTACAACATAATTCGGCGCTGCAACATATGTCGGCGCTGCAACATATGTCGGCGCTACAACATGTGGCGGCGCTGCAACATGTGGCGGCGCTGCAATATGTGACGGAGCTGCAACATGTGTCGGCGCTGCAACATGTGTCGGTGCTGCAACATGTGTCGGCGCTACAACATATGTCGGCGCTGCAACATATGTCGGCGCTACAACATGTGACGGAGCTGCAACATGTGACGGCGCTGCAACATGTGACGGAGCTGCAACATGTGACGGAGCTGCAACATGTGAAGGCGCTGCAATATGTGACGGAGCTGCAACATGTGACGGCGCTGCAACATGTGACGGAGCTGCAACATGTGTCGGCGCTGCAATGTGACGGCGCTGCAACATGTGACGGAGCTGCAACATGTGACGGCGCTGCAATGTGACAGCGCTGCAACATGTGACGGAGCTGCAACATGTGACGGCGCTGCAATGTGGCGGCGCTGCAACATGTGGCGGAGCTGCAACATGTGACGGCGCTGCAATATGTGACGGAGCTGCAACATGTGTCGGCGCTGCAATATGTGACGGAGCTGCAACATGTGAAGGCGCTACAACATGTGACGGAGCTGCAACATGTGTCGGCGCTGCAATGTGACGGCGCTGCAATATGTGACGGAGCTGCAACATGTGACGGCGCTGCAATATGTGACGGAGCTGCAACATGTGACGGGGCTACAATATGTGACGGAGCTGCAACATGTGTCGGCGCTGCAATATGTGACGGAGCTGCAACCTTTGACGGCGCTGTAATATGTGGCGCCGCTGCAATATGTGACGGAGCTGCAACATGTGACGGCACTGCAATATGTGGCGTCGCTGCAATATGTGACGGAGCTGCAACATGTGGCGGCGCTGCAACATGTGACGGCGCTGTAATATGTGGCGGCGCTGCAATATGTGACGGCTCTGCAACATGTGGCGGCCCTGCAACATGTGACGGCGCTGCAACATGTGACGGCGCTGCAACATGTGACGGCGCTGCAACATGTGGCGGCGCTGCAACATGTGGCGGCGCTGCAACATGTGACGGGGCTGCAATATGTGACGGCGCTGCAATATGTGACGGTGCTGCAACATTTGACGGCGATACAACACGTGGCGGCTCTGCAACACGTGACGGAGCTGCAATATGTGACGGAGCTGCAATATGTGGCGGAGCTGCAACATGTGGCGGCGCTGCAATATGTGACGGCTCTGCAACATGTGACGGAGCTGCCATATGTGGCGGAGCTGCAATATGTGACGGAGCTGCAACATGTGGCGGAGCTGCAATATGTGACGGCGCTGCAACATGAGACGACGCTGCAATATGTGACGGCGCTGCAACATGTGGCGGCGCTGCAATAGGGGACGGCGCTGCAACATGAGACGGCGCTGCAATATGTGACGGCGCTGCAACATGTGGCGGCGCTGCAACATGTGGCGTCGCTGCAATATGTGACGGCGCTGCAATATGTGACGGTGCTGCAACATGTGGCGGTGCTGCAACATGTGGCGGTGCTGCAACATGTGACGGCGCTGCAACATGTGACGGCGCTGCAACATGTGACGGCGCTGCAATATGTGACGGCACTGCAATATGTGACGGCGCTGCAATATGTGGCGGCGCTGCAACATGTGGCGGTGCTGCAACATGTGGCGGTGCTGCAACATGTGACGGCGCTGCAACATGTGGCGGCGCTGCAACATGAGACGGCGCTGCAATATGTGACGGCGCTGCAATATGTGACGGGGCTGCAATATGTGGCGGCGCTGCAACATGTGACGGCGATACAACACGTGGCGGCTCTGCAACACGTGACGGAGCTGCAATATGTGGCGGAGCTGCAACATGTGGCGGCGCTGCAATATGTGACGGAGCTGCAATATGTGGCGGCGCTGCAACATGTGACGGCGCTGCAATATGTGGAGGCGCTGCAATATGTGACGGCGCTGCAACATGTGGCGGCGCTGCAATATGTGACGGCGCTGCAATATGTGACGGCACTGCAATATGTGACGGCGCTGCAACATGTGGCGGCGCTGCAACATGTGGCGGCGCTGCAACATGTGGCGGCGCTGCAACATGTGGCGGCGCTGCAACATGTGGCGGCGCTGCAACATGTGACGGCGATACAACACGTGGCGGCTCTGCAACACGTGACGGAGCTGCAATATGTGACGGAGCTGCAATATGTGGCGGAGCTGCAACATGTGGCGGCGCTGCAATATATGACGGCTCTGCAACATGTGACGGAGCTGCCATATGTGGCGGAGCTGCAATATGTGATGGAGCTGCAACATGTGACGGCGCTGCAATATGTGGCGGTGCTGCAACATGTGGCGGCGCTGCAATATGTGACGGCGCTGCAATATGTGACGGCGCTGCAATATGGGGCGGCGCTGCAATATGTGACGGAGCTGCAACATGTGGCGGTGCTGCAACATGTGGCGGTGCTGCAACATGTGGCGGCGCTGCAATATGTGATGGAGCTGCAATATGTGACGGCGCTGCAATATGGGGCGGTGCTGCAACATGTGGCGGCGCTGCAATATGTGACGGCGCTGCAACATGTGACGGCGCTGCAATATGGGGCGGCGCTGCAATATGTGACGGAGCTGCAATATGTGGCGGTGCTGCAACATGTGACGGCGCTGCAACATGTGGCGGCGCTGCAACATGTGGCGGCGCTGCAACATGTGGCGGCGCTGCAACATGTGACGGCGCTGCAACATGTGACGGCGCTGCAATATGTGGCAGCGCTGTAACATGTGGCAGCGCTGCAATATGTGACGGCGCTGCAACATGAGACGGCGCTGCAATATGTGGCGGCGCTGCAATATGTGACGGCGCTGCAACATGTGGCGGCGCTGCAATATGTGACGGAGCTGCAACATGTGACGGCGCTGCAACATGTGGCGGCGCTGCAATATGTGACGGCGCAGCAACATGTGGCGGCGCTGCAATATGTGACGGCGCTGCAACATGAGACGGCGCTTCAATATGTGGCGGCGCTGCAACATGTGACGGCGCTGCAACATGTGGCGGCGTTGCAACATGTGGCGACGCTGCAACATGTGGCGGCGCTGCAATATGTGACGGCGCTGCAACATGTGGCGGCGCTGCAACATGTGACGGCGCTGCAACATGTGGCGGCGCTGCAAAATGTGACGGCGCTGCAACATGTGGCGGCGCTGCAATATGTGACGGCGCTGCAACATGTGGCGGCGCTGTAACATGTGGCGGAGCTGCAATATGTGACGGCGCTGCAATATGTGACGGCGCTGCAACATGTGACGGCGCTGTAATATGTGGCGGCCCTGAAACATGTAGCGGCGCTGCAACATGTGGCGGCGCTGCAATATGTGACGGCGCTGCAACATGTGACGGCGCTGCAACGGCGCTGCAACATGTGACGGCGCTGCAACATGTGGCGGCCCTGAAACATGTGACGGCGCTACAACATGTGGCGGCTCTGCAACATGTGACAGAGCTGCAACATGTGGCGGTGCTGCAACATGTGACGGCCCTGCAATATGTGACGGAGCTGCAATATGTGGCGGTTCTGCAACATGTGGCGGTGCTGCAACATGTGGCGGCGCTGCAATATGTGGCGGCCCTGCAACGTGAGACGGCGCTGCAATATGTGACGGCTCTGCAACATGTGACGGCGCTGCAATATGTGGCGGTGCTGCAACATGTGGCGGCGCTGCAATATGTGGCGGCGCTGCAACATGAGACGGCGCTGCAATATGTGACGGCGCTGCAATATGTGGCGGCGCTGCAACATGTGGCGGCGCTGCAATATGTGGCGGCGCTGCAATATGTGGCGGCGCTGCAATATGTGGCGGCGCTGCAATATGTGGCGGCGCTGCAACATGTGACGGCGCTGCAATATGTGGCGGTGCTGCAACATGAGACGGCGCTGCAATATGTGGCGGCGCTGCAACATGAGACGACGCTGCAATATGTGACGGCGCTGCAATATGTGGCGGCGCTGCAATATGTGACGGCGCTGCAATATGTGGCGGCGCTGCAATATGTGACGGCGCTGCAATATGTGGCGGCGCTGCAACATGTGACGGCGCTGCAATATGTGACGGCGCTGCAATATGTGGCGGCGCTGCAACATGTGACGGCGCTGCAATATGTGGCGGTGCTGCAACATGTGGCGGCGCTGCAATATGTGGCGGCGCTGCAACATGAGACGGCGCTGCAATATGTGACGGCTCTGCAACATGTGACGGCGCTGCAATATGTGGCGGTGCTGCAACATGTGGCGGCCCTGCAATATGTGACGGCGCTGCAACATGTGACGGAGCTGCAACATGTGACGGCGCTGCAACATGTGGCGGTACTGAAACATACACATTATTGTGCACCCTACACCAAGACCCGCCCATCTCTGTGCTCCAACACCAACACTAAGAGAACGGGGTAACTACAGCACTGAGAACTACGGCGACCAGATGGCTCTAGTCTTATGAGTTGACACGACACAGCTCCTCCAGAAGGACAAGAGAAGACATTGCTAGGTGTGCTGAGAACAAATGAGGAATATTGGGGAAGATGGAGACTTGACGAGGGTGTGGTAGGGAGGGAGCGGCCGCCCACCCACTATACAAGGTCCTGTCCACCTTGTTAGCTCCCAGTTACAGCCCCCGCTCCTGTGCCAGGTAAGTCCTCTACGGGATCACCATAGCCAGTGCTACTTGGAACGTTTTGTTCCCAGTAGCTGAATCTATAATAACAACTTGTTAGCGTCTGGTCAGAAGACGCTGGGGAAGGGTAGTTGTGGTGGGGGTAGAGTTACAGTACTTGGCGGAAAGTACAGCAATGTAACCAAGTGTGAGGCTGTGTGAGTGTGAACTACGGCACCTAGGCCGAGATTCACGAAGCAGTTACGCAAGCATTTACGAACGTGTACATCTTTCCTCAATCTTTGACGGCTTTGGTTTCATTTATTACATTTATTGCAGTTTACCAGCATGAAAACTTCCCAATCAACTGTTGCTATTGTTATAAACGGCCTCCTGGTGCTTCGGAGCTCATTAACTGTTTAACAATGGTAAACAAAGCCGCCAAATATTGAGAAAAGATATACAGGCTCGTAAGTGCTTGCGTAACTGCTTCGTGAATCTGGTCCCCTAGTACATGCTGACCTTAGTGAAGGTAGAGAGTATGGAGGAAATGTTCAAGACGTATCTTGAGAGCCTCTCCTCACACTCATTGCAATCTCCTGCCTGGCCACGTGTCCCTCCCCCCCCCCTGCAACCTCACCCCACTACAGAAATACTTAACACACTACTTAAGTACTGTTTTACACTTGCCTACAACCCTCACGACTCCATAAATTACTAAAACAAAAATACAACATAAAAAAGCAACTAAGCGCATCAAAATGAAGCTGGATTTAGAAAGTACGACGACCCTTAGGTTACAGTGAGGACTAGAGAAGCTGTATCCAGGCGAGGGGAGGTCGTCCCTAGGTCGTCCCCGTTCACTAGAAGGGGCACACGGCCTCCCAACTCAAAAGGTGAAAGTGTTCGGACCAGAGACAGGAGCAGGAAAAAAAGGCACAAGCCCCGCCTGCCCCACACACACACACACCCACCTCACCTAACACACCACACCTCCTGAAAGTCAAAATTATAAACGCTGACCACAAGGGATATGCATCCCCCACCACCTACACACACAGTCAGGTGTACAACCCCACCACCTACACACACAGTCAGGTGTACAACCCCACCACCTACACACACAGTCAGGTGTACAACCACACCACCTACACACACAGTCAGGTGTACAACCACACCACCTACACACACAGTCAGGTGTACAACCCCACCACCTACACACACAGTCAGGTGTACAACCCCACCACCTACACACACAGTCAGGTGTACAACCCCACCACCTACACACACAGTCAGGTGTACAACCCCACCACCTACACACACAGTCAGGTGTACAACCACACCACCTACACACACAGTCAGGTGTACAACCCCACCACCTACACACAGTCAGGTGTACAACCCCACCACCTACACACACAGTCAGGTGTACAACCCCACCACCTACACACAGTCAGGTGTACAACCCCACCAGCTACACAGTCAGGTGTACAACCACACCACCTACACACACAGTCAGGTGTACAACCCCACCACCTACACACACAGTCAGGTGTACAACCCCACCACCTACACACACAGTCAGGTGTACAACCCCACCACCTACACACAGTCAGGTGTACAACCCCACCACCTACACACAGTCAGGTGTACCTACGGACCACTACCATTAATGCTATAGTTCCCAATATCTCATAAAGTCTCAAGTGAAAATAATTTAAGTGTCAGAATCAGTGAAAATAGTGTTTAAAAAATCCTTACTTGAACATATGTTTTAAAGCTATTGCCCCAACCTAATTCTCTTAGACCAAATGGGTAGGCGGGTTGACAACCTATGGCACGCGTGCCCACAGTGGTACGCTATCAAACTTTGCTGGCATACGTCTCGCAGTGCCGCCTCTTGATTTATTTATTTATTTATTTATTTATTTATATACAAGAAGGTACATTGGGTTTGTGAGAATACATAGCATAGTATTTACAATCTTGTAAAGCCACTAGTACGCGCAGCGTTTCGGGCAGGTCCTTAATCTAACAGATAATTTTAAGTAGGTAAATTCTAGCAGTGATTCTTTAAATTCCCACTAATAATAAATAAATCTTTAAAGATTAGCATTAATGACAAATGAAGGTGAAAAATGATTGTTTACGAACAAACCGGGAGCAGTATGAGGTGTTCAGAGACGACTCCCGTCTGTTTGGCGCCAACTGCGCGGTGAAGACCACCCGCCATGCTGGAGGACACGTTCTGTACTCGTCCCACACCCACTGACCACAACTCGACTGGTAACAATTTTTTTTTTTTAAATTTTGCCCCGAGGGGCGAGTTTATTGGGCAGCGCCACTCATCTTGTGAGTGGACACACCGCCATAGCAGCATGTACAACACTCCCCAATAGGAAGAAAACCCGCTGGGTTGTTCATCCTGTCACTTGTCGACTGGTAACAATATTACTAAACGGTTGGCATTGGCTTCGCTCCGCTTATATTTGTCTTCTGTTGTGTACGAGTGAACACGGGATACTTACCCGTCAAACACACACCGAAACTACGACGTTGGTACAACGTTCGAACAAGTTTTAACACCTCCTAACCAGTTATAACAACGAATATAACAAGTTGTAACAACGTTCTAATACGTCATAAACACGTTAAGCCAAGATCTAACAACTTTATTACAAGTTGTAACAAGCGGAAAATAGAGACAGTTTCGGTTTGTGTTTCCAGGGTAGTTATAATAACTAATAATCTATTAAGAAGTGACTGGCCAATCACTACTGCATTATTAAAATTATGTTATTTAGCATATTTACCCTTTCCAGAATGTCAGTTCAACCAGCACAGAAAACTTTCAAATGAAGGAAGCAGCAGCAGCAGAAACTTTCAAGAATCGTGGAAAGATTTCGTATTATCAAGAAGGGTGACAAAGCATTATGCATCTTATGTTGTGAAACATTAGTGTACACAATGTCCTCCTTAAAGCCCCATTATCAAACTGTTCATAAATGGCTTGGCGATAAAAGTGAGCAAGAACAAAAAGAACACATTTCAATCTGCAACAAAAAAAATAGTCAAATGTTTTCACGAAATTTGTTTCGGGAAGCTCCGACGTCGTTGGTCTGCGGGTTGAGATTTCAAGGATAATTGACCAACATGGAAAATCACTCAATGATGGGGAACATATTAAATAATCAGAGCTACAATGCGCTCCTTTCCCTTTTTATGTTTTTTTTTTTTGAGAAAAGGAAAAGAAAATGCTTATTGTATTAAGGATTTGCCGGTGAGCAGAAACGTAGTAAAAGTAAAAAAAAACGTAGATGATTAAAGTCGGAAACAAGCGTAGCAGAACAGTTAAGAGAAGACAATGGTTGATGTAAACTCCTTTCCGTTTGTCTTAATGAGATCACTGATGTTACATCATCTGCCAGGTTAGCCATTATGTCTGCTTTATAGGTGAGATGAAATACCTGAAGGACTGATTAACTTGGAAACCTTACTTGAACATACCGCAGGGGCTCAAATATGCAAATGAGTTGTCTAATCGACAGATTAATCTTTCAAAAATCGGCGTGACAACTGATGGTGCAGCACCCAGCATGACTGGTAAGGAAGCCGGTGTTGTAACTGTCATGTCCAGACCACACACCAGAAGATGGGGAGACGACGACGTTTCGGTCCGTCCCGGACTATCAGGTCGAATGTCGACTTAATAATGGTCCAGGACGGACCGAAACGTCGTCGTCTCCTCATCATCTTCTGGTGAGTGATTTGGTCATCTTCAACCCCATTATTGTGACTCATCGTTTGTAAATGTGTTTGCAAAATATGTTGGACATCCATTATAAGCTCACTATTGTACGGCACACGAAGTGTTCTTGTGTACAAAATCTGGCCTCAAGGAACTTGAAGAGGTGATGAAAACTGTAACTGAGAAAAAAAGGACAATTTCAGAATATATTGAGCGATGTGAATTCTGCTTAAACAGGACTACTTCTGTACAACAATGTTCCTTGGCTCAGTAGAGGCTCTGTCCTTAAACCATCTCTTAAGTATTTGCATGAAAATCCTCAGTTTTTTTAGAACGAAAAATTGTTTTGTGAAGAATTATCTGACTTTGTGTGGAATTGTAGATTCATATTATTTTTCACGATTGATATTTTTTCACAAATTTCTACTCACATTTAAGACGAACACCCTGACCTCAGGTCAGGCTCGTTCAACTGACAGTCGACCCCAATAACGCACTCGTCAATTTTAACGCACTGCGTATTGAAAAAAAATATTTTCTCAAATATAAGTTAATATTATTACATACTAGAATATGTTTGCGTAACTTAGGTTATGTTAGGTTCAGTTGTGAGTCGTGTGAAGGTGTTTTTCATTTATAAAAAGCGAGTCTGACTGATAGATTAAGGAGCGTTTGGGTTTTGTTGATGAGGAGGGGCTACAGCCCGTCCTCATCAATGACAGCCAAATTATCGTTAATCAACCCTCCCCTCCCCCCAGTTTATGAATAAAAGCCCGTTTGCACACGATTTTCAACTAATAACGTTCGAACATTCTCGAAGAATGCTCCGATGACGACCTCTGTTCGAATCGTAAGTCAGTAAATGCTTCAGTCACGTGCTTCAAGATCAAATAACTGCCACCACAACCTAAACGCCTAACGAAACCTACGACTAGTAAACTATATATAAGACTCGTATATAAAATAATATTATTTTATACATACGAAAAACATATTTTTATTACAAAGTTAAAATTGCTGAATGCGTCTCGGGGGTCGGCCGCCGCTTTATCCATCCTAGCCTGAGGACGGGTTGCCCGCGTGGGCGTGGGGCTGAAGTCCAAGTCTCCTGGGCAGAGTGTTCCGTACCCCCACCCGTCGAGGTCCCTGGTGTTCCGTACCCCCACCTGTCGAGGTCCCTGGTGTTCCGTACCCCCACCTGTCGAGGTCCCCGGTGTTCCGTACCCCACCCGTCGAGGTCCCCGGTGTTCCGTACCCCACCCGTCGAGGTCCCTGGTGTTCCGTACCCCACCCGTCGAGGTCCCTGGTGTTCCGTACCCCACCCGTCGAGGTCCCCGGTGTTCCGTACCCCACCCGTCGAGGTCCCTGGTGTTCCGTACCCCACCCGTCGAGGTCCCCGGTGTTCCGTACCCCACCCGTCGAGGTCCCTGGTGTTCCGTACCCCCACCCGTCGAGGTCCCCGGTGTTCCGTACCCCACCCGTCGAGGTCCCTGGTGTTCCGTACCCCACCCGTCGAGGTCCCTGGTGTTCCGTACCCCCACCCGTCGAGGTCCCTGGTGTTCCGTACCCCACCCGTCGAGGTCCCTGGTGTTCCGTACCCCCACCTGTCGAGGTCCCCGGTGTTCCGTACCCCCACCTGTCGAGGTCCCCGGTGTTCCGTACCCCCACCCGTCGAGGTCCCTGGTGTTCCGTACCCCCACCCGTCGAGGTCCCTGGTGTTCCGTACCCCACCCGTCGAGGTCCCCGGTGTTCCGTACCCCACCCGTCGAGGTCCCCGGTGTTCCGTACCCCCACCCGTCGAGGTCCCTGGTGTTCCGTACCCCCACCCGTCGAGGTCCCTGGTGTTCCGTACCCCACCCGTCGAGGTCCCCGGTGTTCCGTACCCCACCCGTCGAGGTCCCCGGTGTTCCGTACCCCCACCCGTCGAGGTCCCTGGTGTTCCGTACCCCCCCCCCCCACCACAGGTGTTGCTCCAGCCTGTGACCTCCGTGAAGAACACGAGCAGCACGCACAAGAAGCATCGGACAGTTTGACGAAAAAACTTGTGACAATCTCTTCATGTTTTTTTAGCCATGTTGGCGCTCCAGCAATCGACATCACTTACATTTTTCCAGAGGTCTTGGCTGCTAACATGCAGCCCAGATAAGACGGAAAATTATTTTACGAGTCCAAATGGTAAATATCTGGGAGGTGTTTAAGGACGCATAAGACAGAAATGTTCGGTTTAGCTTAAGCGGCGAGTTCTTTTTTTATGAGGGAACTTTGAGAACCTTGGAACCCCCAGGAGCCCGTCTAGGTAAGCCAGAGACATATAGCCAGCGCAAGAATATCATGCTGACAGGAGAGTCTGACTATGGGAGCCGGTCGGCCGAGCGGACAGCTCGCTGGACTTGTAATCCTGTGGTCCTGGGTTCGATCCCAGGCGCCGGCGAGAAACAATGGGCAGAGTTTCTTTCACCCAATGCCCCTGTTACCTAGCAGTAAAATAGGTACCTGGGTGTTAAGTCAGCTGTTACGGGCTGCTTCCTGGGGGTGGAGGTCTGGTCAAGGACCGGGCCACGGGGACACTAAAGCCCCGAAATCATCTCAAGATAACCTCAAGAAGATCCCCACATGGGGTCCACAGTCTGAGTTACATCATAAATGCCCCAAAAGATCAGCTAAGTCTGGGAATTGTATGGAAACTGGCATATCAGGCGGAGCATACACTCTTCTCCATAAGCCATTACCATCTGCTCTACTCCACACTAACAACACAAATGATCACAAAATAACGTAGTTATTGTTTCCGTGGGAGCGGCTTCTGGAGTGGACGTTCCTTCGCTTATTTAGAATCTTATTTGGCTCCCCTTTGATACACTCTTTGGTTCATTTATATAGTTCATGTTACTTTTACTCCTCGTCTTTTAAGAGAATGTAATTGAAGCATGTTTGATGTCTCTGTGTAAGGCGGGTTTGTAAGTGCCAGGATTAACTTTGTCATTCTTCACGCCTACGCCTCGTAAACTGTTGACTTGTGCGTCACAAGGTAATGCAAACTATTGGTGTTCTGCACGTGTTCTACTTGAACACTTCTCTGTAAGCAGTTCTGAACGAAGAACAGAGACGAGGTAACTCTACGGCCCACATCAAGAGAACAAAAAACCCGGCTATACCTTAGTTAACAAAAAGGTGTGTGGTGGCGACGGAAAGTTTGAGGCAAAAAGACGAAATAATCCAGTTTTAATGAAGTAAAAAATGGAGCCAGTTTATTTCCCCACACACACATGCTCCTGTAGAACATGTAGTGAGAGTTAGGAACATGGGAGCAGGTCGGCCGAGCGGACAGCACGCTGGACTTGTGATCCTGTGGTCCTGGGTTCGATCCCAGGCGCCGGCGAGAAACACTGGGCAGAGTTTCTTTCACCCAATGCCCCTGTTACCTAGCAGTAAAATAGGTACCTGGGTGTTAAGTCAGCTGTCACGGGCTGCTTCCTGGGGATGGAGGCCTGGTCGAGGACCGGGCCCTTACACTAAAAAGCCCCGAAATCATCACAAGATAACATGTTCAAAACGTTGCGTGTAGATACATAGTGACACGAATCTTCAATACCCGATGAGGGCTGATTAAGACCTTTTGTGCCCTATGTAATCCTTTTTGCGCTCCGCTCACAGGATGAGTATGGGGTGAACAATAAACTACCGCTCACAGGATCAGTATGGGGTGAACAATAAACTACCGCTCACAGGATGAGTATGGGGTGAACAATAAACTACCGCTCACAGGATCAGTATGGGGTGAACAATAAACTACCGCTCACAGGATGAGTATGGGGTGAACAATAAACTACCGCTCACAGGATCAGTATGGGGTGAACAATAAACTACCGCTCACAGGATCAGTATGGGGTGAACAATAAACTACCGCTCACAGGATCAGTATGGGGTGAACAATAAACTACCTCTCACAGGATCAGTATGGGGTGAACAATAAACTACCGCTCACAGGATCAGTATGGGGTGAACAATAAACTACCGCTCACAGGATCAGTATGGGGTGAACAATAAACTACCTCTCACAGGATCAGTATGGGGTGAACAATAAACTACCGCTCACAGGATCAGTATGGGGTGAACAATAAACTACCGCTCACAGGATCAGTATGGGGTGAACAATAAACTACCTCTCACAGGATCAGTATGGGGTGAACAATAAACTACCGCTCACAGGATCAGTATGGGGTGAACAATAAACTACCGCTCACAGGATCAGTATGGGGTGAACAATAAACTACCGCTCACAGGATCAGTATGGGGTGAACAATAAACTACCGCTCACAGGATCAGTATGGGGTGAACAATAAACTACCGCTCACAGGATCAGTATGGGGTGAACAATAAACTACCGCTCACAGGATCAGTATGGGGTGAACAATAAACTACCGCTCACAGGATCAGTATGGGGTGAACAATAAACTACCGCTCACAGGATCAGTATGGGGTGAACAATAAACTACCGCTCACAGGATCAGTATGGGGTGAACAATAAACTACCGCTCACAGGATCAGTATGGGGTGAACAATAAACTACCGCTCACAGGATGACTATCGCCCACAGGAAACAATCTACACTACACTATAGGCCTATACATCAGAAGAAGACAACAACATGCCTTAATTTAATACGTTATAGGCCTAACATTTAGTCCCTATCAGAGCTTCATCGGGTCTACATTGACTCGCGTGTGTGTGAAATACGATATTACATTGTTGACCTTTTTCTGATAGCTTCATTTATCTACAATATTTTCAAAAGTGCCAAATCTGAACTTTTTAAACAATTAAACAGTTTATGAGATGCAAAGCGCTACGAGGTTATGTTACTGCAACGATTAGGGGACAAAACTCTAAGCCGGAACGACTGTATATCACAGAAGGATGTTAGACAGGAGGATGGGGGGGAGGGGGGGAAGGAACAGTGCTCAACCCCCCCTGGATCATCGGGAATCGAACGCCGACCTGCACGGTAGTCGGGTGACCGAGGTGAGAGTGCCAGTGCCCCACCACCGCCTGCACGCCACACTGATGAAGAGTGTCTTCACGTTGTTTAACTGACACGGGACTACATGGTCACGCTTATGTCACTCTCTCTGCCAGAGATGGTCACTGTCGCTCAGTCGTTGACGGAAGGTTACTGTCGCTCAGTCGTTGACGGATGGTCACTGTCGCTCAGTCGTTGACGGATGGTCACTGTCGCTCAGTCGTTGACGGAAGGTCACTGTCGCTCAGTCGTTGACGGAAGGTTACTGTCGCTCAGTCGTTGACGGAAGGTCACTGTCGCTCAGTCGTTGACGGAAGGTCACTGTCGCTCAGTCGTTGACGGAAGGTTACTGTCGCTCAGTCGTTGACGGAAGGTTACTGTCGCTCAGTCGTTGACGGAAGGTTACTGTCGCTCAGTCGTTGACGGAAGGTTACTGTCGCTCAGTCGTTGACGGAAGGTCACTGTCGCTCAGTCGTTGACGGAAGGTTACTGTCGCTCAGTCGTTGACGGAAGGTTACTGTCGCTCAGTCGTTGACGGAAGGTTACTCTCGCTCAGTCGTTGACGGAAGGCAACTGCCGCACTGTCGTGGAGGATACCATCTGGGAGTTGATATCCTGCAAGAGTCAAATAGAGAAAAAGATCTGGGAGTTGATATCACAACGAACCTGTGCCCAGAGGCCCACATCAAAAGGATATCATCACCGGCGTATGCTAAATGGGTCAACATAAGAACAGCCATTAGAAACTTGTGTAAGGAATCTTACACAACCTTGTAAGAACCTTGTATACACTACATATGTCAAACGAATCCTGGAGGTTGCAGCTCCAGCCTGGAGTCCAAACCTAGTTAAGACAAAGTTAGAGAATTTTCAGAGGTATGCCACCAGACTAGTCCCACAGCTGAGAAGTATGTATAATTTACGAGGAAAGGCAATGAGAATTAAACCTCACGTCTCTGGAAGACAGAAGAAATAGGGAAGACATGATCACCGCCTACAAAATTCTCAGAGGAAGTGACAGGGTGAACAAAGACAAAATATTTAGCAGGATCGGAACAAGAGCGAGGGGACACGGGTGGAAATTTAGTACACAAATGAACCCCAGAGACATTAGAAAGAATTTGTTCAGTGCCACAGTAGTTAATAAATAGAATGCACTAGGCAGTGATGTAGTGGAGGCAGACCTTATACACAGTTTCAATTGCAGATAGAGCTGATAGAGCCCAATA
>NC_091238.1:11784149-11929149 GCF_040958095.1 Procambarus clarkii | reverse complement strand
ACAGAAGCATCAGGTGATACGATACGTGCCCAACCATTTATGTCCCTCTCTTGGATTCATGGATCAGAGAACATAAGACTCTCTCTGTCTGTCTCTACATATATATATATATATATATATATATATATATATATATATATATATATATATATATATATATATATATAAAACAGTGGATGTTACTTTAGCGTAATATTATCTTATAAGCATATGTAAAAATTAAAATAAAAAAACATAAAATTAATACAAAAAATAAATTAAAAAATATAAACTAAAAAGCATTTTTATTCACTTTATTATTTTCCATTATAATTTTGTAATTGTTACATATGACTGTGTTAATAAAACATTATTACGGTACAGTAACAAGAGGGCCACCCTCACCCACATCTTGGTGGGGGTAGAGAGGCAGGCCTGGGGGAGGGTGGTAGAGAGGCAGGCCTGGGGGTGATGGTGGTAGAGAGGCAGGCCTGGGGGTGTGGGAGGTAGAGAGGCAGGCCTGGGGGTGTGGGAGGTAGAGAGGCAGGCCTGGGGGTGATGGTGGTAGAGAGGCAGGCCTGGGGGTGATGGTGGTAGAGAGGCAGGCCTGGGGGTGTGGGAGGTAGAGAGGCAGGCCTGGGGGTGTGGGAGGTAGAGAGGCAGGCCTGGGGGTGATGGTGGTAGAGAGGCAGGCCTGGGGGTGTGGGAGGTAGAGAGGCAGGCCTGGGGGTGTGGGAGGTAGAGAGGCAGGCCTGGGGGTGTGGGAGGTAGAGAGGCAGGCCTGGGGGTGATGGTGGTAGAGAGGCAGGCCTGGGGGTGATGGTGGTAGAGAGGCAGGCCTCGGGGTGTGGGAGGTAGAGAGGCAGGCCTGGGGGTGATGGTGGTAGAGAGGCAGGCCTGGGGGTGTGGGAGGTAGAGAGGCAGGCCTGGGGGTGTGGGAGGTAGAGAGGCAGGCCTGGGGGTGATGGTGGTAGAGAGGCAGGCCTGGGGGTGTGGGAGGTAGAGAGGCAGGCCTGGGGGTGTGGGAGGTAGAGAGGCAAGCCTGGGGGTGATGGAGGTGGACTCTGGTGGGGAGCTTAGGAGTCGTCAGGATCACCCCCCCCCCCACAACTCCCCCATCAATCCCCCCCATAACCCTCCCCCATCACGCCCCCCCCCCCTACATACACCACACCACTGTCGCCAGAATTGTGACTAATAATAACAATTCTAACCAGTAACTACAGCAAAAGTTTCCCCAACAATGACAATAAAATATTACAAATAAAATAATGACATGTAATAACAGCATTATAGTTATTAATTGTGTTAATTATAACATAAGAAATACAAACAAGAAGCTCAAGAATAAAAGCCAAAAGTATAAATGTAATGCAGTAACAATACAATTGATAATAATATAACTATCACGTCAACAATCATTGAAACAAGTACAATAACAACAATCAAAATAGGCCTTAACGTACGAAAGCTTCGTCAAACACAATCAACCCTTCAAACCAAACCTCTGGCAAACAATGGCAGACAAAATATACTCCATATTATACAAACTACATTCTCCCCAAAGTACCACAGAAAACGGGGCGCCCTTAACAGATAGCAGATGTGAATGACCGTATAGGCCATTAATTACCACACAAACAACACGTGTTAAATACAGACAGATGCACAGACTCACGGGCGACACGGACTGAGGGAAAGAGAGGCATGCAGGTGAGAGGACAGGTCGACCTCCTCCTGAAACATCCCACAGCGGAAAAAATCTCCACCAAACTCGTTTTATATAAGTAGATTAGTAATGGCAGGGTAATCCATTTTTATTCGCCAGACTATCACGCTGCTCCCACTGCAAAGGTTGCCTAATTACATGCAAATGGACGAGCCTGTGTTAATTATAGGAGGAACACAACCGGTGCATTGTTGCTCCGCGCTCTCTCCCAAAATGGTAAGTGTTTATGTGGCCACTGGCTGTATTATGGCCCGTGTGTGAGTACACGTGTATGGAAGTATGATTTTTGTTTGTATACGTGTATGTTTTAGGGATGTATGGGAGTATGACAGCGGAGGAAGGGAGAGACGGAGGAACGGGAAGGGTAGAGAGGAGTATAAAAGGGATGAGAAAGGGGAAAGAAAGAGAATGAGAAGAGAGGGGAAGAGGGGAAGAGAGAGGGAGGGAGAGAGAGGGGAAGAGAGAGGGAGGGAGAGAGAGGGGAAGGGGAAGCGATAAAGAGGGTTAAGGGGGAAAATGGAAGGGGGGGAAATTGCGAAGAGGGAGAGAGAGCGGGGTGAAAGGGGCGAGAAAGAGGGGATGTTAAGGGTGAGAGGTGGGGGGGGGGAGGGGAGAAGGTGTGAAGGAGAGAGGAAACGTGGTGAGAAAGACAGTTCTTATCTGTCTGCAAGACATATTATATATATATATATATATATATATATATATATATATATATATATATATATATATATATATATATATATATATATATATATATATATATATATATATATACTATATATTTGTACGTAAGCCCAGCCATATATAACATATACAATACATATGCTCCCTAAGAACATATTCACACATTAAGGAAACAAAAACAGAGACCAGGAAGTTGATAAAAATGTTTTCTCTTGAGTGTTCTTCGCATAATCTAAAGCATTTTTGTCATCAATATCCTAATATTACATTTTCAAATTTGCCTCTCCCCCCCCCCCCCCTCCCCACAAAAAATTATACATACATGATTTCAGTATAACAGCAAATTAGGTCAAGAAACGTGGTCACGAAAATAACGTAATCTTGGGACGTGGTCACGAAAATAACGTAGTCTTGGGACGTGGTTACGAACGTAAGATGTTCATGTGACATGTTCACGAAGGTAAGATGTTGCCACGATGTTGACACGAGTCTGTGGTGGTGGTCTTGAGGAGTTGGCATCAACATAAGGTACACAAGTCTTCAAACCTGGCTACACACTCACACAACTATGGATACAAAAGTATATATTATTTAGTAAGTAAAAGAAGCATATACAAACCTTATAGCCATGCATATATATATATATATATATATATATATATATATATATATATATATATATATATATATATATATATATATATAAATATATATATATATATATTTATAAAATATATATATTTATATATATATATATATATATATATATAATATATATATATATATAAATATATATATATAATATATATATAATATATATAATATATATAATATATATAATATATATATATATATATATATATATATATATATATATATATATATATATATATATATATATATATCCTGCTATGGTTGACAACAATTAAGCCCCAACAAAGATAAAGACACATATCTAAGGAAGGAAGTCTGTACTCTGTGATCCCTCACTTAAAATAGGAAAGCCGCACAGAGCTCTGTATCTTAGCTTGTAAATAATATTTTTAAAAAAATATATTGGCCTGCAAGCCTGTAGGTGCTTACAAATTAACTGTTTATTGCCAGCTAACAAACAGGAGAAAATTCAGTAAGCAAACCAGGTAATAAAAGAAAGCGGGAGAGTAAAGCAAGGGTAATAACTCGGAATTGGCATGAAGCAAGGATGCTAACTTGGAATTGGCATGAAGCAAGGGGTGATAAAATTGGCATGAAGCAAGGGGTGATAACTTGGAATTGGCATGAAGCAAGGTGTGATAACTCGGAATTGGCATGAAGCAAGGAGTGATAACTCGGAATTGGCATGAAGCAAAGGGTGAGAACTAGCACCACATTTTGAGATAACTGACCATGGGTAGAGCAGGGTCCGGGTTCAGATGGCATGCCACCTTAGCCGCGATTAAGAGTCATAGTTGTATTAGAGGAGCATCTTGTACTGCGGACACAATCTGTCTCTCTCTCTCTCTCTCTCTCTGTCAGTCTTTTTCACTCACTGGTGGCGCTCTCGTCTCTAGCCAACACTCATCGTGTCATAGAAAGTTTACTCTCCTGCACTCACTATGGTGAAAGGACTCGGGCATGTCCAGCCAGTTCCTGCGCGCGTTCAGTGTTTATAGTGCACACTCGGTGAGCGCCTCCACATCTCGGCCAGGCTGTGGCCACTTAAGGGGCACTTTTGTGAGGCTGGGCCTATAATGCTACTCTCCCTTGCGGCACGCACACACATACATAGACACACACACACACTGCCTCATCACGCAAAACACTTAAAGCAACGACGCAACTGAAAGACTTGTTATTAGTGATCGACTTAAGATTATCATCACGGTTACAGATAGACCCATTGGTAAACAACGTTGTTGGGCTATTGCACTTTCCCGTTAACCACCTGTATTCCCGGATGGCCGCACTATCACAAAAAACAGAATTACTTCCAACTGTATGTAAATATAGTTCCAATTTTCTCGGTAAAGGATAATAGGAGGTAATATGTGGAGTGTGACCCAGGTGTTAGTGATCACTTGCGGGGAGATGTCGGTCTCTACCTAAGACGAGGGTGGACGTGACGCCTTTCACACCCGTAGCCTACTGATCCACCTTGGCCTCATACACAACAGTTAGTGTGCTCAGCGTGGCACTACTTGGCACCACTAACACCTGCTCATTACGGAGTCACGGTAGTATAACCTGCAGACCTCTACGTCTCCGCCGCCAGCCACGGCAAGGCGGTCGACACAGGCAGATGCAATGTGGCACTAGACAGTGAGGCCGCAAGGAAACTGTGAGGCACCTTCACTATCGAGTGAGGAAAATTATGATAAGCTGATGGTTGGCTGAAGGCGGCGATGGCCGGGACCTCCTCTCGCCTGTCACTGCTCGCGTGAGCCAACCGCTGACACCACGCTATGGCACCACACTGAGTGCCTGCTGTCCCTCTTGCCGAGTGCCTGTCTGCGTGTGTGTCTAGCTGGTGGCACGCCCCGGCCCGGCCTGCTGACTGCCTCGCCTGGCCTGTTGGAGGTGGTGTTCCCGTGGCTCGTGTCACGGCCACTCCTAAATGTGTGTGTGTGTGGCCGTGTGTGCTGGCGTCACTCATGTGCACCTGTGATCACCTCCTGCACACCCCGCGGACTGACGCTCATGTTCACTGCGCCGCTCGTCGAGACCCACTGTAAAGACTAGCGAAAAAACTCAGCGAGTGGGACGAACCCATAAAAAACCCGCGGACAAAAAACGCGCGCGGACTTGCGTTGCGCAGACGGTGGTGCCATCTAGCGGCGGCTCCGCCAACCTGCCAGTTGCCAGACGCCCGCTCCAGCCGCCAACATTTCGCGGTGCTTGAAAATTCATTGCATTTTTAGGTACAGATAAGACCCTTCCATTGCAGATAAGGGTAAAATATAACACATAACTCTCGCAGGCCATAAAATATAGTAGAATTACGAGTGATAACAGTTCTTCTGCATGCGAATAGACAAGACACTAGCATTCACATTGAGTCTATTCAAGCTTCGGAACAATGGCTGTCAATACCGCTATGTTACTCATAATTTAAGAATACACTAGGCATCGATTTAACACAAAACTATTGTAACCCTTTAGGTCCCTACAGATTACTTCCTGTAAAGGTGTTTATGTATACGTGTAGTGACATCGAGAGCGATCCCGAACACGATAGCCACTTGGATAGCATATAACGCTGAAATATAATTGCAGATGAGGACGTTCGCTAATTGCAGACGTATCTCAAGTGGTTTAAGGTGCATATCTTTGTCTCTTTACACATCTCAACATCACCCCAGGAGCAGCCAGCTCGCTGTTGTCGATACCACATGTGTGTGTGTGTGTGTGTGTGTGTGTGTGTGTGTGTGTGTGTGTGTGTGTGTGTGTGTGTGCGCGCGCGCCATTTCACTAACCGTAGAACAACTAATATTGGACCAAACGTCAAAATTTCATATAATACAACAATATTTCCATAAAAATATCCTTAACTCCCATAAAGCGAGGAGCATTAGGATATCCATTTATCAGCGTGTTCCCTTCCTCAGCACATTTCCTCCAGGCCTCGCGCGGCAACCATTACTTGTCGTCCAGAACCGAATCTATTGTTCCAGCCCCCATTATCAAAGCCCAATAAGTATCTGTTTAACTTTCTTTCCTAAAACGGCACTATACATACAGGCCGAGGATTCATTATATTTGTAAAGGCAATTAAGCTTACAATAAAATCACAAAGCTCCTTAAAAGTTTGAACGATACATTGTGCAAATGCAGTGCTTAGAGTTGTCAATAAACCTATTTTTATTACATATCAGGAATCAATTCAAAATGTCACGTCTAAAATATGCCTCCGTCGGGTGGACTCCTAGATATTATATTCCTCAATAGAAAAATATAAACCAATATTGATATAAGAGAGTGGTGGAAGGAGTGTGCAAAGTAGATCAAGTAACAAAGTGGTAACGTTAGAGGTTGTGGCGAGGCTCGGCAACTTGCAAGAAACATTACTCCCAGGCGACTCTGGTCTCCCAGAATCATAGAAAATGGGAACTCGAGATGTGCCAAGACAAACTAAAGAATCTCGTTATCTACGACACTTGTAAGCAGATAAAGTTGCAAACAACGCTACATTCATTATGTAAAATACACGCGCACATACATATATTTTCTTTAATACCTTTTGATATGTTGTATGCTGTTATTTCTCAGGTCATTAATAAAGTAAATTTGACAGGAATAAATGTCTGGATTATTAGACGCCGTTTTTTTCACGCATTTTAGAATTTCCCATAAAACCCCTTCGGAAAAAAATGACAGAAAAAGGCTCACTTATACGAACTAAAAATCGAGAACATACCACACTCGACTCCTATTTTGTTGTTGTTGGTAGCCCTATGGACCTGTTGATATCAAAACTATTGTTTTACATGTTACCTTTGTGTGTTGTACCTTAGTGTACCTTAGAGACACAGCTGGGAGCGTAGGAGGCCCTCTTGCCTCCCCCGGGCTGCTCCAGGCTCATGTTGACAACCCAGGCAACACAATAACAACAACAAACACACACATGTACACGTGCAGCGGAAAACCTATACCTTGTTCCTGTGATTGATTGATTGATGAAGATTAAGCCACCCAAGAGGTGGCACGGGCATGAATAGCCCGTAAGTGGTGGCCCTTTTGAGCCATTACCAGTATCAAGAGCTGATACTGGAGATCTGTGGAGGTGCGACTGCACCCTGCGTGACGGGAGATGTCTCCCGTCCTAGTTCCTGTATCAGACCCCAGGCCTAATACCCTGCCTGTACGGGTCACCACCACCCACACATCCACACACACACACACTCCTACACACACACACTCCTACACACACACACACACACACACACACTCCTACACACACACACACACACACACACACACACACACACACACACACACACACACACACACACACACACACACACACCACCATTAAACTTGGACCCACTGTTAATTAGGAATTTCTTTGCAGTCTTAAACTAAAGGCATGACCGAGGACCTTGATACAACGTGGGTATTGTTGTAAGGATGAGAGTGTGTCTGTGTGTGTGTGTGTGTATTTACTTATATTTACTGTTTGTGTCTGCAGAATCGAGCTATTAGCTCTTGGCCCCCGCCTTTCTAATCAATCTATTTTTACTCTATTGTGTGTGTATATCACGAAAATATACACGTGATTAAAAATGTGACAGTGTCAGACCACGGAGGAAAATTGAAACAGCTAAATTCTTACTCTATTGTATCTGCTATATATATTTTTCTCTAACACACGAATACACACACATCCCCAGGAAGCAGCCCGTAGCAGCTGTCTAACTCCCAGGTACCTATTTACTGCTAGGTGAACAGGAGCATCAGGGTGAAATAAAACTGATCATTTTGTTTCTGCCTCTACCGGGGGATCGGATCCGGTAGATAGGACTACGACTCCCGAGCGCTGTCCACTCAGCCGCGAGGCCCCTGTGTTCTCACCTAGTTGCGCTTTGTAGGTGGTTGAGCTTTGGCTCTTTGGTCCCGCTTTGGCTCTTTGGTCCCGCTTTGGCTCTTTGGTCCCGCTTTGGCTCTTTGGTCACGCTTTGGCTCTTTGGTCCCGCTTTGGCTCTTTGGTCACGCTTTGGCTCTTTGGTCCCGCTTTGGCTCTTTGGTCCCGCTTTGGCTCTTTGGTCACGCTTTGGCTCTTTGGTCCCGCTTTGGCTCTTTGGTCCCGCTTTGGCTCTTTGGTCCCGCTTTGGCTCTTTGGTCACGCTTTGGCTCTTTGGTCCCGCTTTGGCTCTTTGGTCCCGCTTTGGCTCTTTGGTCACGCTTTGGCTCTTTGGTCACGTTTTGGCTCTTATGGCTCCCGTGTGTGTGTGTGTGTGAGGGGGGGGAGGAGGTGTGAGGGGGGTGTTTGTCTATACAAGAGTGAGTGTGTTCGAAAAGGTCACTCATTCAGCACCGCTCCTGTGCCAGGTAAGTCCACCACGGGCTCACCATAGCCCGTGCTACTTGTTACTTGTTCCGAGTAGCTGAATCTATAACAACAACAACAACAACATCGAAGAGATGTCTGACTAGCAACAGTGATCGAAGCAGAGCGTGACATTTATGAATGTATCCCGTTGGTAAGTTTTTCATTTCACTTGTCAAGAGTTATGTTATGTATAAATTAATGCCACACATGTTGTAATCATGTACAACAACGTTCACAATCATATAGGGACTGGTTACCTTACCTTGAGGTTACCTTGAGGTGCTTCCGGGGCTTAGTGTCCCCGCGGCCCGGTCGTCGACCAGGCCTCCTGGTTGCTGGTAGCAGAAGCAAATACTCAAGAGATCAGGGACTAATGATACATTCTCCGAATGCACTCTATTTGCTTCTCCGAGGCTATGGATATATATATATATATATATATATATATATATATATATATATATATATATATATATATATATATATATATATATAAAATTCCCCGGCTGCCTGATGAAAGCGAAAGAAGGGAACAAGAAAAAATTAAGGTTAAAAAGCGAATGAATGAAGAGAGGGAACACACTAAAAATACGCCAGGGGGAAGGGGAGATAAAACAAAAGAACAAGCAATAGCGAGGGGCGAGTCAAAGCTCAATAAAGAAAAGCAATAATGTCGATAAAAGAATAATAAAAGGAGGGAATAAAGGGGGAAGAGGGGGGCGGCCGAGAGATGACCAAGAGGATAATAAAAGGTAAGTAATTGGGGGAATGGAGATTAACGAGTGAACGGGGGCGGACGGAATTGATTGGAAGCAAACACCAAAAGGGAGGAGGCATAGCGAACGAGGGAAAAAGGGGAAGGGAAAGGGGGAACCAAAATAAAAACAGATATGAATAAGGGAGCGAAGGGGGAAGGATGATGAATAGTGGCGTACCAAGTCCTTTAACCCAATCCAGGCATTAGAAACACCGCTCCAGCCAGGGAGACAGGAGACGGTAGACAGACAGAGACGCAGACTACAGGAACGGAGACAGAACGCGGTAACAAGAAGACACGGAGTGAGAGACAACAAGGTCCCAGGTACAACAAGGTCCCAGGTACAACAAGGTCCCAGGTACAACAAGGTCCCAGGTACAACAAGGTCTCAGGTACAACAAGGTCCCAGGTACAACAAGGTCTCAGGTACACACCCGAGGTACCAAAGGAGAGGGAGAAGGAAAGATAAGAGACGGACGCGCTAATTTGATAAATGCCACAGGGCGGACCTACTTCGCCAGGCTAACAAAATCAACACGGAGGAGGGTGCATCAAATGAAGGGCTTATATAAAGATGGGAGAGTAAAAAGGAAGAGGCGAGAAGGGGAAAGAGTTGGCAGTGAAAGTGCTACACACTGAGAAACCAATAAAGGTTAAGAGGGAATAGGAATAAAGAAGCAGAGAGAGGGGAGGGAGGCAGATAAGCGCAAGGGGAACTCTGCCACGCACCGAGTATAACTAATGGATAAAGCCAGCCACGCTGCAGGTAGGTATAATGGATAAAGCCTGATATACTGCGAGTATAACTAATGGATAAAGCCAGCCACGCTGCAGGTAGGTATAATGGATAAAGCCTGATATACTGCGAGTATAACTAATGGATAAAGCCAGCCACGCTGCAGGTAGGTATAATGGATAAAGCCTGATATACTGCGAGTATAACTAATGGATAAAGCCAGCCACGCTGCAGGTAGGTATAATGGATAAAGCCTGATATACTGCGAGTATAACTAATGGATAAAGCCAGCCACGATGCAGGTAGGTATAATGGATAAAGCCTGATATACTGCGAGTATAACTAATGGATAAAGCCTGATACACTGCGAGTATAACTAATGGATAAAGCCTGATACACCGAGTATAACTAAAGGATAAAGCCTGATAGACTGCGAGTATAACTAAAGGATAAAGCCTGATAGACTGCGAGTATAACTAAAGGATAAAGCCTGATAGACTGCGAGTATAACTAATGGATAAAGTCTCCTATAAATCACGTGTACAAATATCTACACACATGATTATTAAATATCTTCAACGTTGTATAATTTCAAGATAGCAAATAATACAATTGTTGACATATTAAGAGTAAATATACGTTATACCCTTATATTATACAAGGAGGGGATACCCGGAGGTACCCGGGACTCTTTGTCACTTTTTCTCCACCATCCATTCCACCCCTCTTCCCATATCCCCCCCCCCCCCTCATCTCTCCAAAGATATGGAAAAAATACATACAGATAAACAATAAAGATACCCATGGAAAAGTGTATGTAAAACTTGAATAAGCAACTTATTATACACTATGTTATCGAAGATATTACATAATATACTATTAAGTATAATAGGATACGGTAATTATCAGAACAAACTGGCTTTGGTAAGGGATATGAGGAACAAGAGCTGAGATATGAGGACAAGGTGCTGAGATATGAAGACACAGAGCTGAGATATGAGGACAAGGTGCTGAGATATGAGGACACAGAGCTGAGATATGAGGACAAAGTGCTGAGATATGAGGACAAAGTGCTGAGATATGAGGACAAAGTACTGAGATATGAGGACAAAGAGCTGAGATATGAGGACAAAGAGCTGAGATATGAGGACAAAGTGCTGAGATATGAGGACAAAGGGCTGAGATATGAGGACAAAGAGCTGAGATATGAGGACAAAGTACTGAGATATGAGGACAAAGAGCTGAGATATGAGGACAAAGAGCTGAGATATGAGGACAAAGTACTGAGATATGAGGACAAAGAGCTGAGATATGAGGACAAAGTACTGAGATATGAGGACAAAGAGCTGAGATATGAGGACAAAGAGCTGAGATATGAGGACAAAGTACTGAGATATGAGGACAAAGAGCTGAGATATGAGGACAAAGTGCTGAGATATGAGGACAAAGAGCTGAGATATGAGGACAAAGTACTGAGATATGAGGACAAAGTACTGAGATATGAGGACAAAGAGCTGAGATATGAGGACAAAGTGCTGAGACATGAGGACAAAGTGCTGAGATAAGAAGATAAAGAAAGAAGGATCTTACACAAACACAATCGACTTGAGAATGGTCCAGGACGGACCGAAACGTCGTCGTCCCTTTACTTTCTAGTGTGTGGTCTGGTCAACAAGAAGATAAAGAGGTGGGATATAAGGAGAAGCTAGGTTATGAGGATAAAGAGCTGAGATAAGAGGATAAGAGAGCTGGTATGTAAAGATAAAAGAGCTGAGATAAGAGGACAAGAGAGCTGGTATGTAAAGATAAAAGAGCTGAGATAAGAGGACAAGAGAGCTGGTTTGTAAAGATAAAAGAGGTGAGATAAGAGGACAAGAGAGCTGGTATGTAAAGATAAAAGAGCTGAGATAAGAGGACAAGAGAGCTGGTATGTAAAGATAAAAGAGCTGAGATAAGAGGACAAGAGAGCTGGTATGTAAAGATAAAAGAGCTGAGATAAGAGGACAAGAGAGCTGGTTTGTAAAGATAAGAGGTGAGATATGAGGATAAGTAGCTAGAATATGATGACATAGGAATATGAGGACAAGGAGCTGGGACATGAAGACGGAGTGAAGGAACAACAGCCAACAACCTGGGCAGTAGCAGCTGGTGGCTGAGAAGTAGCAGAAGTAATAGGAACAAGGCACCAATACCTAACAACTAATTATGAACAACATAACAAACTAAAGAAGACATATGGTACAAATAAATATCAATTTATACTTGCATATGTTTTAATACAATAACAGGAGTGGCGGAGAATACGGAAAGCATATACATGAAACACAATTAATATGATATACAAGCAACGAGTAAATACTAAATTTTAAATATAAATACAAAAGTGCAGAAGAGCAGGCGCTTGTTACAAAAGTTGATGAGTTGCAAGACTAATAAGAACGTCCGCAGGACAACTCAGCAATAAGAGTCTTAACAGCTCAACAAAAGGCAATATTAACTAACGAGCAACAGGACAACAATGAAGAAAATGAGATATGTTGAAAAACACAATCTTTGGTCCGCGTCTTCGTAGGCTCTTGGGTCACCCTCAACTGCCCCAGCTTAAGAGCCGTCTCAAGACATTCATAGTTGTTGGCCAGTTTGTTGTAGAGGCATGAGGTCAAGGGTGTTGTAGAGGCATGAGGTCAAGGGTGTTGTAGAGGCATGAGGTCAAGGGTGTTGTAGAGGCATGAGGTCAAGGGTGTTGTAGAGGCATGAGGTCAAGGGTGTTGTAGAGGCATGAGGTCAGGGGTGTTGTAGGTGTATGAGGTCAAGGGTGTTGTAGATGTATGAGGTCAGAGGTGTTGTAGAGGCATCAGGTCAGGGGTGTTGTAGGGACATGAAGTCAGGGGTGTTGTAGGTGTATGAGGTCAGGGGTGTTGTAGGTGTATGAGGTCAGGGGTCTTGTAGGTGTATGAGGTCAGGGGTGTTGTAGGTGTATGAGGTCAGGGGTGCGAGTGGTAATGCGAAGCTAAACTGTTGTCTCTCCACCCATGAACTGTCCCACACAACTTTACACTCACACACACAGCACAGAAAGTGAGGACAGACAGCCGGAACACAGCAGAACAAACATGACCTGCTCGGGTTCTTCATGGTATAGGCAACAGACCTCACAAACAAGGGCAAATGAACATGAACGAACTACGAAAAAAAAAAAATATTATATATAGCCGAAGTCAAAACTGAAGACCATATTAATTAGCAAAAAAATAGTAGTAATCAATCACAAAACAACTCAATAATATAAGTAATAATGTCGTAACAATAAAACAAGGGGGAAAATACCTCCACCCAAAATTGAAAAAAACCATTAATAAAACCAAAGACAGAAAGAAATTAAACGGGAAATAATAACGAAGCTCAGAGAGAGAAGAAAAAGACAGGTAGTTCCAGCACGAGGCTTCGCCGCCATCAACTAAGCCAAGCTCTCGCTAACAACACAAAAGTCTAACCCCAAAAATCCGTGATAATATTTTCATTTCGAGTCATAATATTAACCGGAAAGGGAAAAAAAAACTCAAGGAAAATATATTAGCACAAAGAACTGCGATGAAAGAGAACTCGTAAATAGTAGAGGATGTAAAACGTATGATGCTAGGCTGAAAAACGCTACGCAAATAATTATAAGATGTGAAAATGCAACAGGATGTAATTAAGAGAGAGAGAGAGAGAGAGAGAGAGAGAGAGAGAGAGAGAGAGAGAGAGAGAGAGAGAGAGAGAGAGAGAGAGAGAGAGAAGAGAGAAGAGAGAAGAGAGAAGAGAGAAGAGAGAAGAGAGAGAGAACGAAGAGAGAAGAGAGAGAGAACGAAGAGAGGAGAGGAGAGGAGAGAGAGAGAGAGAGAGAGAGAGAGAGAGAGAGAGAGAGAGAGAGAGAGAGAGAGAGAGAGAGAGAGAGAGAGAGAGAGAGAGAGAGAGAACGACAGGGAGGGGAATTAAAAACTGGAAAAGAGAGAGAATTATGAGCAAGTGGCAACCTATGGAGGACCAACGCGTTAACTTGTCGAATAAATCGGAGAGTGGTAAAAATGTTTAGTTATTGCCTCGCACAGAAATACGCAGGAAGGGAGGAAACACGAGGGTGATAGAGGCCGCACTAGTTAAAGAAAAGGCAAAGAAATAATAGAGAAAGAAAAAGGATGAGAGGCAGTAGTTAGTGTAGAAAAAGAAAAGCAACGTAAAATTGGGGTTAGGCTAGACGGAAGTGAACAGGCGGGTATTACAATACATTCTAATATACACTCCCTCCCTCCCCCCTCTCACTCTCTCTCTCTCTGTGCTCCTCCAACTCACAGATCTGGAGAACGGGAGTAGTCACGATAATTGTATACGAAGTTCTATCAACATAAGCAACAATAAAATTAGGCTCGTTGGAACACAGCGGCAAAAACAGACCCCGAGATTGTCGTGTAAAATGCAAGAGCATAAAAATGATAAAACGGGACAATGATGGATATCTATATCTATAAAAGTGAATGTATGTTTGTCTGTCTTGGGGCTAACCTCAATATAGCTCATCAATTTCATCGGCATGCTTCAGTTTTGTTGTATGTCTGGATCATATCCCCTCTATTCCACCCTTCCTGCAGTGTCACGTGACACTTACTTCAGCCTTTCCATCCAGCTCAGTGTCCGTGTCTACATTTACACTGTCACAATTTTTACTCCTGGATAGTTTTTATTTTCCGATTGCTTATATGCCTTTAAGGTAAATCAAATTGCCATTAATCTCGTCAGTGTTCTTTGACCTCAGCCCCTGATAACTTGGGGGAAGACGTCGTGAAGCCTCTGATAACTTGGGGGAAGACGTCGTGAAGCCCCTGATAACTTGGGGGAAGACGTCGTGAAGGTCCCTGATAACTTGGGGGAAGACGTCGTGAAGCCCCTGATAACTTGGGGGAAGACGTCGTGAAGCCTCTGATAACTTGGGGGAAGACGTCGTGAAGCCTCTGATAACTTGGGGGAAGACGTCGTGAAGCCTCTGATAACTTGGGGGAAGACGTCGTGAAGGTCCCTGATAACTTGGGGGAAGACGTCGTGAAGGTCCCTGATAACTTGGGGGAAGACGTCGTGAAGCCCCTGATAACTTGGGGGAAGACGTCGTGAAGCCTCTGATAACTTGGGGGAAGACGTCGTGAAGCCCCTGATAACTTGGGGGAAGACGTCGTGAAGCCCCTGATAACTTGGGGGAAGACGTCGTGAAGGTCCCTGATAACTTGGGGGAAGACGTCGTGAAGCCCCTGATAACTTGGGGGAAGACGTCGTGAAGGTCCCTGATAACTTGGGGGAAGACGTCGTGAAGCCCCTGATAACTTGGGGGAAGACGTCGTGAAGGTCCCCTGATAACTTGGGGGAAGACGTCGTGAAGCCCCTGATAACTTGGGGGAAGACGTCGTGAAGGTCCCCTGATAACTTGGGGGAAGACGTCGTGAAGCCCCTGATAACTTGGGGCAAGACGTCGTGAAGGTCCCTGATAACTTGGGGGAAGACGTCGTGAAGGTCCCCTGATAACTTGGGGGAAGACGTCGTGAAGCCCCTGATAACTTGGGGCAAGACGTCGTGAAGGTCCCTGAAGGCTGCCTACTTACACAACAATGTGTCACAGCTCGAGATAAGGATTATTTTTTTTTATCTTTAAGAAAATACAATATAAATCATATATACGTAAGTTTTACAAGGCAATACTACATTATAATTCTCAGTGAACAAGTGTTTCATTATCACAGAACATGATCTTTAAAACCCCTGAATGTTATACTTATTTCTCTTTAAATGATTTACAAAAATTGGAGATTATATTTACATTAATATACAGGGGAAATTATTACATTTATATATATTTTATATAATTCTCAGTAAACCAATTTTCCATATCATCACCGAGCATGAGCCGTAAACCCCAAATGTTATACCTGATCCTGCCTCGCAAGAACTTCAGTATTTTGTCTACTGAGTAACCTTCCTGCCTGCCTATCCACACACAAAATGTAATCAGAAAGTAGCATAATTATACGGCAGCCTTCAGGCACCTTGAAGACGTCTTCCCTTAGCTACCCGAGGCAAAGGTGATAGCAAGGTCTGAGGAGAATAACAGCTATTTTATATAGCTTTGGAGGCATAAGCAATCAGAAAATAACACTTACTACCAAGGAACAAAACTGTGTTGCGTTGTGTTATAGTTCTATTGTTGTAATAAACCTCTGCATCTTTGCAATCTTCCAATTTTTTTCTTTTACGTGGAGGGTTCCAGGCTGGTGCTGCATGCTCTGACACTGGTCGACCTACACTTTATTGTGTTCCAAAAGCCTTAATGTCTATAAAGACTCTTCTGATGTTTGTCAGCTCACAATAGGCTACTCATGAGAGTCAACTTGTGTGCGTCCGGAGATTAGTTTGTCATAATTAGATATAGATGGTTCTCTCTCTCTCAATATTTATAATGATTCTGGCCATTTATACCTTTGAGAGGCGTTACCTCTCCCCCACAACACCTCTGTAAATGTTTGCCACCACACCCCCTCTCAGGCGTCGTTTCACACACCTACTAGGCGTCACTACCATGAACAACACCCCCACCCAGTAACAATAAGGGCGTCTCCATCCCTCCCTTGTGCACACACACACACACACACACACACACACACACACACACACACACACACACACACACACACACACACACACACACACACACACACTCATCCACATGTACACAAGGACACATATACACACACATGCACGCACACGGACAGGTTCACACGTCCACATAAGGATGAATACATAAGTAAGGAAGAGAAATGAGAAATATTGAGAGATGGAATGTTTAAGAGACGAAACGTTAAAAGGACTTTTAAAGAGATGAGAGAGAGAGAGAGAGAGAGAGAGAGAGAGAGAGAGAGAGAGAGAGAGAGAGAGAGAGAGAGAGAGAGAGAGAGAGAGAGAGAGAGAGAGAGAGAGAGAGAGAGAGAGAACGCAGACAAAATAAAGAAGAGAAACAAAGGGAAATAAAGAGCCCAAGAGTAAGAGCAATAGTGGATACAGTATAAAAATGGGGAGGGTGAGAGAGGGAACAAAGAAGCAGCGTGTAGACGATAAGGTGATAAAGATGGGAAGAGGACGAGAGGTCGATAGATGCCCGCCAACCCTCCTGCTTTATCGAGTCTTAACTCTACGATTACCGTACCACCAAAATTGCTCAGAGATAGAGATGGAGACTCAGGGCTGGGAGTAAGGTTGTGGTAGTGGGAGTAATGGTTGTTGTGGTAGTGGGAGTAATGGTTGTTGTGGTAGTGGCAGTAATGGTTGTTGTGGTAGTGGGAATAATGGTTGTTGTGGTAGTGGGAATAATGGTTGTTGTGGTAGTGGGAGTAATGGTTGTTGTGGTAGTGACAGTAATGGTTGTTGTGGTAGTGGGTGTAATGGTTGTTGTGGTAGTGGGAGTAATGGTTATTGTGGTAGTGGGAGTAATGGTTGTTGTGGTAGTGGGAATAATGGTTGTTGTGGTAGTGGGAATAATGGTTGTTGTGGTAGTGGCAGTAATGGTTGTTGTGGTAGTGGGAATAATGGCTGTTGTGGTAGTGGGAATAATGGTTGTTGTGGTAGTGGCAGTAATGGTTGTTGTGGTAGTGGCAGTAATGGTTGTTGTGGTAGTGGGAATAATGGTTGTTGTGGTAGTGGCAGTAATGGTTGTTGTGGTAGTGGCAGTAATGGTTGTTGTGGTAGTGGGAATAATGGTTGTTGTGGTAGTGGGAATAATGGTTGTTGTGGTAGTGGCAGTAATGGTTGTTGTGGTAGTGGCAGTAATGGTTGTTGTGGTAGTGGGAATAATGGTTGTTGTGGTAGTGGGAATAATGGTTGTTGTGGTAGTACCGATAGTGGTGGTGGCAGTGGGGAAAGTATTGATGATGTCTATGAGACAATGAGAATAGGGTATCAACCCAGAGAGAGAGAGAGAGAGAGAGAGAGAGAGAGAGAGAGAGAGAGAGAGAGAGAGAGAGAGAGAGAGAGAGAGAGAGAGAGAGAGAGAGAGAGAGAGAGAGACAGAGAGACAGAGAGACAGAGAGACAGAGAGAGAGAGAGAGAGAGAGAGAGAGAGAGAGAGAGAGAGAGACAGAGAGACAGAGAGACAGAGAGACAGAGAGACAGAGAGAGAGAGAGAGAGAGAGAGAGAGAGAGAGAGAGAGAGAGAGAGAGAGAGAGAGAGAGAGAGAGAGAGAGAGAGAGAGAGAGAGAGAGAGAGAGAGAGCAAGCATGAACACAATTAATATAACCAGCCTCAGCCGGACAGAATAAAATAACAGAGGCACTTTTCAGTAATATCTCACTAATAAACCTCAAAAATCATCAAGCGTCTACACTACATTAAAATAGCTTTTTATATTATAGATCCCTTTTTCTCAAGCCATTGTCTTTTACTCTCAACATTGTTTTTCATTTTAAACAATGATATTATATTATAGTGAACGGAGGGAACTAAGACATGCCCGCGGTGATGAAATACACATTGATTTTGATCCAATGGTTGCGTCTGAGGTGCCAACACTCTTGGTTATATCAGATGACTGGCCGTTGTTGGTAACGCTCTTGGTTATATCAGCTGACTGGTCATTGTTGGTAACGCTCTTGGTTATATCAGCTGACTGGCCATTGTTTGAGATGTAACGCTGTTGGTTATATCAGATGACTGGACGTTGTTGGTAACGCTGTTGGTTATATCAGCTGACTGGTCATTGTTGGTAACGCTCTTGGTTATATCAGCTGACTGGCCATTGTTTGAGATGTAACGCTGTTGGTTATATCAGATGACTGGCCGTTGTTGGTAACGCTCTTGGTTATATCAGCTGACTGGTCATTGTTGGTAACGCTCTTGGTTATATCAGCTGACTGGCCATTGTTTGAGATGTAACGCTGTTGGTTATATCAGATGACTGGCCATTGTTTGAGGTGGCAACACTCTTGGTTATATCAGCTGACTGGCCATTGTTTGAGATGTAACGCTCTTGGTTATATCAGCTGACTGGCCATTGTTTGAGATGTAACGCTCTTGGTTATATCAGTTGACTGGACGTTGTTGGTAACGCTGTTGGTTATATCAGCTGACTGGCCATTGTTGGTAACGCTCTTGGTTATATCAGCTGACTGGCCATTGTTTGAGATGTAACGCTGTTGGTTATATCAGATGACTGGCCGTTGTTGGTAACGCTCTTGGTTATATCAGCTGACTGGTCATTGTTGGTAACGCTCTTGGTTATATCAGCTGACTGGCCATTGTTTGAGATGTAACGCTGTTGGTTATATCAGATGACTGGCCATTGTTTGAGGTGGCAACACTCTTGGTTATATCAGCTGACTGGCCATTGTTTGAGATGTAACGCTCTTGGTTATATCAGCTGACTGGCCATTGTTTGAGATGTAACGCTCTTGGTTATATCAGTTGACTGGACGTTGTTGGTAACGCTGTTGGTTATATCAGCTGACTGGCCATTGTTGGTAACGCTGTTGGTTGTATCAGCTGACTGGCCATTGTTGGTAACGCTGTTGGTTATATTAGCTGACTGGCCATTGTTGGTAACGCTGTTGGTTATATCAGGCAACTGGCCTGTGTTTGAGGTAGTAACATTGTTGGCTATATCAGCTCAGTAAGCCTCTCGGCCCCACAGTTACAGCCCCGCTCCTGTGCCAGGTAAGTCCACTACGGGATCACCATAGCCCGTGCTACTTGGAACTTCTGGTTCCCAGTAGCTGAATCTATAACAACAACAACAACATCTCGTCCCCAGGAGACGTGCCTATCGAGGTACCAGTGATCAAGTGTTTCGTCACGCGCGTTACATTTCAAATGAATTAAAAAAACAAATGTGTATCTATGAACGAGAATGTCAGAGGTGGGAAGCCAGACGCTTGGGTCTAGCCGCACCTAACTTTCACAAATGAAACATTGGTGTTACGTGTCATAGGGTGGTCAGGGTCGGCCCAAGTGCCATGCTTTAAGAAATATCAGCATCTTAAGTGACCCCCCCCCCCTCCCTCGCGGATTTCATGGTCTCAAATATAATCAGGGGTTGAGAAAACTGTGGGGGTTTCATGTTTACTCCCACCGTTTACCAGGGTGAAATGGGGAGAGGGAGGGAAAATTGGTGGAAGAGGGGGGGGGAGGGGGAGAGAGAATTGGGGGGGGGGGCATATAGAGGGAAGAGGAGGATGTTGGGGAGAAGGGGAGGAGAAAGGTGGAGAGGGTGGGAGAGGGGGAAAAAGATGGAAGGGGTAGGGAGAGATTTGGAGAAAGGGGAGAAGGGCGAGATGGAAGAGTGACGAAGAGAGATGAGAGAGGGAGAAAGGGAGAGGGGGAGGAGAAGAGAGAGGGGGGAGGGGTAGGAGGAGAGAGGGGGGGGAGGGGGATAGAGGGAGGGGTAGAGAGAGGGGGGGAGGGGGGACGGGCTGTACGTTAATACTATTTAATTAACACGATCATACGTAAAAATATAAAATAAAAATAAAACAATAACAAAATTAATAAAAATACACGAATTTAAAAAAAATGAGTATTTTTATTACTTTCGTTGTTATATTTTATTTTAATTTTTATATATGATTTGTGTTAATGATGATATAAACGTATCACGGTCAAGTTCCTTTTGGTCCATCCTGTATGTATTTGTATGTATATATATATATATATATATATATATATATATATATATATATATATATATATATATATATATATATATATATATATATATATATTGACGACAACGTCTGTACGTGAATCATTATATAATAAAAGTTTTGCTAGGAAAATTGACTTCTCCACAACTAATGTTAATGATGATAAAATAATAGTCATTCCTAAACTAAGATATGGAAGGTAGTAGTTGTAACAGCGGCCTCAGCACTCTCTACTCATACATGCAAACTTCCTTACTCCGGGCTCGCCATAGCCCGTGCTGCTTGGAACGTTTCGTTCCAGGTAGCGAATCTTAAACAACAACATTTCATCACCACACAAGTCTTAAAGTTTGAAGTGTAAGACAAAAACGCAATATGAATATTAATGCCAAACGGAAATCGACAAAAAAACACAACATACGCAAAGATTAAGAACACACACACGCACTTTCTAATGCTTTAGAGACATTAGAAAGAATTTTTTCAGTGTCAGAGTAGTAGACAAATGGAATGTACTAGGAAGTGATGTGGTGGAGGCTGACTCCATACACAGTTTCAAGTGTAGATATGATAGAGCCCAGTAGGCTCAGGAACCTGTCCATAAGTTGATTGACAGTTGAGAGGCGGGACCAAAGAGCCAGAGCTCAACCCCCGCAAACACAACAATTAAGTACATACACGTTAACCCTACTCACGGAGCTTGGACAAAGGAGGTCAGGGAAGAGGGGGACAAAGAGAGGGGTCAAGAAGTGGGGACACAATTGGAAACTGAACACCCAAATGATCTAGAGTTATATATGAAGAAATTAGTTAAAATGTGAAGGTTCTGAAGGAGTGACATGGTCTAAAATTATTATTAGTAGCAGCAGTAGTGGAGCCTAACTCACACACAGTTTCCAACTGGAGTTTCTCCCTACCTCTATCTATCATATCTCCTCTCTATCTCATATCCTTTCACAGGACTGTTGTGGAGGACTTCAGAAGATACATTCAACTGCTTGGAAGATATTCCTATTCAACTGAATCACAAGAAAGCAAGAACACCACAAGTTACAGAAACGAAAGTACTGTTAACATCTCGTCTCCGTGTATACCGTCCCTCCAGCAAGTAATAAGATGACGCGTGTAAAAAGAACTACAATAAATGTGAGTCTGGCGCCTGTGTGATGCCAGCGTGGGGGCAGGCGGGCGTGGGGAGGGTCACCCAGGCGGAAGGTTGGGAGCTTGGTCACCCACAGTACTGGACCACCGCCCCACCGCCCGCATGGGGACCTCCACCATTTAACTCCCCCCCTCCCTCTTTTATTTGTAGTTTACCTTTCCCTTACAAAAGGTACTACCGCAGGGGGGAGGGGGGTTAGAAACAGCCTAAGCTACTCTATCCCTTTGATATGTGTTTCTTATCTCAATAAACATACTTGAAGGTACTATCACAATCCCACTAAATATTGTGTTACTTTCTAGAATTTCTTTAGTAGTACCCATTTAGAGATTGTCACATGGGTAAATATGGGAAAACTAAAAGGTGTTTGCTGAGTTAGGAAAGCCGGGGTCCTACACAAGTCCCCAGCTGCTGTTCTGGAAGTGGTAACTTAGCTAGACTGCAGCATGTGACTTTTCTTCCACGAGCATTTATATATGGTCATCACAAGAGCAGATCTTGAAACTGGACCATACTATGTTTCCTCTCAAAATTCCTCTTTATATATATATATATATATATATATATATATATATATATATATATATATATATATATATATATATATATATATATATATATATATATATATATATATATATATATACATACAGGAATACGACAGTGACATGTGAGGTAGCAATCAAGGTCTTTATCTAGAGCCTGGTTCATATTGAAGTCCCAGTCAGAATAGTTGTCCAGTAATCCTCTTAATATGATTATTCTTAAATAAATAAATTAAAAAAGGATCAAGAGTGTACAATCCATTACTAAAATTCGTGTTCAGTGTATTAGTAATTTATATTAAATCAGATTCGATAATGTTCATATTCAAATTGTATTCCTCTATGTACATATTCCCGCTGTATACATTTACCCAGTAATTGAAGATGTGTAGAAATATACATGGATGTGTTCAATTTCTTTCGTGGTCATATATATCACCGATACTAGAATAGCATAAATATTTATAATATTTGATTCTGAATGCATACACATTATCGGAAAGGTGTGCAAGCCTGCATATGTATGGTGGGGGGGGGGGGGGGGTATGTTAGGCTGGGGGGAGTGGTGGGGGGGTATGTTAGGCTGGGGGGAGTGGTGGGGGTGTTATTGGCGTGATAGCCAAGAATGCACAATACACTCACTAGTGTGCACACACATATTAGTGTACATAATGATTAAATACAGTATATTCGTAATGGGTTAATGTGTAAATAATGGTTTACCGTATACGTAATAAGTTAATGTGTACATAATGGATTAATGTGTACATACTGGGTTAATGTGTACGCAATGGGTTAAAGTGCACATAATGGGACACTACACTATGTAGCGTCCCACTACACTATGTGCCGCCCAGTTGGGTGGGTGTGGAGCAAGGCTAGTAACTGTGTGACTCACCATAGATGTAAAGTGCCTTGTATAGTAACTGTTGTGAGCCTCTTGTTGAATCACTTGTGATATAAAAAGATTATTAGTATGTAAATGTATTTGTGTAAAGGATTGAATATATATATATATATATATATATATATATATATATATATATATATATATATATATATATATATATATATATATATATATATATATATATATATATATATATATATATATATATATATATTAAACAAGGTAGTTCTCCCTCCACGTCTTAAGCCCTCAAAGAAAATCGCGGTCTAGTGCCTTGCGTGGTAGCGGTGACTCTCCTGAATCAGCCTTCTGGCATGTATCGGTGACGCCTGAATCAGCCTTCACAATCCACCACCACCCAACTCACGGCTTAAGTACTCTTACTAACTGATTATTCACAATTTTTTTTTGTACATTTTCAAGCAAATGAAGGAAGGTGGCTTTAATTTGATGTATGTACATCAACTGTTGCATTGTCATCTTTTCAATGGTAATACCCAATATCCATTTTGAATAAATCAAAGTAAATAAATATACAGAGGTGTATATAATGAGTTGACATTAATTCTTAACTTTACTTCACTGGGCAATGGAACAATAAGGAAATTGAAATATTAATTTCCTTAAGTACTTTCGTATTTAATAAAACATCTTAAGAAGAATGTATCCTTCTGAAGATATATTATTAAATTTTATTTATTTCTTTATTTATATACAAGAAGGTACACTGGGTTTGTGAGGATACATAGCATTGTGTTTACATATTTGTAAAGCCACTAGTACGCGCAGCGTTTCGGGCAGGTCCTTAATCTAACAGATAATCCAAAGTACTGTTACATATGCGTACTGAAATATTTCAGTAATATACTGAAATATATGAAATGAAATGAGAAATATATGAAATTAAATATTTAAGTATTGAAATACGAAAGTACTTAAGGAAATTCCTGTTTCAATTCTTCCATCGTGGTCTGACACTGTCATATATAATGGGGATATATATATATATATATATATATATATATATATATATATATATATATATATATATATATATATATATATATATATGACAATGTCAGACCACGGAGGAAAAATGAAACAGGAAATTTCCTTAAGTACTTTCGTATATTAAATACATCTTCAGAAGAAGAGACCTTCTGAAGATGTATTTAATATACGAAAGTACTTAAGGAAATTTCCTGTTTCATTTTTCCTCCGTGGTCTGACATTGTCACATTCTTAATCACGTGTTTATTTTCGTGATATACATATATATATATATATATATATATATATATATATATATATATATATATATATATATATATATATATATATATTTTATATATATAAGATAACCCAGTATTTTGAAAACACAAGTATATATACTTTATATTTCAATCCCAACCCGGGATCCTGTTTAACATTGAACGAGAATAATGACTGTAGCTGCTTTTATGGCATCAAGTCAGGTGTCCCAGGGGGGGGGGGGTAACAAGTACCTCCTTGTTACTCCTTGATTCCAGCGGTAATTTCACGAACAAAATTATTATCGAAAAACAGAGAGAGAGAGAGAGAGAGAGAGAGAGAGAGAGAGAGAGAGAGAGAGAGAGAGAGAGAGAGAGAGAGAGAGAGAGAGAGAGAGAGAGAGAGAGAGAGAGAGAGAGACTATATAGAACTGAGACAGCTTACACTAGCCAAACAGCACCAGGAGAGAGCCACACACCTGGGGAACAGTCCGGCACTGTTTGCTCACACAACTATCCCCCTGTAAACGTCATAATAAAATATAATCACCAGTATTCACAGCATCAGAATACACACTTGAAAGCGTCTAAGCCTCAGCTAGCACCTATATGCATGCACCTAAGCACATACACACACACACACACACCCAAACACATACGACACTTTCGCAAACAAGCAAACGCTCACACTGAAACATACATGTAACCGAAGGCAAGCAAGCACGCACATGGAGAATTTTAACAACTCCGCAAAAAAAAAAAAAAACATATTTCACACACACACACACACACCGTGAATCGCTCTAGGTTGCAACTTTTGATTAACGTTGAGTATCAAGCAACGAGAACATTTGATTACTATTTTTTTTTAGCAGGGCGCGGAGCTCTCCTTCTGATTGAAACATCACTGGACTTCCCCGGGGGCAGGTGCTGGCGACTCTCTCTCTCTGATGGACAAAGAGATAACATAAACATTCCTCACAACGATGGCGCTATATTTGAGCTCCAGTTGATATTTTTTCACCGGCAAACCTCTTCCGGGGGAAAGAAATCTTTGCATAGGAGAGCAGATGGCAGGGAGGGAACACATCATTACAGAGAAGTGATTGCACAAGGCTCACGCACCATTACTCTCAAGTGATTGCTCAGAGCGTAAAAGTCCTCAAATTTCACGGCATCGGGAGAATACAATTTAACTCTGACACTCACACGGCAATAAATGTATATACACATAAATACATATATACCTTTGTTTCAGAAGAGATCGTTTGTGTAAATACTTTTCCAATTGCTTGGCACTGTATTGAAAGTGACACAGCCGCCAGGAAAAATTGACAATCTGGTTTTTGGTTGGAAACCGGTTGTGTGTGGGGGAGGGGGAGTGAAGCGTCCTCAAGATAACCCACACACACTGACCCCCCACGTGGGGAGTGTTCACACCTGCACACCACCTTAACTGATTTCTCAATTTTAACCCTCATCAATTCGTGATTTGTTTCATTATATATTAAACGGATCTGAAATACAGAGAAGGTAAACCGTCCACCACAAAAACCGACGGTGGACGGTTTTTATCTACCGTCACTAGTGGACAACAATTTCTTAAAGAATATTTCTTTAGCTAGTTTAGTACGGGAAAATCTTCACGTCATCAGTCCGTAATACTCACTAATATTACTCTCTTAAGGTTTTAGTGTGAACATACAGCTTCAGGTAAGACATATTTAGTCTTGATTTTATATATATGAAGTCTTTGTTTTGTTATAGCCAATACAGCTCCACTAACTATGGTATTCAGTTTGGTTTGCGTCTTAATGCTTATCAACCATGGGAGGGTTATTAAGGGCGCCACACATGCTTACTGACCAACCAGCTAGTTGGTCAGTATACTTTAGTCCAGAACACAGCCTAGGACTAAAGTATACTCTCAAGTGTATAATTTAGCTAGTTTAGTTCATTTATTATACACCCCATACCCATCTTGTGGGGGGTAGTGGAAAGGGTTACAGAGGCACATATTGGGCTCAGGGACTGGGTTCAAGTGTATACCCACAGAAAAGTGGCATACAGCGAGAGGTGTATACAGACAGCCCTTTGTATGGCCGAGCCACCACCAACTATGTTCAGTACTGTGGTTTCAACAGCTGAACGAATAAGATATACTTATGTAATATATTCTCTGGTACAAAATATTTACCTGTAATGTTATGAGGTTTCCTCACGATTTACCAGACCAAATTGGCGGTAAAATGAGAAATCTTGAACACATCAATAACAGTCGCGAATTTCCATAACAGGAATATTGGACTGTGAGTTTTTTAGTTGTGTTAAATCATGAAACATTCACTTAGCGTTCACCTGCGTACGCTCACTTTAGTCTATCTCATCAAGTATGGTGTGTGTGTGTGTTCTCATCTTACTTTACTTGAGGCGGTTGAACTCTGGCTCTTGAGCACCGACTTTTTTTAACCAATTGACAGTTATGTAAGTCGCTGAAGCCTTTGGGTAGTTATATTTATTTATTTTTATCGTGCGTCACTTTTAAACTCGCATCACTTTCCATCTGCGTTATGTTCCAACTGAGTCATGTTCCACTTGTGTATCCTGTCAATTCTCTCGAGTATTCTGCATGTCGTGATCATGTCTCACCTGTTTCGTCTCTTATTTCAGAAGTGGTTTATTTCTTTAGTCTTTACTATTAAGACTTCTCGACTCCGAGACAAGTCTGATGACACACCTCTCGAATTTTCCCCCTTTCACATCTTGACTCGATGATGGCGCATAATATTATAGTTAATATGTGTGAGTGTAATTACCAAAGTCTAGTTACAGGATGAGAGCTAAGCTCGTGGTGTCCCGTCTTCCTAGTACTCTTTGTCGTATAACGCTTTGACACTAGTGATGGTCTTGGCCTCCACCACCTTTTCTCACCTAACTTGTTCCAACCGTCTACCACTCTGTTTGCAAAAGAAAACTTTCTAATATTTTTTCGGCACCTTTGTTTCTTAGCTTAAATCTGTGTCCTCTTGTTCTTAAAGTTGCTAATTTCAGGCATTCCCAGGTGTGCTGTGTGACACAATGGTGTGGGTGTTATGGTGGTCATAATAACATGTCCGTAACAATATAATGTTACGGCCTCAGGGAGCCAGTAACCGGGTTCTTTATTTCAAACACTGTCTATGTGGCCTTCGTGCCTCTTCTTGATAACACCAATCTTCTATCTTCCCAGCAATCTTCCCACAATCTTCTTTTCCCAGCAAGTCCACTCTATCTTCTATAATCCTCACGCTGGCGAGGTCACCTTCCTCAAAGATGATCCAGACCAACACTGTATCGTTACGGTGTACCGAAGCACCTCGTCCACTCTCCAGCAACACACTGTAACTAGCTGACATTGTAACTATAAGGTGTGAAGGATAGATGAAATTGTTTATGTAATAATCTAAGATGAGGTCTGATAAAGACCTTTTGTGCCCTCTGTAATGCTTTTTGCGCTACCGCTCACAGGATGAGTATGGGGTGCACAATAAACTAGCCGACGCCGGCGGCAACAATAAAAAATCAATCCGTCTCGTAACTTAACTTGGCCTATCCCGGCTACGTTGCTCCAATCACTAATAGCTCAAGCATGGTGGGGTGTTACTCAAGCATGGTGGGGTGGTACTCAAGCATGGTGGGGTGGTACTCAAGCATGGTGGGGTGGTACTCAAGCATGGTGGGGTGGTACTCAAGCATGGTGGGGTGGTACTCAAGCATGGTGGGGTGGTACTCAAGCATGGTGGGGTGGTACTCAAGCATGGTGGGGTGGTACTCAAGCATGGTGGGGTGGTACTCAAGCATGGTGGGGTGGTACTCAAGCATGGTGGGGTGGTACTCAAGCATGGTGGGGTGGTACTCAAGCATGGTGGGGTGGTACTCAAGCATGGTGGGGTGGTACTCAAGCATGGTGGGGTGGTACTCAAGCATGGTGGGGTGGTACTCAAGCATGGTGGGGTGTTACTCAAGCATGGTGGGGTGGTACTCAAGCATGGTGGGGTGTTACTCAAGCATGGTGGGGTGGTACTCAAGCATGGTGGGGTGGTACTCAAGCATGGTGGGGTGGTACTCAAGCATGGTGGGGTGGTACTCAAGCATGGTGGGGTGGTACTCAAGCATGGTGGGGTGTTACTCAAGCATGGTGGGGTGTTACTCAAGCATGGTGGGGTGTTACTCAAGCATGGTGGGGTGGTACTCAAGCATGGTGGGGTGTTACTCAAGCATGGTGGGGTGTTACTCAAGCATGGTGGGGTGGTACTCAAATGATAATAATATTATTATTATTATTTATATAAAATTTTATTTTCAAATATAAGTCGAGTCATTCCTCACCCAAAATCATACGTGAGCTAGATTGAAAAAAAGAAACGAGCAAGGCAGAGAATAATTCAAAGTTCATATATAATAAAAATAACATGTCAGGTATGTATATATATTAAAAAAAAAAATACAGCCAACCTCTCCTCTGTAAATAACCACAATGATGCATTTTGGCCGCCTCGACCAGTATTGTAGTTCAATAAAAGATTTACGCTAATAGTGACAATTTGTAATTGGCAAAATCCAACAAAATGGAGCAAGAGAATTGAAGAGGGAAGGTGACGGTGGTCGGTGGAGCCCAGCGGACGGTGGGGGCGGGAGAGTACGCGAGCAGGGAGCTTCCAGTGCTCCACCCATTCATACGTCGCGACATTTGAAGTGCTGACAAATTGGCTTTCACCGCCAGAATTGAAAACATTCTTTAACAAGCTGGTGTTGTGTATGGGGCCGGCTTCCTCTCTGGCCAGAGATATTTGATAACTTCTGAGAACGTGAGTGACAAACAGGAGACTTCAAGCATATGGGAACGTGGATGACAAACAGGAGACTTCAAGCATATGGGAACGTGAGTGACAAACAGACGTCGGCAGAACCTGGCCAACTAAGAACTGTATACGGTGACGTTTACCGCGGGTGTTGAAGAGTGACCCCGGGCGACACCCCACACAACGATGGCGTGTCGGGTTGAGCGTCAGTACGACTCTCAAAAAAAGTATTTACATGTAGAGCAAGAGCTGGAGTGGGAGGCAGGTGATAGTGTGCCAGCTCCTCCCTCCCAGGTGTGACTGGCAGCACGTGTCCCACTAACCTAGCTGAGTTCTGACGCGGCTGGTGGACCCTCACCCCCCATCCCCTTCCAGTGGTGAACCACTTGTTACCATAGACTGAGGGGGCGGCGTCCCCCAACGGCCCCAGGGAGAGGGGGAGGCAAGTGAGAAGTGGAGGGGAAGCGATGGGCGGCGGTGCTTGATGGCACCCCTGTGAGGGGTAGGAGGGGCTGGTGAGAGGGGGAAGGGGGTTGTAGGGAGGTGCTTGCAGCCCAACTTTCCCGGGAGGCGTGGGTGAGGGACGGCATTGTTATGGTACGACCAATGCAGAAGGGAGGCCACTGGGTAAGTAGGGGAGAGATACATATATTGAGAAGGGGTGCAAGGCCAGACAACCCCCCATCAACACTACGCTCTCGTCTCCAGCTGACTCACACACACACATATACACACACACACACACACAGTTGACGGTTGAGAGGCGGGACCAAAGAGCCAGAGATCAACCCCCGCAAGCACAATTAGGTGAGTACAATTAGGTGAGTACACACACACACATACACACACACACATATATAAGCGCTTTGCACATGTCTATATACTGGGTTATCTTCTTCTTGAGATGATTTCGGGGCTTTTTAGTGTCCCCGCGGCCCGGTCCTCGACCAGGGACTCACAGTTTAAACGCAATTTTGACACAATCGCCCACAGCGCCAAAATGCTTGTACTTTAGTCAAATTAAAAGCACGGCAATATTGTCGGATCCTCGGACCAACGGCCAGCTGCCTCCATAGGTTCGATGAGTTGCCTTCTGGTGAGTAAGACCACTTCAAATTTGACGTTTGTTAAAAAGTAACCTTGACCCACTACTGCATGTCACTCCTATATCAGTTGTAGAGATCGGTGACTGTACAGTTTTCAGGTTCCCGAAGGAATAACTAAAATAACTCAGGACAGAGAAGGTTGGACAGTTTAAGTATTTCTGGGCTGCCAAAAGGACTTTGATACAGTACCTGACTACAGATTACTACACAAACTCGAGAAGCAGGTAGGAATTAGGGGAAAAATACAAGCATGGGTAAAGAATTACGTAACAGAATTGCAATTCTGCAATTCTGTTAGAGAGTAACAGTGAGGGGCGAGATGTCTGACTGGCGTAGGTTAAGAAGCGGAATACCTCGAGGATCGGTGCTGAGACCCCTACTATTCCTCATTTATGTAAATGACCGATCTACAGGAGTTGTCTTATATATCGATGGTTCCAGATGATGCAAAACTAATGAGAAATTTGTAACAGATAAATGTAAGATTCTCCAAGATGAAATATACAAGCTGCAGAATTGGACCAAGACATGGCTACTAAAGTTGAACACTAGCAAGTGTAAAGTGACGGAAATGGTAAATGGCGACAGACCATAAAGACATAATACCATGAGGGCAAATTATCTCCCTATAACGACTAGAGAAAAAGATCTGGGAGTGGGCATAGCACCAACCTAACTCCTGAGAAACAAGCAAATAGGATGTCAGCACCATGCTCTATATCAGCAAAAGTCAGACCATCAGTCAGGAACATAAATAAGATGGCACTTTGATTACTGTACACCACCTACATCAGACCAGTTTTCGAGCATGCAGCCCCATAACAAAATAAGGAAACTCGAAAAGGTTCATTTTCTAGTTTGCAGAATTCCAAGGAATGGGGTATGAAGAGAGACTGAAGGAACTAAACCTAACGACGCTAAAAAAAGGAGAAACGGAGGGGAGAAATGATAGAGAAGTATAAAATACTTGAGAGTGGAAACAATGAGGAAATGTTCACAATGAATACCAACAGAACAAGAGGGCTATGGATGGAAGCTTGAGACCCAAATGTATTATAGATTTGTTAGAAAGTTTTATGTTAGCAAAAGAATGGTGGGGATATTTAATGAACTAAAGGAGCAGGTTGTAGAAGCAACCTGCTAGAAGAAGTGTGCACGCGCGTGTCTGTGTACACTTTCGAGTATAAAATTATAAATTATAATATTCACCTCTAACGCCAAATACCAAAGCCAATTATCCCTAAACAAAATATTACCTAATGCTTATTCCATTATCGGTAAAAAAAATCGCGTCGATGGATATTGAATACTTATCCCCGGCAGATAACGCCGGCGACCAGCCACTACACACACCGCCCTTGGTGTCTGTCTGTCTGTGCCGCCGTGCGGAGCCTCGTGTGTGTGTGGTGCTTGTATTTGGTGGTTGTGTCTCAACATTTACCTCTTACCTCTTGGATCACAACTTTCTAGTTGTTGCTTGTCTACTGCCCTCACTCCAGACCTATTTTCTGTCATATATACTATGTGTTTTTCTATCTTTCTCACATACTTACATATATACATAAATACATACATACATACATACATACATACATACATATATATACATACATACATACATACATACATACATACATACATACATACATACATACATACATACATACATACATACGTACATACGTACATACGTACATACGTACCTATTATACTGCAAGGTGAACAAAGGCATTAGGTGAAACTCTAATGTGTGTGTACTCACTTAATTGTACTCACCTAGTTGTATTTGCGGGGGTTGAGCTTTGGCTCTTTGGTCCCGCCTCTCAACTGTCAATCAAAGGGTGTATAAATTTCTGAGTCTACTGGGCTCTATCATATCTACATTTGAAACTGTGTATGGAGTCAGCCTCCACCACATCACTGCCTAATGCATTCCACCTGTTAACTACTCTGACACTGAAAAAGTTTTTTCTAACGTCTCTGTGGCTCATTTGGGTACTCAGTTTCCACCTGTCCCCTTGTTCGCGTACCACCCGTGTTAAACAGTTTATCTTTATCTACCCTGTCAATTCCTCTGAGAATTTTGTAGGTAGTGATTGTGTGTGTGTGTGTGTGTGTGTGTGTGTGTGTGTGTGTGTGTGTGTGTGTGTGTGTGTGTGTGTGTGTGTGTGTGTGTGTGTGTGTACTCACCTAGTTGTGTTTGCGGGGGTTGAGCTCTGGCTCTTTGGTCCCGCTCTTTGTGTGTGTGTGTGTGCGCGCGCGAGAGAGAGAGAGAGAGAGAGAGAGAGAGAGAGAGAGAGAGAGAGAGAGAGAGAGAGAGAGAGAGAGAGAGAGAGAGAGAGAGAGAGAGAGAGAGAGAGAGAGAGAGAGAGAGAGAGAGAGAGAGAGAGAGAGAGAGAGAGAGAGAGAGAGAGAGAGAGAGAGAGAGACAGACAAGAGACAGAGAGAGGGGGAAGGAAGGGAAGGACTGGGGTAGGGATGGTGGAGGGAGAGGAGAGAGGGGGGACACAGCAGGCTATATGAGAGCAGTGATGACTCTTAACACAGTTACCGGAGTTAAGCAAGCAGCATCCTCGCCCCTCACTGTTGACACTACTGACGAGCTCCCCGAAAATGCTACAGTCACAGCCCCGTCAACACAGCTCACCGGCGCCTTCAAACACACACTCCAAAACTCTGCTCAACCTTGTTTCTCTTGCTCGTCAACTCTAAAGAAACTAAATATCTGGGATAGAGCTTTCTGCAACATACTTTGCGCCTTCTGCTCTTGGTTACAAAAACATGTTAGATGATTAGCAGGAAAATGTCCTAAAGCAGAACGACTATATAGCACTTAGGAGGGATATGTGACAGACTAAGAGTTGGGATATGAGAATCGGCGGAAGTACTGGTGCCCAATATATATATATATATATATATATATATATATATATATATTAGTATATTTTGGTAGCAGTCTTTCCTGTAGACATATATTATTAAATATGACCGAAAAAGTAAGATTAATAATTCTAACACGAATTTTCTCAATCTTTCGTACATTATGCTTCACTGTTGGAGGTAAATCAAAAATCACTTCTCCAAAATTCATTTTTATTTCTAGTATCCGTACCCGCATTGAACAACACCTCGACATCCTCACAGACCAACATCACCTCAGCACTGAAACAAGGATTATCAAGAAACTAACAACATTATATGGAGGACCTATGGCAATTCCACGACCAAGAGATGGCTTCCTGAACCTTGCAGGAATTAACCTCACTGAGGACCAAGTCACTCTCCTAAATCTGGGCATAAACTGTCATGTTATGTCCAGACCGAGTGAAATGGCCCGGAAAGTGGAGTTGGAAATTCTGTTGGACGACATATTCGACCTCGAGACACAAAAGAAGGTCACTACCAAAGATACCTTACAAGCAGAACTTATTGCAGAAGGAGGAAAGAATCGAGGCAACTACAGAAGCACCATACTGTCCCCCGAGCTTAGAGCGGCAGCTAAAAGCCTTCGTGAGAACAAGGAGATAGTTGTCAGGAGAGGTGACAAGTCGCCAATATATGTCATTCTTAAAAAAGACGAATATCTGGCGAAAATGAACATCATACTCTCTGACCAAACTAAGTTCCAAAGGGTAACGAAGGACACTACAGCCGAATTAAAAGCAAAGGTCAACAAACTGATCGAAACTGTGAACGCCAAGAAATCCGGACTCCACCTGCCAAAGATCATTGGGGAATATAAACCTGGATATGCGTATGGAAATGTCAAGACGCACAAGCCTGGAAACCCACTTTGGCCAATCATTAGCCAGATACCCACACCCACGTACAGATTGGCGAAGCGACTCAACGGCCTGCTGACTCCTTATGTTCCTTGCGCCTTCAGCCTGAAGTCTCCAAAGGAATTTGTGGACTTACTGCGGGGCGCACGGGCCACAGGGATAAGAGCCTCGTTGGACGTAGAATCGCTGTTTACCAACGTACCTGTGGACGAGACAATCGGAATGATAGCCGACAGAGTGTATCGTGATCCAGCCTGTACTCCTCTTGACATGCCAGAAAGTATTCTGAGGAAACTACTCCAAGCTTGTACTAAAGAGGCACCCTTCTTGAGCCCGGATGGGCACATGTATAAGCAAGTAGATGGGGTCGCCATGGGTTCTCCCCTAGGTGTCCTGTTTGCAAACTTCTACATGGGTACCATCGAGCAAAAAGTCTTAGTCGACATGAACTTGAAACCGGCCATATACTGCAGGTATGTTGACGACATTTTTACACAGGTACCTGATGTCAGACATCTGCAGGAGCTGAAGGAGGCATTTGAGCAGAGTTCCGTGCTGCGTTTCACTTACGAGACGGAAAAGGATGGGAAGCTGCCTTTTCTAGATGTAACAGTCATGGAAAAGGGCGGAGGTTTCCACACTGCAGTCTACACAAAGGAAACAAACATAGGAATGTGCCTAAATGCCAACAGCGACTGCCCTGACAGGTACAAGAGGAGTGTTGTTAACGCATACGTCGACCGTGCTCTCAGCCACAGCTCAGAATGGAAGCAAGTCGACGAAGAACTCTGTAGGGTAAGGCAGGTTCTAGTCAATAACGGCTTCTCCAATGGTTTCATCGAAGACATCATAAGAAGGAAAGTGAAAAGCCATGCAACCTCCGAAGAGACAACTAACACAACACCTATACCCCCTATTAGACTATTTTACAGGAACTTCTTTTCCACAGCTCATAAAACAGAGGAAAGGGTCCTGAAAGATATTGTTAATAGAAACGTTATCCCTACAGACAAAAATCAGAGGATACAACTGACGATTTACTATAAAACCAGAAAAACGGCCAGCCTACTCATGAGAAACTCTCCAGACACGAAACAGAACGCTTTAAAAGAGACTAACGTCGTCTATGCCTTCAAATGCCCACTTGGGGACTGTAAGCTCCAAAAAACCCAGTATATAGGCAAGACAACAACATCTCTTTCTAGGCGTTTAACGATGCATAAACAACAGGGCTCCATTAAGGAACATATAATCTCTTCCCATAACCAAACCATCGCCAGAGAAATCCTAGTAAACAACACAGAAATCATCGATAGATACAGCGATAGCAGGCGGCTTGACGTTTGCGAGGCACTACACATCAAGAAGTCAACACCAGCAATCAACAGCCAATTATTGCACAACTATATTCTACCCACCTCAAGACTCCGCTCCAATATAGAAGCATCAAGAAATATGGACCAATAGGCTTTCTACAAACACTTCTATTCAATACCCATTGTTTCTGTTCTGTCTTGTGTTGATACTTTTAATACCCTATTAATATCCTCTAGTGTTCTGTCTTGTGTTAATGCCACATCATCCTTCCCACCTCACTCAAATGTAATGCCACATCACCCTTCCCACCTCACTCAAATGTAGATATAAAATCAGGGAAACGCAAGTTCTAATCAGTTGTGTATTTGTGAAGTCTTTGAAAATGTAATAAGTTTTACGAAACGCGCCCGTGTCGCGTCAGACTAGAAATAAAAATGAATTTTGGAGAAGTGATTTTTGATTTACCTCCAACAGTGAAGCATAATGTACGAAAGATTGAGAAAATTCGTGTTAGAATTATTAATCTTACTTTTTCGGTCATATTTAATAATATATATATATATATATATATATATATATATATATATATATATATATATATATATATATATATATATACATATATATATATATATATATATATATATATATATATATATATATATATATATATATATATATATAATTAACTGTAGAATGTATTACACTTATTATTAATTTACACGTTTCGAACCTACATGGACCATTCTCAAGTGATGGGACTGTACTGAGCGTAATACGTCCAGTACATTCCCAGAGAGAGAGAGAAAGAGAGAGAGAGAGAGAGAGAGAGAGAGAGAGAAAGAGAGAGAGAGAGAGAGAGAGAGAGAGAGAGAGAGAGAGAGAGAGAGAGAGAGAGAGAGAGAGAGAGAGAGAGAGAGAGAGAGAGAGAGACAGAGAGAGAGACAGAGAGACAGAGACAGAGACAGAGAGAGAGAGAGAGAGAGAGAGAGAGAGAGAGAGAGAGAGAGAGAGAGAGAGAGAGAGAGAGAGAGAGAGAGAGAGAGAGAGAGAGAGAGAGAGAGAGAGAGAGAGAGACAGAGAGAGACAGAGAGAGAGAGAGAGAGAGAGAGAGAGAGAGAGAGAGAGAGAGAGAGAGAGAGAGAGAGAGAGAGAGAGAGAGAGAGAGAGAGAGAGAGAAAGACAGAGAGAGAGACAGAGACAGAGACAGAGACAGAGAGAGAGAGAGAGAGAGAGAGAGAGAGAGAGAGAGAGAGAGAGAGAGAGAGAGAGAGAGAGAGAGCGAAGGGAGAGATATTTTTTGTTCCCACCAGCTGACCATTAGGCAAGCCACCAACCATACTGCACAATATCCTGCATATATTTCTGCCCCCTCAGTCAATGTAAGTTATAACAATGAAGTTTAAAAAAAAAATCAATATAAAATGAGTTGCGAGAGAAAATAAACATACAAAGCTGTATACTTCTCTGTATACAAACATTGAGAGTAAATTTTACCCCTAAACTACGACGAAGACACAAGTATACTTGGTGTATGGTCAGTAAGCTTATGTGGTGGTAGTAATAACCCTCCAGAGGTTGACGGGCCTTAAGGTCAACGCAAGACGAAAGAAGCCTAAGTTAGAGCGAGCTTGGGAATCTGGCCAGCGGCGGCAGACACCTGGACCAGCTTGCAAGTACAAAATGGCGCGGAACATCCAACGCTCTGTCCACGGGAAGGAAAAAAACGGGGCAGCCGGCCTTCAGAGCGTGGCGGCGGCGGGGGGCTGGCTGACCAGCTGCTGCTGCTGCTGCTGCTGCACTCTCCTCCACCCGTCCTCATTATGTGTGTCGTGTGGATGGTTGCAGCTCTTACACCAGTGAAGATGGTCGTATATGTCTTACATACAAGCTGTGTGGATGGTTGCATCTCTTACACCAGTGTGGATGGTCGTATATGTCTTACATACAAGCTGTGTGGATGGCTGCATACCTTACATTGTGCTAACTAGTGAGGATGGTAGAGTTTTATGTCATACTAGTTTATACGCTCGAGTGTGACTTGGAGGCAATGGGCCACACTGCCTTGTAATCAAGCGTCTGGAGATTCAGCGAGGAGAGTACCTCAGTAACGGGCAGTACCTTGTCATTCCATATTCAACACCAGGACTTGCCCGCCTAGTGAGCAGGACGTCAGCCTGAGACACCTCTGGCAGAATGTTCAAGCCCTCGCCATTGTAATGTTCTAGGGAGTAATGTGCGAATGTCTTCCGCAGTGCGTCAAATGACAAGTGAAAACATTTTTGCAAAAATTATTAATTTCTTTTCACAAATGTGAATTCGACGAGGCGAAGTTCGGTTGCAGGTGTTGAGTTTTACATATGTGGGTATCCGTTACGGGTGTTCTCTCCACAGTCCCTGCCAATGTCTGGATGGCTTAATTCCCTCACTAAAAACAACTTTATATCTGGTTTAAAAAAATTATACATACACTGAAACGTAATTTTTTTGATCTACTCCTGTATTATACTTTATCCTATACACACTTATCGAAAGTTATGGACTTATATATTGTTCACACGATTATCCGTGTATATGAGTGTATATACATGGACATGTTGTGGTATATGAACAAGGTGAGCAAGAGCCATACCTCCGAGGGCCGGGAGGGGGCGCGACAACACTCCGCTCCTCACTACCAATACCTGAAATGAAACCAAAAAAATGTTTAATAATATATAACTCGGTATGGTCACGGAAATATATATATATATATATATATATATATATATATATATATATATATATATATATATATATATATATATATATATATATATATATATATATATAATGTGTAAATCACGAAAAATAAACACGTGATTAAAAATGTGACAGTGACAGATTTCACTGTCACATTTCCCTTTTCACTGTCGACAGTGAAAAGAAACGTAAGAAATATTGAGAAAATTCGTGTTAGAATTATTACTCTTACCTTTTCGGTCATATTTAACAACATATGTTTACAAGAAAGACTGCTACCAAAATTGACCTACATTCACATTTGGGCGGGTGAGGCAGTACGTGTGGTTTAAACTGGTAGGTCTGTCTTGGTCATGCACATATTTGCACACACTTAAGTATTAAGTTTGCTGTGGATAGCTTGATAAGATGCTGCTTGACATGTAATGCCTAGGTTATATCTAATGTCATACTTCTTGTTATATCTGTCAATTATTTCGCTCTTGATGGTCAGGATATGTATGTTGATGTGTATATATATATGTGTGTATATATATGATGTGATCTTTGATACAGCCTTGTTGCTTATGTATTGTCTTCTTGCCTACATAATGAGATTGTTCTGGCTGAGAATTTACAGCCATGTTCGTTCATTGAAATTAAATATGCTAATGCAATGAGAGTGAATAAAGAGTGTGTATAGGTGAATGTTGCGCGGCCGCTGACGAAGTGAATGTTGCGCGGCCGCTGACGAAGTGAATGTTGCGCGGCCGCTGACGAAGTGAATGTTGCGCGGCCGCTGACGAAGTGAATGTTGAGCGGCCGCTGACGAAGTGAATGTTGCGCGGCCGCTGACGAAGTGAATGTTGAGCGGCCGCTGACGAAGTGAATGTTGCGCGGCCGCTGACGAAGTGAATGTTGCGCGGCCGCTGACGAAGTGAATGTTGCGCGGCCGCTGACGAAGTGAATGTTGCGCGGCCGCTGACGAAGTGAATGTTGCGCGGCCGCTGACGAAGAACACAGCACGGGGAAAACTTGCAAAACAAAATGAATATACTAATCGTTATTATGATACGCAGGTGTTGAGTCCCCATCAAAGCAACTAGATGATCATTATTTATTATATAATGCCCAGTTGTGATTATATTTTCCGTATGGTGATCACCTGTCAGGGAAAATGTCAGTGTAAGCAACTGGCAGTGATTAAGGCAGACGAGAGCATCACCGCCGGCTTTATTTATAACACCTAGTTTAAAAGGAATTAACTATTAAAGCTTTACCGTTTTCTCAGTGTAAAATACTACTCGAGAATTATTATTTAGAGAAAATTAATTTGAATCAGGAGTACAGATTCTGATTTGCTGTAACTTAAAATAAAATATCGTACCTTAATTATTCTAACGTACAGGCTGATATTGTGCTAGACATTAACATTGTGCTTGACTTTCAATACTTTATATAAAAGGGTCGCATAGCCTCTGACAAAATATGGACTTCATGTCTTAAAAGACTAAAGAAAAATATCACGACTCGGACTCCCGTTGGTACAGATTCGAACTCAATATGTCAACGATCATAATCTACAGAGTATTGAAATCTCTTTTGTCAAAAAGAACATTTCTTTTATATTCGACCTTCTTATATGACAGTTTACGTTAGCTGGGCTTTTTTCCCCGCCTAGCCAATCCTCCGCTGCCAGGATACGAACCTAGGCCAAATCGCTGACGAAGTGCTGGCCGAGTATGTTAGGAATGCACCACTGTGCTCTCTCTCTCTCTCTCTCTCTCTCTCTCTCTCTCTCTCTCTCTCTCTCTCTCTCTCTCTCTCTCTCTCTCTCTCTCTCTTCAAGCGCCACCTTCATCCTTGCTCAGCACCCCATGCCAAGCAGTTCTTTGACGAGTATTTTCAAGTTTTCACAAGTGCCTTTTGAGGTAGATGGTGCTTGTGGGGTATGACCTGATGTTATACTATATACTCTATGGTCTTTAAGAAGGTTCAGGGAGGGTGGTTAACTTTCAAAGTGTACCATGCTGCTGGTCTCCTAGGTACCGTGCTGTGTGTGTGTGTGTGTGTGTGTGTGTGTGTGTGTGTGTGTGTGTGTGTGTGTGTGTGTGTGTGTGTGTGTTTCTCCCACTTCTCTCCTAGACTTCCTCTTCCTTCAACAGCTGTCTCAATCGTTCTCTTTCTCTGCCTAACCCCGTCTTCCTGTAGACACCTTCTCTCCTCTTCGTCGTTCACTCCCTCCTTCCCTCACCTCAGCCCTGCCTCCCAAAAGCTCCTCTTGGTCTTCCTCTCTCCCCCAGTTCCTCTGCTCCTTCCTCCCCCCAGGTCTTCAATAACTGCCACCTCAGCCCACCGTTACCACCACCAGAGAGCAAAAATACTTACTACCCATTTACTCAGGTAATTGCTCCATTTAATTAATCTTCAGCGGAGCCCAGACCTGAGGATCTCCTGCACCACAACTACCACCATCACAACAACTACTACCACAACTACCACCACCACAACTACCACCATCACCACCACTACTACCACCACCACCATACCTACCACCACCACCACCACCACCACAACAACCACCACCACCACACCTACCACCACCACCACCACCATAACCACCTGCCCACCACCACCACACCTACCACCACCATCACACTCACCACCACCACCACAACTACCACCATCACCACCACCATAACCACCACCACCACCACACCCACCACCACCACCACACCCACCACCACCACCACCACAACAACAAACACCACCACCACACCTACCACCACCACCACCACCACCACCCCCACCACCACCACAACAACCACCACCACACCTACCACCACCACCCCCACCACAACCACCTGCCCACACTAGCCAGCTTGTATACACCAGCTGGGAAGACCCTGGAGGCAACCAGTCCCTCCGCCGTTATTATCGAGCATCGCACACCTCCTCTGGGATATCTTTGATCTCACAAGCTTCAACAAATTTAATTGAAACTTCATTATTTGGAGTATGTTTTGAAAATGGCTACCCGAGAATTTCCATTAGGGAAATGGAGCGACGTGGGAGAGAAAAATTTCCAATCGCAGTTCCGGTTGCTATGGTGACGATCGCATTACTTAATGGTATTGGGAAATGAAGCCGTAAGAACCAGCTGAGAGATAGGCCAAGTGACGGGGGTCCTGTGGAGTACAGGTCCTGTGGAGTGTAGGTCCTGTGGAGTGTAGGTCCTGTGGAGTGTAGGTCCGGTGGAGAGTAGGTCCTGTGGAGTGTAGGTCCTGTGGAGTGTAGGTCCGGTGGAGAGTAGGTCCTGTGGAGTGTAGGTCCTGTGGAGTGTAGGTCCTGTGGAGTGTAGGTCCGGTGGAGTGTAGGTCCTGTGGAGTGTAGGTCCTGTGGAGCACAGGTCCTGAGGCGCACAGGTCCTGTGGAACACAGGTCCTGTGGAGCACAGGTCCAGTGGAGTACAGGTCCCGTGGAGCACAGGTCCGGTGGAGCACAGGTCCTGAGGCGCACAGGTCCTGTGGGACACAGGTCCGGTGGAGCACAGGTCCTGTGGAGTGTACGTCCGGTGGAGCACAGGTCCTGTGGAGTGTACGTCCGGTGGAGCACAGGTCCGGTGGAGCACAAGTCCTGTGGAGCACAGGTCCGGTGGAGCACAGGTCCTGTATACACAGGTCGTGTGGAGCACAGGTCCTGTATACACAGGTCGTGTGGAGCACAGGTCCGGTGGAGCACAGGTCCTGTGGAACACAGGTTGTGTGGAGCACAGGTCGTGTAGAGCACAGGTCGTGTGGAGCACAGGTCGTGTGGAGCACAGGTCCGGTGGAGCACAGGTCCTGTGGAACACAGGTTGTGTGGAGCACAGGTCCGGTGGAGCACAGGTCCTGTATACACAGGTCGTGTGGAGCACAGGTCCTGTATACACAGGTCGTGTGGAGCACAGGTCCGGTGGAGCACAGGTCCTGTGGAACACAGGTTGTGTGGAGCACAGGTCGTGTAGAGCACAGGTCGTGTGGAGCACAGGTCGTGTGGAGCACAGGTCCGGTGGAGCACAGGTCCTGTGGAACACAGGTTGTGTGGAGCACAGGTCCGGTGGAGCACAGGTCGTGTGGAGCACATGTCCGGTGGAGCACAGGTCCTGTGGAGCACAGGTCCTGTGGAGCACAGGTCCTGTGGAGCACAGGTCCTGTGGAGCACAGGTCCTGTGGAGCACAGGTCCGGTGGAGCACAGGTCGTGTGGAGCACAGGTCCGGTGGAGCACAGGTCCGGTGGAGCACAGGTCCTGTGGAGCACAGGTCCTGTGGAGCACAGGTCCGGTGGAGCACAGGTCCTGTATACACAGGTCGTGTGGAGCACAGGTCGTGTGGAGCACAGGTCCTGTGGAGCACAGGTCCGGTGGAGCACAGGTCCTGTGGAGCACAGGTCGTGTGGTGCACAGGTCCTGTGGAGCACAGGTCGTGTGGAGCACAGGTCGTGTGGAGCACAGGTCCTGTATACACAGGTCGTGTGGAGCACAGGTCCGGTGGAGCACAGGTCGTGTGGAGCACAGGTCCGGTGGAGCACAGGTCGTGTGGAGCACAGGTCCGGTGGAGCACAGGTCGTATGGAGCACAGGTCCGGTGGAGCACAGGTCCGGTGGAGCACAGGTCCGGTGGAGCACAGGTCCGGTGGAGTACAGGTCCGGTGGAGCACATGTCCGGTGGAGTGTAGGTCCGGTGGAGCACAGGTCCTGTGGAGCACAGGTCCTGTAGAGTACAGGTCCAGTGGAGCACAGGCCCTGTGGAGCACAGGTCCGGTGGTTCACAGGTCCTGTAGAGCACAGGTCCTGTGGAGCACAGGTCCGGTGGAGCACAGGTCCGGTGGAGCACAGGTCCTGTAGAGCACAGGTCCTGCGGAGCACAGGTCCGGTGGAGCACAGGTCCGGTGGAGCACAGGTCCTGTGGAGCACAGGTCACCTGTACCACCCCCAAACCACATCTTGTAAACTATTAAGTAACATCACTCAACAAACACCAATTATGTCTCAACTCTTGCATATAACTACAGAAAGTGTTCTTCTAATTTAAGTAACTAACAAACGGGGGTATAAAAAATAAAAATAAAAGTGTGTGTGTGTGTGTGTGTGTGTGTGTGTGTGTGTGTGTGTGTGTGTGTGTGTGTGTGTGTGTGTACTCTCCTAGTTGTGTTTGCGGGGGTTGAGCTCTGGCTCTTTGGTCCCGCCTCTCAACCGTCAATCAACTGGTGTACAGATTCCTGAGCCTATTGGGCTCTATCATATCTACACTTGAAACTGTGTATGGAGTCAGCCTCCACCACATCACTTCCTAATGCATTCCATTTGTCAACCACTCTGACACTAAAAAAGTTCTTTCTAATATCTCTGTGGCTCATTTGGGCACTCAGTTTCCACCTGTGTCCCCTTGTGCGTGTTCCCCTTGTGTTAAATAGCCTGTCTTTATCTACCCTATCAATTCCCTTCAGAATCTTGAATGTGGTGATCATGTCCCCCCTAACTCTTCTGTCTTCCAGCGAAGTGAGGTTTAATTCCCGTAGTCTCTCCTCGTAGCTCATACCTGTGTGTGTGTGTGTGTGTGTGTGTGTGTGTGTGTGTGTGTGTGTGTGTGTGTGTGTGTGTGTGTGTGTGTGTGTGTGTGTGTGTGTGTGTGTGTGTGTTAGTATATGTCGTGCGTGTTGGTAAATATACATATACAAAAGTGGCACATCAATAGCCCTTCCTGCAAAAATAAGTACTAATAGAGGTAACGGGGGTGGAGGAGAGAGAGGGAGGGAGGGGGGGGGGGGGTGAGGGGCCCACGAGTCAGTCAGCTGGCGGTAATTGGCTGACAACGAGGCTCAGCTGAGAAACAAAGCCTAGCCAATTAATCAAGCAAGATCAAGTTCTTCCAATTTGCAGCTACGGCTCATCGTGTTCACCGTATCGGATTTTCACAAAGAAGAGACCGAAGCAATCGGCAATATTAACTGATATTATTATGTTATTAAATTGGTGCAGGGGCATTCACAGGATCATGGGGGGGGGGGATTTATAGGAGCACGGGCGGGGCTGGATTAATCAACGGAGCAAGTAATGATCACGGCATCAACACATATATTTAGTCACTACGAGAAATATCAGAACTTTGTTGGACTTTTTTTTACACTCCTTAAAGACACTCATCCCGATTGATATTATTCATTTCCACCTAAACCAGGGGGCGTCCCCACTTGAACCAGGGAGGATTCCCTACTAAAAACCACAGGGGGGGGGCGTCCCACTTGGTTGATGCTTGTTTCTCAGTTTGACCCAATTTTACCTGACCATCTTTCAAAATATGGGAATAATGTCAAAGGTAACCTATCATATTTACCAAAGGCAGTATGGATGAACTCATTCATCTAACGGGTGACAAAGTTCGTCCCGCTATTGTGGATGAAACCAGTACTGATGAGCACTTCAGTTATCCTGTCAACTTCCTGATATTGATCATTTGAGTATTATACTGAGAGGTGTGTTCCCGACTGATGGAAAATCAGTTGAATTATTTATATAATTTATCAGTTTGAAAAGCCACACTGACGAATAAAGGGCAGCGTTACTGCGAGCGGTGGCAGTAACGCGGTACTCAACAGTCTAGTGACTTCATACATTGTGTCTGCCTCAAGAGAGTGATCGGCAGGTTTTATAGCAGTTTTAGGCAATGATCACGTGGTGAATGATCTTATACTCAGAGCAAGGTGCATACAGTGGCAAGAAGTGTCATTCCGGAGTCGTGCTCAAGCAGTGGTGTAAGTGCATTAGAAAGTCCAGCTGAGTGCTAACAAGAGAAGGGAGAACCTGTACGAGAGGCGGAAAACATTGCTAACAAGATGCAAGAATAAGAGTTCGTATCCCTGTTCACCGGGAGCCGGTGGCTGAGCGGACAGAACACTGGGCGCGTGATCCAGTGGTCCCGGGTTCGATCCCGGGCGCCGGAGAGAAAAAATGGGCAGAGTTTCTTTCACCCTGATGACCCTGTTACCTAGCAGTAAATAGGTATCTGGGAGTTAGTCAGCTATCACGGGCTGCTTCCTGGGGGTGGAGGCCTGGTCGAGGACCGGGCCGCGGGGACACTAATGCCCCGAAATCATCTCCAGATAACACTTCGAGTTAAATTTTCGCAGCGGTTTTTCCCCACAAGTCGAGTTCTCCGAGAACAAGAATATAGGATGACAAGTGCAGACCTGTCAATCATTCCCATACCACTTATACCCTTCGAGGAATGATTTCTGAAGATGTAGAGATATATCACAAGATATCTCCCCTGTCACACACTACAAAAAAGTCCCTGAAAAGATATCAGAAGAAAAAGAGACAAATGATACCAGTAAACCATAAACAGCATTGAATCCCCAAATAAAAGTTTCGCATAACTACTTACTACATTATAACTGATAGTGTACGAGGTAAAGTGTACTTGTATCCAGTAGACTAATTTATCTAAACAATATGGGCCTGGGTAGAGAACACGTTACAATAACGTCGCTGTAAACCAACACTCCTAAATACACTCGTGTATGGTGTGCTGTCCTTATCAATTTACAACATAAAATAATCAATTGACAAAAATTATCAGTTTACAACATAAAATTTCCAGTTTACAATACAAAATTATTAGTTTACAACATAAAGTATTACTTTACAATAAAAAATAATCAGTAAAGAAAACAAAATAATTAGTAAAGAACACAAAATTATGAGTTTACAATACGAAATAATCAGTAAAGAACACAAAATTATGAGTTTACAATACGAAATAATCAGTAAAGAACACAAAATTGTGAGTTTACAATACAAAATAATCAGTAAAGAACACAAAATTGTGAGTTTACAATACAAAATAATCAGTAAAGAACACAAAATTATAAGTTTACAATACAAACCTATATGTTTTCAACACAAAATTATCAATTTCAAACAAATTATCAATTTAACACACAAAATGATCAGTTCACAACATAAAATAATTAGTTCACAAGACAAAATCCTCAGCTTACGACACCAAATGATCAACTTACTACATAAAATTATCAGTTTACAACACAAATGATCAGTTTACAACACAAATGATCAGTATACAAAGCAGAATCACCAGTTTACAAGAAAAAAAAATGCCGCTTTTCATCACACATTTCCCCCTTTCTATCAACACATTTTACAATTCCTACACGCATTTACAGCGACAGAACTCGACATCTGCCATAAAGATATTATGACTGGAGGCTATTTTCAATTTGAACTCAAAATGTTTTCCCTCTATTTTTCAAAGCAGAACAGTGCATTTCACCCCCGGTCTTAGAGGAGCGTAGCTGATGCACGCGATCACGCCAGCACCACGACTACATATCGCAACATAACCCTAACTGTAAACTTGTATGGCTGGCGCGGTGGAGGCGAGGACGCCTCTCAAAGAACTACATGCGATCTGTTGTTGTTGCTGTTATAGATTCGCTACCTGGAACAAAAAGATCCAAGTAGCACGGGCTATGGTGAGCCCGTAGATAGTTATTACACATGCGATCTCTTCCACTCCTCTATATCTAATATTTTTTAACACATTTAGGCACATCTGCATTTGTGCAGCTGCCGTAGACTATATTATGGGGAGTACAGCGTGTGAAAAATCCAGCTACGTGATGCTAAGAATCCCCATTACAAAGGATAGTTAGGTATACAAAGGCATATGTCTGTAATGGCTCCCACGCCTCTATGTCTATGAGAAACTAATAACCAGGATAAAACATTACAACAGCCGGGCAATCAGATTAAACGCCCAAAGCCCCTCCGGCAGAATGACGGCAGTGAGGAAATTCGGAAAAAGGAAATATCCGCGCGAGGCCGGCGGTATATTCCGTCTCGCTTAGAGAGACTCGGCCAGGTGTTGTGTTGTACGAATGACAACATCATTATCCGGGACGCAGGTGTACGAGGAGCCTTCTTCACATTACCACCAGACCTCCACGCTTTCCCACACCACCTCTCCGCTCTATAGGATCCTGGGTGCGCTCTTATTACTCTGCAGGATCCTGGGTGCGCTCTCTTTACTCTGCAGGATCCCGTGAGCGCTCTCTTTACTCTGCAGGATCCCGTGAGCGCTCTCTTTACTCTGCATGATCCTGTGAGCGCTCTCCACTCTATAGGAAACTGTCTGCTGACACCACACTCTATAGTATTTTGTCTGAGTAGTAAACATCTGGGTACATATACTATGAGAAGTATACCAGTATACTCTGAGAAGCCAAACCAGAAACGTACGAACCCAAGCAGCCTACCTAACCATATCGCGGTCGATGCGTCAATATTACGGTGCTTTTAATGCTTGCTAATGCGTTGCACTTTTAACGGAATTGTCGATTTCGTCAAAAAATATGGAACTAATTAAGACTACGGCAGGTTTTTCATAAATAACGAGTAGTACGATATCTTACCACGAATAAATAAATAAATAAATAAATAAATATATATATATATATATATATATATATATATATATATATATATATATATATATATATATATATATATATATATATATATATATATATTATTAAATATGACCGAAAAAGTAAGATTAATAATTCTAACACGAATTTTCTCAATCTTTCGGACATTTCTTTTCACTGTTGGAGGTAATTCAAAAATCAATTCTCCAAAATTCATTTTTTATTTCTAGTCTGACGCGACACTTGAGCGCGTTTCGTAAAACTTATTACATTTTCAAAGACTTTAGTTAACACATACACAACTGAATAGAACTTACTCATCTCCGATTTTGTTTATATCTACATTTGAGTGAGGTGGATGTGGTGAGGTGGTATTTAATAAGGTATTAATTTCATCAACACAAGCCAGAACATGAAACAATGGGTATTGAATAGAAGTGATTGTAGAAAGCCTATTGGTCCATATTTCTTGATGCTTCTATATTGGAGCGGAGTCTTGAGGTGGGTAGAATATAGTTGTGCATTAATACACAACTATATTCTACCCACCTCAAGACTTATAATTTGGCCTCAATCATTATACCTGACATTAGTGTTGCGGTTACTAGAATTATTAATATTACTAATGAGAGGGGCCACAACTATACCAGCTGGTAAGACAGACCGGCTCAATACTAACCACTTCAACAACGAACACAACAAATTACTTATCCAATAAAAAATTGGCCTATCGTTATATTAAACTCTATAGCTCTTTTTCTCCCCCCCCCCCCTAAAACAAATTATGTAATTGCTTAGCGCCCAATAATTAGCCAATCGTATTAATAAATAATTATTGGCATACACCAATGGGCTAACCAATCCAATTATAACGATGCGATTAGTTGAAACAACCACGCGAGCTGGTCATGGCTAATTTCTTTAAACTACAACAGGGCAATGTATCTGATTGCCAGAGAAAGAGGTAATGATATTTTATTATGCAAATTAGCCAAAGCTGATTGAATAGCGAAAGTACCGAGCCAAATTATCTCTCATTCCACTGACAGCTCTGCAGTGATAGCCAGAGTTTGTCTTCCAATGATAGCATTCAACTCTTTCAACGTCAGCTTGTCTCATTTAGTTCCCAATAACCTGATTATGCATACTGGCTATTAAATGTTTACATACATGGTATCGCTCCATTGTTTCAAGCGCCGATATATAGGCATATATTGTTTCAAGCACAATATATATATATATATATATATATATATATATATATATATATATATATATATATATATATATATATATATATATATATATATATATATATGTCGTACCTAATAGCCAGAACGCACTTCTCAGCCTACTATGCAAGGCCCGATTTGCCTAATAAGCCAAGTTTTCATGAATTAATTGTTTTTCGACTACCTAACCTACCTAACCTAACCTAACCTAACTTTTTCGGCTACCTAACCTAACCTAGCCTATAAAGATAGGTTAGGTTAGGTTAGGTAGGGTTGGTTAGGTTCGGTCATATATCTACGTTAATTTTAAATCCATTAAAAAAAATTGACCTCATACATAATGAAATGGGTAGCTTTATCATTTCGTAAGAAAAAAATAAGAGAAAACATATTAATTCATGAAAACTTGGCTTATTAGGCAAATCGGGCCTTGCATAGTAGGCTGAAAAGTGCGTTCTGGCTACTAGGTACGACATATATATATATATATATATATATATATATATATATATATATATATATATATATATATATATATATATATATATATATATATATATATATGACAATGTCAGACCACGAAGAGAGGAGTAAGACTAATTTTCTTAAGTACTTCCGTATTTAATAATACATCTCGAGAAGGAAATTCCTGTCTTAATCCTTCCTTCGTGGTCTAACACTGTCACATTGTTCATCACGTGTTAATGGAAGCGCTCGGGTTTTTTAGTTTTTTTATCAGATGTGGATACTAGCGCATTAATGAATCACACGTTCTTGAAATTATTCTCCTATATATATGCATGAGTTTGAGTGGATAGAAACTAAGAGCTGCCTCGTATGGGCTAATAGGACCCCCGCAGGTTTCTTTTTTCTTATGTTATGTTAAGCTGCTAATTGTGGCAATGAAAGGAATCAAGTACAGTACATGAGTATGGTGTTAGGTTTAAGGTCTATCAACTTCTGAAGAATTATAAAGGCAACTACAGCACCTTACTGATCAACCAGGAAATAAATATACTACTCCTGAACATTGTCCAGTACTAAAGTAAACTGTGAGTGAATATGCACCAAGAAGCGCTAGGTGAATGTATCGGAGTACCACTGCTGGTACATATATCAGTACTACTATGCACACAGTAAGTCACTTTATTAATATGGCTGAAATATAAATACATCTCATAGTACCACTACTAAGTCCACTACGGGCTCACCATAGCCCGTGCTGCTTGGAAATTGTGTTCTAATCAGTTGAATTTAGAAACAACAAGGAACGCTGCTACTGCTCCTATTAATACTAATATTATGACAATACTGTAAGCAATAAATGTTACCAACAGACACAACATTGCGACACAAGCGACCAGTTTTAACGTGATCTGACTTATATCTATTGTTTATTATCTGAGGAATGTCCATATAAATTATATATAGTGTGTGAGTGTGTGTAACAGCTCACCAAGCTACAGAAGCCTAAGTGGCGCTGGCCTGGTTGGGACACATTCATTATTCAACACTGCCTAATAATAACAACAACAATAATACAATTAATAATAAAATAATAATAATAATAATAAATAATAATAAATAGTAATAATAATAGTAATAATAATAATAATAATAATAATAATAATAATAATAATAATAATAATAGTAATAATAATAATAATAATAATAATAATAATAATAATAATAATAATAATAATAATAATAATAGTAATAATAATAATAATAATAATAATAATAATAATAATAATAATAATAATAATAATAATAATAATAATAATAGTAATAATAATAGTAATAGTAATAATAATAATAATAATAATAATAATAATAATAATAATAATAATAATAATAATAGTAATAATAATAGTAATAGTAATAATAATAGTAATAATAATAATAATAATAATAATAATAATAATAATAATAATAATAATAATAATAATAATATTAATAACACCAACAACAATAATGGTGACGGTAGAAGGAAGAAGAGAGTAGTGGCAACACGCCACACTATATGGCAGCCCGGGGCCGGCCGGTGGCTCGGGAGGGCAACACATTGCCATCCCGCTAAAAGTGCCATGACGTCGGCATTTTATCCACTCGTAATGCCATTCCCAGCTTAATTAAAACAAAAACAATCCCTTTCCCCCACCCAAAAAAAAAAATAAATATTATATACAGATTTTTTTCGGTAGTTTCCAATACAAAGATTTACAGTAGTCTATAATTCTTTGTTTTGTTTTTATATATAAATTTTTCCATTTTTAAACCTGTCGCAGTATCAGCTTAGGTCTGTGTTAATCTTCAGCTTCATGATTTGTAGGTGAGGTTTTCAGTGCCTCAATTTAAAGTTGGAATTGCCGTTCCCGCTCATACTGATGATGCATACTTCCTCATAGAAAATACCAGGCGTGTACTGTATATCATTACCTAGTAAAAAGCTCATATTGTTTTAATTTACTGAAGAGAAGTTCCTGGAATATACCCCTGGAGACCAAAACATACATCTTTGACTGTACAGTGGAATTTGTTGTTGAATAAAGTGACAATGAGAAACTAACCGCCGATTACTCTCTTTAACAGTACAGGTATATGCAAATATTATTCAGTTTTGTCTATGCATAATATATTAGCAACCAGTCAGAAATGGCATAAGTTTCCCCATACATACATCTCTCTATACACCGAGAGATGTATATTCCGTTTCTCTGTGCATATACACTGAGAGTTTACTTCTGACCTGGACTATGGTCCAAAGAATACTTGGTGGTTGGTCAGTAAGCTGTTGTGGTGAACTTAATAATAATCCTCCAGAGTTGATAGGCCTTAAGCCCGGCACCTAACGAAAAGTTTCTGGATTTTGAGCTCATATTCCTAACTTCAGCGCTATATGACTGTTTCGTGTAGGTTCAAGATCTCCCAATGTTTATATCAACAAAACAGTTTATCCTATTTAATGAACATTAAAAAAATATCTTACCCAATATGTTCAAACTACACAACACTAGTAACAACATTATTGACTGATATTTTGAGTAATTTCCTCACATCTCAATATTAACATATTAAACAGTGTATATATTAATTCTTTTGTGGCTTCGTGGCCCATCCCCTTCGGACTCGTCGGAACAGCGACGGTCATGCTTGTTACATGGTCGGCGTTCGACCACCGATGGTCAGAGTGGCTGAGCCCCCGTTCCTTCAGTCCCTCATCATATCCCAGCACCTTCTCCTCACACTCCTGCTACTTTTCCTCATATGCCAGCTCCTTATCCTCATATACCGGCTCTTTGTCTTCACATCTCAGCTCCTTGTCCTCACATTCCTTGCAGGAGCTATAGCCATACTGGCCTAGCATTTTCTCCTGATAAATGACCTTACTTAGTGTCATTGTGACGCCACTTGCCTGGCTAGCGTTAAGTAACGTTAACCTGGACACTCACAATGTTGTACCAAAAGAACAATAAAGTTCTACGACGTCGCGTGAACGTTCTCAACGATATATCTCGCAAGTCACTACAAGATAACATGACTACATAAATTAATATACTCATCAATCGCTAAAATAATGAAACTGAATTCGTCAATTAAATAATAATAAATAACCTATTTAATCAGTAAATGATTACACCAAAGACGTAATAATTATTGATTCAATTATTTAATCAACAAATAGTTCAATTAACAAATAAGTTACTGTATTTAACATTTCAACTAATCGATAAATTAACCACTCGGACATAAACTAAACCAATCAATTAACTATTCAAACAGGTCAATAAATTAATTATGACGAGCTAATTCGGCTATTCATTGAGCGACCACCAATTATTATTTATTTACATAAACAATAACTTAAACAAATTCTCAAATTATATAATTATATGAATTAGGATATGGTACAAATTTAGAAAATAATAATAATAAAGATAATGGATAAAATTTTTAATAATAATAATAATAATAATAATAAATATAATGGGTAATAATTTTAAAAGTGATAATAATAATAATAATAATAATAATAATAGATAATAATTTTGTGACAATAATAATAATAATAATAATAATAAAGATAAAAGATAATAATTTTAATAGTGATAATAATACTAATACAGTACAAATAAAATGATAATATGACAAGAAGCTGGATAATGGTGGTAATTGCAATCAATGACAATAATAATATTAAAAATAAAACTAATAAAATTTATTGTCAATAATAATATGATGATAAATCACTAATTGATGAGTTCGATGATTAGCAGTTGATAATGGTAACACTGTAAATAAACTGTCACACTGCACCCCACACCTCACGGCCAATTTTGTCTGGAAGCTCTCATGTAATTCTTAATTTTTTGTCTTCGCAAGTATTTATCAACCCAGCCCATCCTCCTAAAATGACAGTACTCATTGCTACTATTTGGTCAAGCGTACCAATATGTACTGCTGGACCCGCAAAGGTTCAGGTTTTCTAGTACTGAATTAGCCCAAACGGTACTCTAGAATATCGGAAATGTAACTAAAGACCCTAACTTGTCCACTCAATCCTAGGACTAATGCACGCTATCTTAGGCGTAATACAGAACATATAATGTGTTCTATACTAGTCCTAGGAATGTTTAAGTGTGGTATTTAGTTTTGTTCTAAGCCTATATAAAATTAATAGAACAAAACGTGATTTTTTTTTTGAGGGGTCGAGCACAACATACTGATAGGTTGAAGGGAACAGTTGTCATAAATACTCTCATGTTTGGAAGATGGGTTGTACAACACACACACAGGAAGTTAAGAACGCTGGGTTCAAGAGCGACTAAGGTGAGAACGCTGGGTTCAAGAGCGACTAAGGTGAGAACGCTGGGTTCAAGAGCGACTAAGGAGATATCAACAAGTGCAAGAAGAAAACACAAAAGCTAGAAAACAAAACTGACAAATAGTGAAGAACAAATTACCCAAATCATATCACCCCCAACTAATCGGTTTCTAAATTACGGTTGGACTGAGAGTCCAATTTTTCTATCCGATATAAAACTGATATCTTTATCACTCAAAAAAAAAAAACTTAATTCATAAATAGTTGTACATTTATAACTGGGGTATACATAAAATTATAGCACGTTAATTACACAGAAGAGAAAGTCAAAATGCCATCAGGCCACATACACATTCTCGTTATACACTGTATAATTTAGATTTAGATTTAGCAGTTTTATTTATCATTTGATAGTATAGTAATTACTAATTTGGCTCGCAACTCCTAGGTCATCGATTACTGTTACAGGCATCAAAATAATCTGAATTATACTTATTATTCAATAAGGCAACAGAATTATGACTATTAATCGTCAGAATTATAATTATTAATAATCAGAATTATAATTACCATCAAAATATAAGAATTATAATTATCAATCATCAAAATCATTAGAATTAGAACTATCGATCATCAAAATTATATTTATCAATCTTCAACTTCATTAGAATTAGAATTATCAATCTTCAACATCATTAAAATTAAAATTATCAATCATCAGTGTTATAATTATTAATATATCATTGTTATTATTATTAATAATATCATTGTCAGTGTGAGGGCCTACTTGTGTCGCCAGAACACCAGAGTCAAAACAATTGTTTATCAAGAAATACCAACAAAACTAAACTCGTAGTCAATCAGCAATGGTTGGGACAGTTATGTTAAAAAGATCAACATTTTACACAACTCTTACTAAAACAGTCAACATTTTACACAACTTTTACTAAAACAGTCAACATTTTACACAATTCTTACTAAAACAGTCAACATTTTGCACAACTCTTACTAAAACAGTCAACATTTTACACAACTCTTACTAAAACAGTCAACATTTTACACAATTCTTACTAAAACAGTCAACATTTTGCACAACTCTTACTAAAACAGTCAACATTTTGCACAACTCTTACTAAAACAGTCAACATTTTACACAACCGCACTAAAAACAGTCAACATTTTACACAACCGCACTAAAACAGTCAACATTTTACACAACCGCACTAAAACAGTCAACATTTTACACAACCGCACTAAAAACAGTCAACATTTTACACAACCGCACTAAAACAGTCAACATTTTACACAACCGCACTAAAACAGTCAACATTTTACACAACCGCACTAAAACAGTCAACATTTTACACAACCGCACTAAAACAGTCAACATTTTACACAACCGCACTAAAACAGTCAACATTTTACACAACCGCACTAAAAACAGTCAACATTTTACACAACCGCACTAAAAACAGTCAACATTTTACACAACCGCACTAAAAACAGTCAACATTTTACACAACCGCACTAAAGCAGTCAACATTTTACACAACCGCACTAAAATATAAACAAAACGGTGTTTACAGAGGGCAGCAAGCATGGTGTAAATAATGCACCGGCTGCTCTGTAACGGTTTGTAAACTGCGTCCCGCGCGACCTTGATGGAGCTCTTTGTGTCGTATACCATACAGTATACCAGTGTACTCTGCTGTACCTATATAGGGCCACAATAGCGTATACTGTACTCTATACCGTACAGGTATATTGCCACAGTATGTCACTTGATTTCCTCGAGAATTTATTATAATAATTTTTATGGTATTTGTACTACTCTTTATGTTATTATTCACAAAATGTCTAGTATTTTATCATGATTACTTATATTATTATTATATAATTATCATAACCTATTATTAATATTAATATTATTATTATTATATAATTATATAATAAATAAAAGTCTAAAGAACTAAAACATTAGGCGCCATCCCCTTCAATAAAAGCTGACGAAAACATAATAAAAAAAAACGAAAGTCAGCTGGGCGGAGCTTCGGTGCCGCCACTTCGATGTGTCGAATTTCAGAAGGTATTTTGGCCCCGAGCACTGAAGCGTCCAGGCCGACACCATGTCCTCCATTTTATACTGTTCTCAAATCTAAATTGTCAAAAAGCAGGCCGCTGCCGACATGTGGAGCCGGGAGCAAAAACGTGAACACAGAGCTGGACTGTAATGTCCACACCGCCACAAACGGTCTGCGGGGTACCCTGGATGGATTTCCAGGACTAAACGCATCAACATACGAAGAGCGGGTCTCACGAACGGACAAGCGGACTGTAGTTGCTAAGGGACACCGATAAACAATGGAAACAACAGCCAGCTTTGGCTGTTGTTTTAACTAAGGGATGGGTATGGGGTCCACAACCGTCCAAGGAACGAGTATGGGGTCCACAACCTTCCCTGGGATGGGTATGGGGTCCACTACCGTCCAAGGAACGAGTATTGGGGTCCAAAATCTTCCCTGGGATGGGTATGGAGCTCACTACCGTCCAAGTAACGGGTATGGGGGTCCAGAACCGTCCAAGGAATGGGTACAGCATGCATACTAAATTAACACATAATAAAATACGAGCAAGTCTTGTGCTAAAGACTGTATGACCTCTCCAAAGACCAGTCACGCCTTACTATATTTGACTCTCCTTTCTATACGCAGACTCGCCCAGATTCTCAGCCGTTCTTCTATGGGCTCCTAATAATAATTATAAAATTACAATTAGGAACAAGAGGTATATTCGTGTATTATGGTGTTCGTTGTACGTGATCTCTGCGGCCACACGAGGAAACAGTCATACTTGGGTAGAAACGTCTCCCTCGCTCGCTCCTCTTCCCCTAAGGGCTAATTTATTTAATCTATTGGCGAAGAGTTGTTCTGAAATTTGATCATGCATTTGCTTACATATTGATTTGTTGATTAATATGTGTGTGTGTGTGTGTGTGTGTGTGTGTGTGTGTGTGTGTGTGTGTGTGTGTGTGTGTGTGTGTGTGTGTGTGTGTGTGTGTTTTATTACCTGTTTGCGGTTAGTTGTGCTGGTTAAGACCCGACTTTCATGCATTGTAACAAAAATGGTAAACAATCCAGTGGGTTTTAGTGCGCACAATATCCTCCTTTAGTATATTTCTGGATGCAAGATATCTTCTATGTCTATTTTCTCAAACTGTCTCATTTTCTCAATGTGGCAAGTGTAAAACCTTCAGAGAATCTTTCATGTCGTTATCATGTCTCCTCATGCTCGTTCTTTCCTTCAGAGTGGTGAAGTCCACTTCCAATAAGAACCATTGAGTGGTGAGTGAGGTATACGGCACCACTCTGCAACCCGACGGAACCCTTGACAACAATGATGGCTAGAAGAAAATAACAAAGACATCAACGACAATCCCGATGTCCACGAGACATCGGGCCCCAACTCCCAACCACTTGGGCTGGACGGTAGAGCGACGGTCTGGCTTCATGCAGGTCGGCGTTCAATCCCCGACCGTCCAAGTAGTTGGGCATCATTCCTTCCCCCCCCCCCCCCCTCCTGGACCTCACCATGTTGTTCCACTCGGGTTGTTGTGACTTATTCTCAGCATAAACTAATCTTTTGGGTTTACATTTGTTATTTGGCTCAGGAACAGTTCAGTAAATAGTTAAATACATTTGGGCAGAGTGAGACTTAGCCATGCCTGCTAAATTTCCATCACAAACGACAGATGGTCCAGTTAGAGGAACCACAACACTGCCGGATTAACGGACACGATTGCATGGGCCTAGATGCTTGATCCCAGTGTCGTAATAATCAAAACATCTCTTGTAATTAATATATCAATATCAGCTTCCTCCCGCGATAGCATTATATTACTTAGCTTTAAAACCTAAAAGCACTTATTAATTCGAATTTGGGTGTAGCTCCCCGGGACGATTCCTACCCTCCTTTACTGTGTAAATTTGAAAAGTTTACACTTATAACGAAGAGGAGAAAGTTATTAAAATAAAATATTACAAACTGATCAGCATATTAAGTGATGAGTGACAATATGACTGGCATATCAAAGGGGAGAGTGGGTGAGTAAGGATAGGTGGGAAAGGGAGGGGTTGGGAGGAAAGGGAGGGGATAGAAGGGGAAGACGGGATATGGGGGTGTGGAGAGGAAGGAACGACGGTCAAGCACACGATTGGACTGAACAAAGTTTTAACCTGAGCCTTTATGTAGTGTTGAGCAAGCCAGCACTGGCACCATGGTACGCCTGAGTCACAACAACACTTTATCCAATATTCTCCAGCTAAGTTACCTCACTGTTATGGCTCTTTATCATTCCATCTACTCGAGTTGCAACATACAACAACCGCAAGTTGAGTCAGTGTTCTAGATGTGCGCGGGCCAGATCTCCTCAAGAACTGGGTCATTTGAACTTGTTCTTCGCGGGAGTGAGCTAGTTGACTGACAGCCATTGGCTGAGGTCTTATTCATGCTCTTCCCAAACACCTGCGTCACTGTACTTGAACAAACACCTGCGTCACTGTACTTGAACAAACACCTGCGTCACTGTACTTGAACAAACACCTGCGTCACTGTACTTGAACAAACACCTGCGTCACTGCACTTGAACAAACACCTGCGTCACTGCACTTGAACAAACACCTGCGTCACTGCACTTGAACAAACATCTGCGTCACTGCACTTGAACAAACACCTGCGTCACTGTACTTGAACAAACACCTGCATCACTGCACTTGAACAAACACCTGCGTCACTGCACTTCAACAAACACCTGCGTCACTGCACTTCAATAAACACCTGCGTCATTGCACCTCAAGAAACACCTGCGTCACTGCACTTGAACAAACACCTGCGTCACTGCACTTCAATAAACACCTGCGTCATTGCACCTCAAGAAACACCTGCGTCACTGCACTTGATCAAACACCTGCGTCACTGCACTTGAACAAACATCTGCGTCACTGCACTTTAACAAACATCAGCATCACTGCACTTGAACAAACACCTGCGTCACTGCACTTCAACAAACACCAGCGTCACTGCACTTCAATAAACACCAGCGTCACTGCACTTGAACAAACACCTGCGTCACTGCACTTGAACAAACACCTGCGTCACTGCACTTGAACAAACACCTGCGTCACTGCACTTGAACAAACACCTGCGTCACTGCACTTGAACAAACACCTGCGTCACTGCACTTGAACAAACACCTGCGTCACTGCACTTGAACAAACACCTGCGTCACTGCACTTGAACAAACACCTGCGTCACTGCACTTGAACAAACACCTGCGTCACTGCACTTGAACAAACACCTGCGTCACTGCACTTCAACAAACATCTGCGTCACTGCACTTGAACAAACACCTGCGTCACTGCACTTGAACAAACACCTGCGTCACTGCACTTGAACAAACACCTGCGTCACTGCACTTGAACAAACACCTGCGTCACTGCACCTCAAGAAACACCTGCGTCACTGCATTTCAATAAACACCTGCGTCACTGCACCTCAACAAACACCTGCGTCACTGCACTTGAACAAACACCTACAACAACGCTAAATAATAATTATAATTACAACAAGGAAACGTAGTGGTAAGCACAGCTGCCTCACAACGGAATGATCCGGGTTCGATTCCTAGACAGAGCGTGACGTCTGGTCACGTTACCGTACACCTGATGTTCCTGTTCACCTACCAAATATATATATAAGGTACCTGGAAGTTAGAGGCAAGTGTGGTGTGCTGCCACCTGCGGAAGGTGAGTCGCTGCAGGCGATGAGTCACAATAACGTGGGTGAAGTATGTTGACCAGACCACACACTAGAAGGTGAAGGGACGACGACGTTTCGGTCCGTCCGGTCCGTCAGTCGTTGGCCTAAGGAGCCCTCGATATGCCTAACAGGCTTCCTCTCCCCGATAATAGGAAGCCAAGATGTTGGCTACCAGAAGCAAGGCGCAGGCGCTGGCCCACCGCCGCCACCAACTCTTCCCCTACTCTTGCTAAAATTCTTTCCCAGGTTCAGATTTTCTTTCATGCGAGGGAAGGGGCGCGGACCAAACTCCGAATTTGATAACATTAGGGAATTTGAAATTCTCAAAGAGTGGCCAAGACATGCAGGCGTTGGAGAGAGTGCAGGAGGTAGAGGGTAGAGGGAACGGGGTGAAACCTGTTCAGAATCTAACACTGTTGAACAGGCATTTGAAGAGTCCTTTCTAACTACCATTGATAAATTAGTAGTTTTAACTTGAGCTTTCATTTATTCAGATTTTATGTTATTTCTAATTATTATTATTATTATTATTATTATTATTATTATTATTACTGCTGCTGCTGCTACTGTTGCCTCAATTATCAATATCGTTGTTTTCATTATAATTATTATATTTCCCCTTTGATCTAGAAGCAAAAATACCAGATGTAATAACCAGTTGGGATGAGCAGAGGTGTGTGTTTGTGTGTTTATTTGTGCCTACAGGATCGAGCTGTTAGCTCTTGGACCCCGCCTTTCTAACCATCGCTTGTCTAATCCACTGACGTCAGACATATTTTTCTTCTATATTATTTACTATATACTTGAGAACATATGTATTACTACATATGTTTCTCTCTCCTGCATGCACACAGGCCTGGATGCAGCCAGTAGCGGATGTCTAACTCCCAGGTACCTATTTACTGTTAGGTGAAAAGAAGCGTCAGCTGAAAGAAACCGCTCATTTGTTTTTGCCTCGCTCAAGGATCGAACCCGGGCCCTTAGGCCTCCGCCCTCAGAGCACTGTGTGTGTGTGTGTGTGTGTGTGTGTGTGTGTGTGTGTGTGTGTGTGTGTGTGTGTGTGTGTGTGTGTTAGGGGTGGGTTCATCAGAGACAGATCCTCCTTCAGAAGTCACATGTGTCCCTCACACACCTGTCCTCACCCCAGGACACATGTGTCCCTCACACACCTGTCCTCACCCCGGGACACAGGTGTTCCTCCCCCACCGGCAGCACACGTTCGTCTCGACACATGTTTACTGTTTTATGGAGCTTATCCACAATATTTACCCAATTGCCAGGAAATGGGGTTGTGTCGTTATGGGGTCTTTTAATATGGAGAGATGGTTCATTCAACACTATTTGTGCGGTTATTCTGCACTACTGCAGCATTTCAGTAGTCAAAGGCAGCCTCTCAACTAGCGCATGAACTCCACACTCGCTGTATTCCCTTAACTTGTGCAAAATAGCCAATAACAACCATCTCTTGCAATGGATATCCAATAATAGTCAGCTCTTGTAATTGATAATCAATCACAATGACCCTCCCACCGGGCTCCCCCCCCCCCATACCTCCCTCGCCCCCCCCCCCTGGAGGAGCGAGTATTGGTCTTGAAACAGCGGGGAAGTGAGGCACAGTGCCTGAGATGGGAGCCAATACAGTTGCTACGCTTCTCGCATATTTACTACTTTAGTGAATTCTCCTCCTGGGACAAACATCAACCCTTTCATTCGAGAATTTAGAGCTTCTAGAAATTTAGAGGCATCGTAGAGTGGAATAATTAATTTCTAATCTCCCTCCATCTCCCTGAGTGCCACGGAAGAAATACATATGCAGATGAGAGGAACTTGCCAGTGTTACCAACGCCTGGGCAAGAGAGGCGAGGGAAATGAAAATCTCTTTCGACAATTACCTTCTCTATTGTTTTAAAGGTCAGATGGCCACGCACCTATTTAAAATCGACGTGGCTTAGGAACAACTAACTTTAAAATGTGACAAAACCTACTCATCGTTGTATCACGGAGCGCAGAGGGGCGTAAGAAAGGCTTATAAATACAGGGGAAATAATTCACCAGTGGCAACCCTGCTCTCAGTCGGTCTTCATGTCAAGTTGCCGTGATGGCCGCAGGTGGCGGAGGCGCGAGAAGCTCGCCCTCCTCGGAGAGGCTGGCTGTCTGGCCCACACCTCCACCCTTTGTCCACCAAGGAGGCTTCTGGATTAACTTCCAGTCTCCCCCTGCCCAGTGTACTTTGATGCTGGACACGAGTCCCAACAACAAGTGTTACGCTCCACATAAATCGCCAAAAGTCTTGACCGTTACGCTATTGCGAAGTTAGGCATCCTTTTAAGAAAATCTTCAAAGTGCGACCCCGATATTGTGGCCTTCATCAGACAACCAATACAGCCGAGCGCATAGATGTAAAACTGGGGGCTGTTTAATCTTCCATTTCCAGCAGAAGGTGTATCCAATGTCAATAATGCGATAGTAATGGCTGCAGCTTGGGGCCCCGTCGCAACTTAAGAGTGTGTGGTGTGTTTGCGATAATTACTAACGTGGGTTCGTAAGGACAAAAATGACTCAAAGGGATTTCCGCCTCTAAGACACAAAGGACAACTTAGAGAAAACCATAATACGCCAGAGGAGGCAGAGGGACTTGGCTGGGTCTTGTCCTCAGCCCGACATCAACGTGTACCCAACTCCCGCATGTAATTTCACGAGACGAACATCAAACGCTTAGATGATTAATGAAATTCTCGTACAGTTGAAAGGCAACGGCCCGGACTTGCTAATGAGAAAATATCTTTAGGATGAAAATATGTAGTCACAGGGGTTAGGGGGAGACGCTGGGGGGACGCCTTGAGCTTGCCGTCCTCTCATTGGTTGAGACTGCCCTAAAAATAGCGAGGGGAGCGCCGGCGCACTCCCGTTTTCTCTCGTAAAACTTGAGGGGAGTGTGGCGCGTCGGGGAGAAGCACCCAGGAAACCGCTCTGATAGGCCCCGAGCGGAGGTTGTTTGTTGCCGCCCAGACTTACATTAAATTTGATTGCATTAAATAACTAATAAATAATCCGATAAAAAACCTAGAATATACATTACCGAGTAAGTTTGTTGTCGGAACGACTTAAGACAAGAGAGAAAACTGAACTCTACTCAACTTACGTCGTATTTACCACAATCTTGACATTCACGGTCTCCCAGCAATCACCAGCACCTCCATGAATATTCAAATGATGGTCAACTCTTGTGTTATTTGCATTTCGAGAAACATTCTCCCAGAAATAACGTTTGGGGCTCCCTCTCCCCACTGGGTTCCTCTTGCACAGAAGCTGATAACCAAAGTTGGTTGAGGAGACGTGCGGTGGGGCGCTTATGCATGATTTACGAGACACGGGCCGGGAGCGGCGACCATATCTCTCACATGTTTGTGTGGGCTGTGCTTGCCTATGTTGTGGGGTGGCTCCCTACTAATATGTAATGCTCCCGCCGCACTCTCCCACACGCCTAATGCTCCACACACACACTACAGCTCCGGACACACACACACTACCACACCCCTAATGCTCCGGACACACACCCCTAATGCTCCGGACACACACCCCTAATGCTCCGGACACACACGCCTAATGCTCCGGACACACACTGCCACACGCCTAATGCTATAGTCAGACTCTACCACATACCTAATGCCCAGGCCAGACTCTACCACATACCTAATGCCCAGGCCAGACTCTACCACATACCTAATGCCCAGGCCAGACTCTACCACATACCTAATGCCCAGGCCAGACTCTACCTCATATCTAATGCCCAGGCCAGACTCTACCACATACCTAATGCCCAGGCCAGACTCTACCTCATATCTAATGCCCAGGCCAGACTCTACCACATACCTAATGCCCAGGCCAGACTCTACTTCATACCTAATGCCCAGGCCAGACTCTACCACATACCTAATGCCCAGGCCAGACTCTACCTCATACCTAATGGTCCAGCTAGACTCTACCACACACCTAATACTCGACACATAACCACAATGCTTCCCGTATACTCACCACTCGTAAGACTGTTCACCACAGTGGTGTAATTTGTAATTTACATGAAAGTTAGTTCCCTCTTAAAATGAAAGAAAAACATCTATATTAAGTTTCTTATCATAGCTACAGGAGCACTTTGTTCGGGGTCGCAGTAGTGAACACATGGAATACACAATTGGAAGTGATGTGGTGGAGGCAGACTCCATGCACAGTTTCAAATATAGATATGATAAGAGCTCAATAAGCTCAGGAACCTGAACACCGATTGACTGTCCACTGAGAGGCGGGACAAAGAGCTGAAGCTCTACTCCCGCAAGCACAATTAGGTGAGCACTGTTAGTGCGAGGTACCTGCCTCAATAAGGAATTCAGAAAAAAATATTGAACACGTTCAATTATGTTCACTGAGTCCCCACAAAATACTCAAATGAATTAGAGATTGAGTGAGTCCTTAGAAGATGATCTAAAGTGTTTAGATGCCCTGCTGGTGATACTTACAGGTGAAATAACTTATGAAATAAATGCCCAGGGGGGTACTATTGTCCAGAGGTAACCAGTGACCATGGGTACCCAGTTTCCAGAGGTACTCAGTGACGAGGGGTACCAGTGTCGAAGGGTAACAGTGTCCCCAAGATAAGGCTTCACCACTGAACCTCAAGACAAGACTTCACAACAAGACAAGGCTTCATGGAAGCCAAGACAAGCCTTCATCAACGAACCCTAGGACAAGGCTTCACCACTAAAGCCCAAGAAACAGCTTCACAACTGAGCCCCAAGACAAGGCTTCTACGTGTAGTGGAAACACCAGATCTCGTCGCCACAAAAGAACACCTTTACTGAACAACAACAGGAATATGGCAACCATTTAAAGTAATCAACTATATGGAGTGAACGATATGGAAGAAAATACAGAATAGAATCAGTGAAGAGCAGGGGTGCCATAGGCACAATCAGAGAACACTGTATAAACATCAGAGGTCCGCGGTTGTTCAACGTCCTCCCAGCGAGCATAAGAAATATTGCCGGAACAACCGTGGACATCTTCAAGAGGAAAACTAGATAGTTAAGTGCGGGACCAACCGGGCTGTGGTGGGTATGTGGGCCTGCGGGCCGCTCCAAACAACAACCTGTTGGACCAAACTCTCACAAGTCAAGCCTGGCCTCGGGCCGGGCTTGGGGAGTAGAAGAACTCCCAGAACCCCATCAAGCAGATAATCAGAGTGCTAGTGGCGGACTATATTGTCACAACCCAGATGAGGCAAAATTGAAAACATTTAAAATTTTGTCAATAAAGCTGTTAATAATAATTAGTGTTCTTAAGAATCAGAGGCAAGCAACCGAGCAAGATATTTTAAGATCATATATAAACGTCTTGCCCAAGGCAACATTAGCAGATGCAGCTTTCAGCAGATGCATCATATGTCCTCTAGATCAAATCTGACCTGGATTTTTTGTCTAGCTATTTCAAAATTTGAAGATTCAGTTTCACGTTACGAGGTTCCCACACCTATGAAGCCTGAAGACGTCACCTGAAGCCTGGTTAGTGGGGACAACACATAGTATTCTGTTTTACTAGAACGAACAGATAAAAAGATTAGAACAGAGAAGCTGTGACTAGATCCAAGAAGAAGTTTGTTATTGACTTCATCTCCCAAGTAACGTTTGAGCAAGTTAATAACATTACAGACTTATTGATGTCATCTCCCAAGTAACGCTTGAGCGGGAGTATTCAGTAGTCCTGAGCACTACGAGCAATAAGCAATACACTACAAGAACGAGAATTGCAAGCAATACGCTTCCAATTCTCGTGGAAGCATTACGCTACGAGAACGGCTTCCCCGTAACATCAAACTGCCTCACATCTAGCCTTACACTTAAGACATGATGACTTGAAAGTTTCAGAATCGTAGGGAGTGTTTGTATACATGTGCACGCGCGTGTGTGCGGTGGTCCAGGCCGCAGGAGCGAGAACACACACACACACACACACACACACACACACACACACACACACACACACACACACACACACACACACACACACACCAAAGAGCCAAAGCTCAACCCCCGCAAGCACAAATAGGTGAGTACACACACAGCACATCACAGTTACGGCACACGAATGACAGCACATCCCAGCTAGATGACTTCACAATTAGAGCACATCCCAGATAGATCACATCACAGTTGGAGAACATCCTAGACATACCACATCACAGGGCACATCCCAGATAGATCACAATCACAGAGTACATCCAAGATCAATTTTCGCTTCATAGCTAGAGCAAATCCCAGACTGATCACATCCCGATCACAAATGTGCTCAAGACAGGCATGGCGACCCCAGAGGAGAATACTGTTAAGAAATATGTAAGGAACCCCTGGAGCATGGGGTCATTACCGCTCTCAGGATGAGTAAGGGGTCCACTACCGCTCAAATTATGGATATGGGGTCCACTACCGCTCAAAGTATGGATATGGGGTTCACTACCGCTCAAAGTATGGATATGGGGTCCACTACCGCTCAAAGTATGGATATGGGGTCCACTACCGCTCAAAGTATGGATATGGGGTCCACTACCGCTCAAAGTATGGATATGGGGTCCACTACCGCTCAAAGTATGGGGTATGGGGTCCACTACTGCTCAAAGTATGGATATGGGGTCCACTACCGCTCAAAGTATGGGGTATGGGGTCCACTACTGCTCACAGGATGGGTATGGGGTCCACTACTGCTCAAAGTATGGGGTATGGGGTCCACTACTGCTCACAGGATGGGTATGGGTCCACTACTGCTCAAAGTATGGGTATGAGGTCCACTACCTTTCACAGGATTGGTATGGGGTCCACTACCGTTCACATAATTGGTATGGGGTCCACTACCCTTCACAGAATTGGTATGGGGTCCACTGTCGTTCACAGAATTGGTATGGGGTCCACTGTCGTTCACAGAATTGGTATGGGGTCCACTGTCGTTCACAGAATTGGTATGGGGTCCACTGTCGTTCACACGATTAATATGGGGTCCACTACCGTTCACAGAATTGGTATGGGGTCCACTACCACGAGCATATCGAACATATTAATACCTTAGTGTCAGTTTAGAGAGGGAATGGAGAACGAGAGAGGCATACGGCCAACCCAACCTCACGCTTGATAACCGTAAAATTTGAAGTGGCTTTACCTGACCAAAAGCGTTTTAACCCCAGGCAATCCACTTAATATATCGAAGCCGATCCCCAACATTCCGAAGAAGCGTCAATACTGCAGTAATTTTAATTCTCTAAACCACCGGAAATTGAACGTATCGGTCGAAAGCGTCAGTATTACACAGCATTGAGTGCGGGGAAAGGCTGGTGTGGTCGCTTGAGTGGTCGCTCGAGGCAAGGTGGACGCTTATACAGGTCGCCGTTGTAAAGGGCAAGCTTATAGTAACAAGTTTGTTTTTATATACATGTACTGTCAATTCGTAAATTCATATATAATGTGTATACCAATATCAATATCTCATAGAAAAAATGAAAAGCAGCCTTGACGTGTCGTTCGTGTATATAATTATCTAGAAGGCCACACGAAAGATTGGGGGCTATATATTTTTTGCATTGTAAGATTTTAAGATTTCTTCCTCAATCACTTGGATTTGTCGGTATAGCGAGAGCCACCGTTCTTGCAGGTGGACGTTAAAACCCCCAATAGTCTAAGTGGTTGGGCAACTTTCCTCCCCCTCCGTACTACCCCAGATCCTTGTCCTCATATTCCTTCAAAGCGCTACATAGCCATGCTGGCTAGCACTCTTTCCTTATAATTAACTTCCTTGCTTAGCTAGTGGCCATTCACCATACATCCTCTCATAAGAACGGAAACATAATCATTTAACATAAAACACTACTTTTATCATATTAAACAAGAACTCGGTAACGGCAATAAACTTTACCGCTTTAGCAATAAATAAATATTAGCAATAAAAATATATTAGCAATAAACAATATAATAATGCAGTAATTTTCAATACATCATTTCAGTCTCAAAACAAGTAAATTATTGTTGATTTACATAAGCCGTTTTGATCCAACTTGGTAATCAGCCATATTTTATTTCAGATTTTTCTCGCACAAAATGAGGATCAAGGGCATGTGTGTGTGTACATCAAAAAGCGTACTCCACCTCTCATTGTATACACAGAAAGTGGACTGTAGTCCTGGACTGGGTTTAGGGCTAATGCATACTTACTGGTTCATCAGTAACTATAGTTAGGGTACTGTGGTGGTCATAATAACCCTGCCGTGGTTTATAAGCCTAGAGCCCAGCATATCAAGCAGTTGCATATAGGTCGACATCGTATATATCCACAATCGACTTGAGAATGGTCCAGGACGGACCCAAACGTCGTCGTCCCTTCACCTTCTAGTGTGTGGTCTGCTCAACATGTATATCGGTCCAAAGCCCACCACCAAAGAAATGTTTATAAGAAGCAATCCACAATAGCGTAGGATAAGTCTCGTACTTTTAAAACCCGAAATAATTTTTTTCCGATAATCCAAGTACTGTACACGAGTTTAAGTTCAGTCGTACATTTCTGCACTTAAAAAATATAATTTTTAATTTGTAACTGTCTGCCTTCACGTCTTTCATTTCTTATTCCCATACCTTCGCTCATTTATCCACGAATTCTTAGGCGATATAATTTGTCATTATTCTTTCTCTGAATCTTGGTATTTTTTTACAGTCGCCACCACAGAACAGTCATTAATTAGCACCAAAAGTCATGAGTTTTCCAAAGTTAAACAAGTAGTCTGCATGGAATTAAATTGTACGCGCTGATTAACGTTTAATATATTACTATGTGTTTTCACTGCAAAATTAATTTTTTTTGTGGCAGTTAAAAAAAATATTCAGAGCTCGAATTATAAAGTTATTATCCACTCTACGTTCAATAAAGTATAATTAGCAGTTGTTCACACATGGGTATATATATTATGAAATGTTGCCTAATGTTCAATGTACTGTATATATCAAACGATAATTGAAATCCTAGCTATATTTTATATAAAATAGGCTATACTAACAAACGAGAAATTTAGGTCTATTGATTCCTTCACGATTCTACTAACCGATGAAATTTAAAATAATAAGTTTTAATAATAACCATAGTAATTCTACCAAGCGATTGGTCTTAAACCTTAATACCTAAACAAATAATATATTCGACATGTCGTTAAGTGTATCTTAATTATTTTTGTATTGAAACAATGCAGTCCACCAATTTAACAGTACTATGTTAACCTGTGCCTGGTCATCATGTCTTGAGGGCAACTTGAAACACCCTATACAGTCTATCCCAATAGTATTTCTCAAAATACCTACGATTGCCTTCTATACAATTACCATTTCTCATAAACCTAAGCCTGCCTCCTAGCCTAGTAGCGACAGTGCAGACTACTTATCACATCGCTCTGTATGACTAACCATCCTGTGTGACGGGGATTTTTAGCATCATGCAGCTAGCTTTTTGACACACATTACTTCCCTTTATATAGCCTAGGGTAGCTGCACAAATGCAGATGTACTTAAATATGTTTATAAAAAAATAGCCTAGTAGCATTTCTTGTTAAACCTACGACTGCTTCCTATCTATTTTGAACAGCAGGACAGCGATAATGTTTCTACTAGAACTTTAAAAGGCACAGGAAAAAGATTGAGCAATACAAGACCCAACTGCCAAACCCACAAAGTTAACGCCATAAAGCCACTAATAGCACACACACACATATACATATATGAAATTACTGCTTATTTTATGTATAATGTTTTGAAATCTATAATGTATATTTTCAGGTCATGGCTGCTCTTTCCGATTATAAAGCAATTAGGATAATAATAATAATAATAATAATAATAATAATAATAATAATAATAATAATAATAATAATAATAATAATACCAATAATAATAATAATAATAAAAATAATAATAATTATAATAATAATAATAACTATGACCACATTATAAGTGTAACACCATAATAATGTAGTCGCCACCACCCCCACAACAACTCCATAGCCATCACTCAGATAATTACCATAGGCTATTCTATGAAATGATTACAAAAATATAGCCCCCCCCCACAAATTATATAATAAGCACAATATTTTATCCATCCCACAGTAATATAGGAACCAACTCTATTGTAAACCTATAAGCCCGAAACGCTATGCGTATTAGTGGCTTTAGGTATTGTATGTACTAGCTCTATCTATAAATCAATCACAATGTTTGTAACTCTGCATCTATGTATGTACTTTTCCTAAATAAAATATTATTATTATTATTAAACCCACAAATGATACAGCCCGCCATTACGATCACGACCAAAAAAAATCAGTTTCCATCACAAGAAATATAAACAATAAAATGATATAGTCACCAATAAAGCCATCACAATCACAGCATGAGTCACCAGCACAAGAGTGATCACTAAAAATATAAAAGAAAAAAGGAAAACAAAATCCCAGTTAAAAAAAAAAAAATATTTCACCCGCCAAATTAAATTGGCTGGTGGACACACTCACATAAAAGCCACACTCCTCCCACAGCGCCACAAAAATCATCTGTCAGGCCCAGCACCACTGGTCATTAATTCAAGTTGCCGTGATGATAGAATATACAAAAAGAGAATAAATTAATCCACTCCTGGTGGCCGCATACGCCAGTGGATCAAAACACTTCCACTCGCAAAACAAACACTCGAAAGCACTCTTTAATTTCGAGTTTGGAACTTAACTTACACTTCAACTCGTTTACCTATTCATGACCTTTGATGAGAGCAATGAGTTTTGCTAATTACAAAGCTCTGATGAGCCACCCCTCTGAAAATTCGCAAATAATTGCTCCCTCTTCTGTCCAAGCGGAATTCGTGGGAGCACAACATGTTGCTTTAGAACTTTGCGGGTCACATGATGTTGTTTGGGGGCTTGGATTGACACAACATGTTGCTTTGGGACTTCGCGGGACACAACATATTGCTTAGGGATTTTGCGGGACGCAACATGTTGCTTTGGGACTTCGCGGGACACATGTTGCTTTGAGACTTCGCGAGACACATGTTGCTTTGGGACTTCGCGAGACACATGTTGCTTTGGGACTTCGCGAGACACATGTTGCTTTGGGACATCGCGAGACACATGTTGCTTTGGAACTTTGCGGGACACAACATAAAACACAAAATTATAATGAATAATGTAACTATTAGTAAACCAAAAACATTTATTTGTATAGCACTTTTCAATACGCGATTTAAGTTTTGGCATATTGTTTGCTGCGAATTTACCAAACATTTTCTAGTCAGTATTAAAAATGATTATTCACAGTATTTAATGAACTATGCCTAACAATTTGACACAGGTATACACATAGTAACGTACTTATGACTGTACAAAACTCAAGATTTTATTTTGATCTTGAACTATGTTCAGGAATATAGAATAATTGCTGGTTAAACTCTTGTGGCGGCCTTAATAACTCTCCCATGGTTGATTATCCTCAAACCCAAAAATAAACCACATATAAAATCACACATTCTGTAATCTGATTGTTAAAATTATCCTTTTCATTTTCTTGTTAGGCTTCCTTCGCACACGTCTCTATATTTACCACAGTCTTCCAAATAACTTCTTAATGTTAGGTCTTCTCACATAACATTTGTCTCACAGCTCTCATTATGTTTAACACAATTGCAATAATTATCGTAAATATCTGTTCATTTCAAGTTCAAGTTCAAGTATGTTTATTGAGATAAGCAATAAATACATCTCAAAGGGATAGAGTAGCTTAGGCTATTTCAACCCCCCAATCTGTTCATAAATCCCATTTGGCTACCTTGAGATGGTTACAGTAATGTCATTAGTTTTGTTATGATTATTGTTTAATAATTGTAAAATTTAAGATTTTGTTATTTGTTTTTGCCGCTGATGCTAATTAATATTCAGTGTTCACGGTAGGTCTACTGATTGCGGTAATTTAATTACTCAACATTTTTGGGATTTTACAATATTACGAAGTGTGATTATCATTGTATTACAATACCACTGGATTACAATATCATTGGACAATAATATACCTAGATTATGATACCGTTGGATTATAATATTGCTACATTATGATACCACTGGATTACTATACCACTGGAATTTAATACCACTGGATTACAATATCACTGGACTATAATGTTGCTAGATTATGATATCACTGGATCACAATATTACTGGGCTATAATATTGCTAGATTATAATATCACTGGATAGTCATGTGGTATGGCTATATTATAGTCATACCACATGACTATAATATAGCTGGATTATGATATCACTGGATTTCAATACCACTGGATTACTATACCACTGGCTTTTAATGCCATTGGAATACAATGTCGCTGGACTATAAAACCGCAAGATTATACCACTGGATTACAATACCAATGGACTACATACCACTAGGTTACGATACCATTGGATTATAATGCAATGGACTTAAATACCGTACTACCGGATTACATTACCACTGTATTTTAATACCACTTAATTATATTATCACTGGACTTTAATGCCAATGGATTACAATACCACAGGCTAACAAAACCCGATATGCAGCCTTTATTGCTTTATATTTCAGAATGTATTTTTAAATCATTTTCAGTTTGTAAAATAGGAAATGATTGCCTATTTACCAAATAGGAAAAGTAATCAGTTCCTACTTCATATTTACTAAAGAGAACGCCTCAGTGTTTGCTCCCTGATCAGTGTAATCCTAATTATTCAATTTATAATAATTTTACAAAATACTGAAATAGTGTTTATTTAATAAATTTTATATCTCCCATTAAACTTCAGCTTGGATTATTATATATTATAAATACTGCATAAGCAAAAACCCTATTTGTTAAAACTTTCTTAAAACCTCTGAGAATTTTCTGACTCCAAAAAGCCAAATTTAATTACTGAATGTAATAATTTATCAACAATAATAAGTAAAATAACAACAATAATAATAATAATTTGAAGACAAATATTATTACATAAAAATACAAATAAATAATAATAATAATACTTAACAATGATACTGAAATGTAAAATAATAATATAAACTGAAATAATAACAATAATAATAATTCCTATATTATTTGTCTTTACTAATGAACCAAAAATTGTGACAACTTTTGTCATTTTCAAAAATATTTTAAGCAATAGTGAAAAAGATTAGGATACTACAAACTACATTTTTGTTAATGTTTTTGATAGGCTAGTGATTTGCAGGAGAAGCAGATATGGAAGAAACACGTGGCATTTGGGATAAGCCGCCTCTTTAACAAGATCAAGCAGATTGGGAAGCAGTGTTAGGTGGAGTGCCCGAGGCTCTCTCCTGGGACCTCCATCGTTTAGCATCAATACTTCAGATACCACCAGAGTGAACAGCAGCATTAGTAAAATTTGCCGATGGCACTAAAAGATGGCGTTATAGAAACTAAACAGATGTTTAAAATGGAATAAAAATTACCACATGCAGTTAAATGCATAGGCGTAAAGATTCAAAATGAGGTAAATAGAAAACACCAATAATAGAAGCTATAATGATAACCATAGAAGTAAGGAAATTATACAGGAGAGCGCTAAGAGATAACCTGCAACTTTAAGTTACTACTGGACATTAAGAATTTCGATAAACAACGATAAGAAAGCTCAAGTTACATTCCCTAGAAAAGCCAGCCACACGACTCGGGTACGAACCCTGGGTAAGGTGGAACCGACAGAGAACCGATCCTTCATTGTGAGACACTGAGCCGTGATCGCCCAGTAGCAGCTAGCAACTGGGTACCTTTGTGTTAAGCGATTATCGAATCGTGCTTCAGAGGAAAACAAGTTGAGGTAAGGCTCGAGCTGAGCTGTAGGAGGGAGAGCTCTTAGATGCGGTATACTATAAGGTAATTATGGCATACAGAAGGGTGAGTATGGTGTCAGCATTGTGTAGTACCGGGTCTGTATGGTGCATCAAAGTCAGTATAGTGTACCTCATTGTGGGCATTAACAGTATTCGGTTAAAAAATAACTCACTAACTTTGCTCATAATAAATACGATACAATCGGAATTATGTGACTTATAGAGTAACTCGACATAAATGATAATTCAATCGAACATTTCTACCGAATAAAACAATATACTGTAACTTCGAATTGAGAATGAATTTGTTTGATCAAAGTCATCGCGAATATTATATAACATAATGTGAGTACATTTTTTAAATATTAAAAGTAATCTACAAATGAAGATCAAATATTAAACAATTCGAAACACTTCCATAAGAGTATGACAAATACATAGGAGGTGACGTATTTAACTGATTGATGAACACACACACACACAAAGATAATCCAGAAACTATACACAGCCAATACACATCCTCTAGGTTACACTAACCGACGCCCAACTTGACAAGAGAGCGTAGTGAGTGTTCTTGTGACAACGCCGCATCTGTAGGCATGAAAAATTTCCCCAGCAGTGGGACGAAACGATTTATTTTGCATTTCAAAGACTAGCGCTCAGTGCTGCAGCAGTAGACACTATTTATATATATATATATATATATATATATATATATATATATATATATATATATATATATATATATATATATATATATATATATATATATATATATATATAAAAACTTCCAGCAGCAACGGTGTTAGATATTAAGCTTAAACAATAATTGTGACTTCTAAGGTATATACTCCATTTTTTAAATTCTGAATTTGATTTCAAGTTCCAGTAGTCTTACAGGACACGAAGAGCGGGAAAGTACGAGTGTGCTAATCAATGAGATAACCAGTGAACTAATAAAAGAACTAATCAGCGCAGAGGTCAATACACTCTTTTATGTTCACATCAATATACAGATCGATGTACTCACTAAAATTCAGATCAATACACTAAAGAACGCATTTATCAACGCATTAACAATAAACCAACGAACTTACTAGTACACAGACCAATAAACTCACACACCAGATTAATGCAATCAATAATACACAAATCAATTCACGCTAGTAGACAAATCAATTCACTCACTAGAACACATATCAATGCACTCACTAGTACACATACCAATGCACTCACTAGTACACAGCTCAATGCACTCAATAATAATACACGGACCATTGCACTCACTAGTAGACAAATACATTCACTCACTATTAGACAAATCAATTCACTCGCCTTAAGCCTTAACACAGATCAATGCACTCACTTCAACACATATCAATGCACTCACTAGTATACAGCTCAATGCACTCAATAATACACGGACCAATGCACTCACTAGTAGACAAATACATTCACTCACTAGTTGACAAATCAATTCACTCGCCTTAAGCCTTAACACAGCTCAATGCACTCAATAGTACACGGACCAATGTACTCACTAGTAGACAAATCAATTCACTCGCAATAACACAGATCAACGCATTCACTGGTACACAGATCACTGCTCTTACTAGTAAACAGATCAATGCTCCCGTCAGTATACGTAAAAGCACATACGCTATACATAAAATCTCTTTTAATAAGTCACACAGACCAACCGGCCCAGGGAAATCCACTGTACTTGACAGTGCATTCGTCTGTTTTCTTACGTGCACACTACCACTAATTCTATACGAATACTAAGTAATCTTTAGCGTATGAGTTTTTAACAAATAAAGTGTGATAGAAGGAAAGGTAGTAGTCATGGGCTACTTCCATAAACAGGTTCCTAAGTAGATTTGTTGAAAGCAACCTTTCGTCCTAAAATGATAGTACTTATAGCAACTAGTACAGTCGAAAGTACAAAAATGGAATTGTTCAATAATTTTAGGAGGAGAATCTGGATAACTCAGGAACCAAGAGCAATAATTTCACTCGACAACCCCCAACTGATAAAGCGGGGTCCAAGAGCTGAGTCCTGGTGCTGTAGGCCCACGTAAGTGAGTACATATACACACGCTTACACATGGTTGACTCGAACAAATAAAATAATTAATGGTGGCTATGAGAGAAAAATTATATTCAATTCTATAAAAAAAAAATAGTAATTAAAAAGAACCAATTAAATCATAAAACCTGAAACCCTGTTAATAGAGAACGAGCAGGAAAAATCCCATTTTTGTCCAGAAGATCCACCAAATGTTTTTCGTATATCACTGATGGCATTTTCACATGAAAGTTATCGTGTTGCATTGGTCGTTGTGGGGCGGAGTACCTCGCCTTGAGAGCACTAGTGAACCTCAGGCCAATTTATATACAACTTTTTTATATATATATATATATATATATATATATATATATATATATATATATATATATATATTATGCAGCCTATCCGCCTGTTTAGAGAGTACTTATTGAAACGATGTGAACCATATACATACATATATTAACACAATGGACAATGTTAATGTACAATGCAGTTTATTTTTGTGTGAAATAACGTATAAATAACATTGTATTGTACATAATTTAACAAAGAAAAATAAATGAATCTACAGAGGTCAACGATTCCCAACTTTAGCCAGGCCTGAGCCCACTAGGCTCCTGCGTCTTCAAATTATCCCTGGGTTAACGCCTGTTTTGCCAAGATGCATAATAATGCATACTTAATCTATTTAATTCATAATAACCGCTGTAAATACAGTATTCAGATAATATCGCATTAACCGGTGAAACTTTACATTCATTTATGAAAAATTGCATTAATAATGAAATAAATTTTATGACATATAACACACAATCGCCATTTATCGTAGTCATTCATGTTAGCCTAGTTGTGTACCTCTTGACGAAATTCCTGGCATCTCTGTAGACTTACATATATTATACGCCGAGTCTATTTTTAGCCCTTATTTCTGCACTAACGTCAAGCGCACAAAAATTAAATAACTACATACAATAATAATAGTAATTAATAATACTAACTAAATGAACTCAAATTATTAAAAAAAATAGGCCTAAGCAGACGTTGTCAACTGAATTTGATTTCATTTCCGGAAAGTATATTATTCAAAACAGTATCTTAGAAAACATCAGAATCATCTATTGTATCTATGCTTTGTTTTGTTTTGACTGTGAGAACAGATATAGATGCTTGTGATATTATATCAAGTTCATCAGGAGCTTGATACAATATCAATCAGTATGATAATATTGATATATGACAAGCTAATTACATGTAAATATTATTTACATGTAATCTTATAATTTACCTTATAATTCTACATGTACCTTATAATTTACCTGCTCAACTTTGTGTATCAAAATATTATCGGTATTTTCCGCATACAAATAAATGATCAGTGTTTCGTGATCGTCAATTGCATATTATATATATATATATATATATATATATATATATATATATATATATATATATATATATATATATATATATATATATATATATATATATATATATACAATATTCTTTTTAAAAACTGCAATAGAGATTTATAAATATATGAATATAAAGATTCCCATGCAAATTATTTTTCCATGACAATGCTGGTATTCATCATTAAATTTACTATTGATTATAACGAAAAGGTCCGAAAATTGGAAATATAAAAATGCAATAAATAGGATACTCATAAAAACGATTGGCAAGAAAACCGAGTATCTGAAAACATGAACCAAACTTCGAAATTTAGATAAATCAACAATTTAGATAAATCAAGACTGCCATTACCATAGCAGTCTTGACTATGCCTAAATCCACCGGTTTTAAAAACCTATAAATTAATAATTTTGTAACATATTTTTTTAATATTTTCATATATTTATAGTAACTTAAATTTTTTTGGTAATTTTCCATGACAACCTCTTTTGTCCAGGATTTTGATGACCATGGTAATCCTGCTATGTATAATCATGTACAAATAAAATAGCTCCTACTGCATAAGTTCTTAACCTTTTCACGATTAGAGACCCCCATTCAGGTTATCCACAGAGTCCATATCCCAATCCCCACACAGTCGAAATCATCACCACCAGTTCTATTAGGTACCTGAATGAGTTCAAAAGATGTCAATAGCTGGAATTTACTTTGCATGAGGATAGCTAAGACCAGAACATATCATAAGGATGTTATTAATTCGCACTGATAACCCTCATAATTCTAATCTAACACCTCTTTGTGTAAACTGTTCAGTGATCGAGACTCATATCCCATTAATTAGTTACCATATCCCCGGATAAACTGCACTAATGAATATATGAAAGGATAAGATAAGAAAATGATAAGGATAAAGCGTTAAGCCAGTATGATTATGCTGGCTTAGCACCTTATCCTCAAAATGATCTTATCTTGATATTTGCATAGTAGGGAATATCATGATACATGCTATTCAATTACCATGGGAATACATGATAGGATTCATATTGTCATGGAAAGTCCTGAAAAAATCCTAGACAAAAATGTTACCATGGAAATTATTTTATTTGTTAGTATTTTGTATTACTATGATTATTACTAGATTATTATTAATAACAGTCGTTTTTAATATTATTTTGATAATTTATTATAGAATGAAGATAATTCCAGTTGCTTTTTCACGTTTCTTGGTTGTCATGGTAGCCGTTCATTTGAGGATATGAGTTATTTGTATATGTTGTATTCATTTAGCTGAGCTTCAGCTCTTTGGTCCCGTCTTACAACCTTCAATCGACTGGAGTGGCACAACGGAAATATACCTATGCCAATTAGAAGATTTGTTACAATACTGCTGTGTAGAAAACGTAACTTGAACCATCCTACTCTACACTTACTTTACAATAATTACTCTTTAGCCTGATCGCAAATTTTTGTTAGCTAACTGACAAATAGAGTCTTGTATTAGTTTAAGGTATTATTATAGCTTTAGTATTATTTTATTTATTTATTAGTTTAGGGTACTTTTAATGTTTTAAGGATTTTAAGTTATAATTCAGTACAATTATTCCTTATGTCCAAGTAGTTAGGCGCCATTCCTTCCTCCCCGTCCCATCCCAAATCCTTATCCTGACCCCTTCCCAGTGCTATATAGTCGTAAGGGCTTGGCGCTTTCCCTTGATAATTCCCTCCCTCCTTTTTTAATTTCTTTAGATACTACACATAAAGCCTTAATACCTCGAACATTAGTGTACTATCATGTAACTTAATATAAACTTTCAGCCAGTTGTGTCTTGGGGAAGTAGATCTATGCAGCCCGGCTAACTCTCATATTACAAATCCACAAGGGCCGTGAAGAGGATTCAACCTACGTCCGAGAGGATCCCAGAGGATCTCCACGTACTCGCCTTGGTATTTAATACTGTTCTTACACCAGTGAAGGTATTTTACTGTCACTTTGTTTATGCATACACATCACTATACAATAACTCCTGTAAGAACGTTTATATCCTGACATCACATTGTAACTATTGAAAGAACGTTTATACACTGACGCCACTATATTGTGACTACTGAAAGAACGTTTATGCACGGGCTTCAATGTGACTAATAAATGAACAGCTATACACTTTCATCACTACAATGAGACTACCGAAAGAACGTTAATCCGGTGACATCATTACATTGTAACTACTGAAAGAAAGTTTATACAACGACATCACTACACTGGGACTACTGAAAGAACGTTTATACACTGAAATTACTACACTGTAACGACTGACATCACTACAACGGGACTATACACGAACGACGAACGACTATGCCCTGACATCACTAAACTGTTATTAGTATATAATTGCGTATTGCAATAATGGCACATTCATATTTAAATACTGTACGCCGTATCACTGCATGAGCAACAGCACTCGGGAACAATTACACTGACGTCAATACACTGTTACACTGAAGTAACTGGAGTGATGTCACAACACTGACGCCACTAAATCGATGACATTCTGGCGCCATTACACTTACGACACTAAAGGAAGGGAATTAGAAGGAGAAAACGCCAAACCATCACGACTATAGAGCACTTGGAAGTGACAAGGATAAGGATTTGGGAAGGAACGGGGGAAAGAATGGTGCCCAACCATTTGGACGGCCGGGGATTGAACGCCGACCTGCATGAATCAAGACCGTTGCTCTACCGTCCAGCTTAGTTGGACTAAGTGGTTGATAGTGGTTGGGCTTACGCCACTAAACCGACTCTACACTTGATCCTGTGGTCCCGGGTTCAATCCCGGGCGCCGGCGAGAAACAATGGGCAGAGTTTCTTTCACCCTATGTCCCTGTTACCTAGCAGTAAAATAGGTACCTGGGTGTTAGTCAGCTGTCACGGGCTGCTTCCTGGGGGTGGAGGCCTGGTCGAGGACCGGGCCGCGGGGACACTAAAGCCCCGAAATCATCTCAAGATAACCTCAAGATAGCCCTATTACACTGACGTCACTACTCTATGTGGACTAAGCAGGTGAACAACACTCGAAATTAAACTGACAATTTAGGCATAAAGTGAGTAGCATTTACCTACACACAGAGTCAAGATGGAGTGCATCAGCCACTATAGGAAGAGAATATATATATTAAGAAGTAAACACATTAGACAAATTAATTAATATAAATGGCAATTTCTTCAGCAAAATAGTTGGAGCATTATAAGTACCAATTTGAAAGTTTCTTGGAGCAACTGCTACTCGTTACTTCGTTACTTTACGTATGAGGAAAATTTTACCCCCATACGTAAAGTAACGTTTACTTTACTATGGGTAAATTATTGCGTTTCGCCCCTAAACAGAGTGTATGGAAAGTACCGAAAATACAGAATTAAAAGTACGATTAACGCGCACTGCAGAACGAGCTCATTAACGATATAAAATGTTCCCCTTCATAAAATGTAGTGTTGAATGTATAGATTTGGTTGATAAGGAGCCATTCTATGTATGGTCTTATATTGAGGGCGGCGGCCTCTAAACAGTGTTGAGGACAGTGGTCTCCAACAATGCTGAGGACAAAGGTCTCCAACAATGCTTGAGGACAGCGGCATCCACCAATGATGAAGCAGTAGCCTCCAACAATAATACTGAGCGCAGCGGCCTCCCAGCCCGTCCACCTAAGAATTCCCAACGTCAAGAAACTGTCGTACTAAATTGCCCTTATCCTAACCTACAAGAAGATTCAAAACAAAATGCGGGACGGTATGTCAATTTCGCGAGTCGCTACCATTTTCTAGTACGACAATTTTGGCCTTTAGGCAGGATATACGTCAAAATACGACGTTCTATTAGGACAGGTTTCAGCAGGCCTCCGGAAATGTTGACTGTGGCAGCCCTGTGACAATGTTGAGGGTGGCGCCCTGTGACAATGTTGAGGGTGGCGCCCTGTGACAATGTTGAGGGTGGCGCCCTGTGACAATGTTGAGGGTGGCGACCTGTGACAATGTTGAGGGTGGCGCCCTGTGACAATGTTGAGGGTGGCGCCCTGTGACAATGTTGAGGGTGGCGACCTGTGACAATGTTGAGGGTGGCGACCTGTGACAATGTTGAGGGTGGCGACCTGTGACAATGTTGAGGGTGGCGACCTGTGACAATGTTGAGGGTGGCGGCCCTGTGACAATGTTGAGAGTGGCGACCTGTGACAATGTTGAGGGTGGCGGGCTGTGACAATGTTGAGGGTGGCGGCCTGTGACAATGTTGAGGGTGGCGGCCCTGTGACAATGTTCAGGGTGGCGGCCTGTGACAATGTTGAGGGTGGCGACCCTGTGACAATGTTGAGGGTGGCGACCTGTGACAATGTTGAGGGTGGCGGCCCTGTGACAATGTTAAGGGTGGCGGCCTGTGACAATGTTGAGGGTGGCAGCCTGTAACAATGTTGAGGGTGGCAGCCTGTAACAATGTTGAGGGTGGCGGCCTGTGACAATGTTAAGGGTGGCAGCCTGTAACAATGTTGAGGGTGGCGGCCTGTGACAATGTTAAGGGTGGCGGCCCTGTGACAATGTTAAGGGTGGCGACCTGTAACAATGTTGAGGGTGGCGGCCCTGTGACAATGTTAAGGGTGGCGGCCTGTGACAATGTTGAGGGTGGCAGCCTGTAACAATGTTAAGGGTGGCAGCCTGTAACAATGTTGAGGGTGGCGGCCTGTGACAATGTTAAGGGTGGCAGCCTGTAACAATGTTGAGGGTGGCGGCCTGTGACAATGTTAAGGGTGGCGGCCTGTGACAATGTTGAGGGTGGCGGCCCTGTGACAATGTTGAGGGTGGCGGCCCTGTGACAATGTTGAGGGTGGCGACCTGTGACAATGTTGAGGGTGGCGACCCTGTGACAATGTTGAGGGTGGCGGCCCTGTGACAATGTTGAGGGTGGCGACCTGTGACAATGTTGAGGGTGGCGACCTGTGACAATGTTGAGGGTGGCGACCTGTGACAATGTTGAGGGTGGCGGCCCTGTGACAATGTTGAGAGTGGCGACCTGTGACAATGTTGAGGGTGGCGGCCTGTGACAATGTTGAGGGTGGCGGCCTGTGACAATGTTGAGGGTGGCGACCTGTGACAATGTTGAGGGTGGCGACCTGTGACAATGTTGAGGGTGGCGGCCCTGTGACAATGTTAAGGGTGGCGGCCTGTGACAATGTTGAGGGTGGCAGCCTGTAACAATGTTGAGGGTGGCAGCCTGTAACAATGTTGAGGGTGGCGGCCTGTGACAATGTTAAGGGTGGCAGCCTGTAACAATGTTGAGGGTGGCGGCCTGTGACAATGTTAAGGGTGGCGGCCCTGTGACAATGTTAAGGGTGGCGACCTGTAACAATGTTGAGGGTGGCGGCCCTGTGACAATGTTAAGGGTGGCGGCCTGTGACAATGTTGAGGGTGGCAGCCTGTAACAATGTTAAGGGTGGCAGCCTGTAACAATGTTGAGGGTGGCGGCCTGTGACAATGTTAAGGGTGGCAGCCTGTAACAATGTTGAGGGTGGCGGCCTGTGACAATGTTAAGGGTGGCAGCCTGTAACAATGTTGAGGGTGGCGGCCTGTGACAATGTTAAGGGTGGCAGCCTGTAACAATGTTGAGGGTGGCGCCCTGTGACAATGTTAAGGGTGGCGGCCTGTGACAATGTTGAGGGTGGCGGCCCTGTGACAACGTTGAGGGTGGCGGCCCTGTGACAATGTTAAGGGTGGCGGCCCTGTGACAATGTTAAGGGTGGCGACCTGTGACAATGTTGAGGGTGGCGACCTGTGACAATGTTGAGGGTGGCGACCCTGTGACAATGTTGAGGGTGGCGACCCTGTGACAATGTTGAGGGTGGCGGCCCTGTGACAATGTTGAGGGTGGCGACCCTGTGACAATGTTGAGGGTGGCGGCCCTGTGACAATGTTGAGGGTGGCGACCCTGTGACAATGTTGAGGGTGGCGACCTGTGACAATGTTGAGGGTGGCGACCCTGTGACAATGTTAAGGGTGGCGGCCCTGTGACAATGTTAAGGGTGGCGGCCTGTGACAATGTTGAGGGTGGCGGCCTGTGACAATGTTGAGGGTGGCGGCCTGTGACAATGTTGAGGGTGGCGACCTGTGACAATGTTGAGGGTGGCGGCCTCCAACAATGTACTCTTTGGTTCCTAAGAGTACATTGTTCAATGTAATCTTAGAACCTAAGATTAGATTATCAAGCACTTTGTGTATAACTAGGAACCTAATAGTATATTATTAAGAACTACGTATATCTAAGAACCTGTATTATAATATTATTAAGCACTAGATGCATAACTGGGAACCTAATATTATAATATTTAGTACTGGCGTATATCTGTAACACTGATATTATTGTTATTATTAACCGGTCCATAAATACTAGGAAGCCTAATAGCATGTTAATCGCTGGGTATATACTTTGGAAGGCCTATTAGCCCATACATCAACAACACTTATGTAAGTGAATCAGTTTGAGGGGGATATAAATAGGCGATCCATCGCAGCCCATCTGCTGTTTCCTTTATTTTCTTTTCATAAGTTAAGTTATATTAATATTTTACTCGCTAAATGGAAACTAAATTCAAACATCACCAATAGTATTTTCGGCCATTTCCATTAATTTGTAATCGTCTAAAGTATAATTTAAAAGGCACAAGAGTAAATTTATCTTTATACAGACTGTTGTGGGCCACTTCTTGAACCACTTTCGGTATTAAAAGACTATTAACATATATTTTAAACTAAGTAGCTTGCTTCGCTACATGAACTTTAGGGTTCAGTTCCAGAGCCCGTTGTGGGCCTCGGTAACCTTTTCCACTACCGTCCATGGGATGGGTACGAGGTGTATGAACAACAATGAACAAAGCATAACAAACAAAACACTAAGATCAAGAGCCGGGCGCCTGCTCCTTGGGAACACGTCCAACAAAATAGTCTTCCCAGCCTAACCAACGCACCATCACTGGCCACAATTCTCTCAAGTGCCGCATGCAAAATATTCCACTCAACACAAATCCAAATGTCTGAATTTCCCCAAAGTCTGGATTTTTAAGCATATGCATGAAATTACCATAATCACACAGTCGACACAAACTGTAAATAAACAATTAGGGCAAAATGCTAATATTAAATCGCTACAAATACACTTTTTTTCCCGGCGGAACTGCGCCAAAAAAAAGAGCAAAAAAAAAACAACAACTAAATATTGGAGCATTGGAGCGTAAACGGATTATCCACGAGAAATATATAGCTTTGCCACACTAGTGCCACATTAAACGCTCAACAAGGATAATGTGTGAATAATTGCGGGGTAAAAATAGTGGGCCAGGTATTATGGTAACGACACTCACTGACCGGACCCGCAGCACACCACCCGACAAATGGCCCCAGTTACTTCACTTTTTTTACGCCTCCACGGGGGAAAAAATATAGATGAAATAAATTCAGTTGGGCAGCAGTGTGGCGGGCGCGTCATGAACAACTTTATACTCTCCTGGCGTACTGGGTTAGAGATGGGACGAGGGTCTATTATATTTTATATATATATATATATATATATATATATATATATATATATATATATATATATATACATATATATATATATATATATATATATATATATATAAGCTATTTTACACTGGCTATTAGTATGCTTCAAAAGAATCGGGGTTAATTATATGCAAAGTTCTGTCACAGAGCTACTTTGCTCAATTTAGATACTAACATTCTAAAACTATAGTTTTTGTGTTAAAGAATAAGTAAGGTGCTTGGTGTTAAGCTTCCCGTCTCCCCTCAGTGAAGAACTACTCTCTCCCCCTTCCCCCTCTCAATGAATAGGAATGTTACTGTTGGCCTTTTCTCGTCTACCTGTGGGTGACTGAAAAGATGTGTGCCTGTATTCACCTAGCTGTGCTGTCGAGGTGATCTTCAGCTATTGGGTCCTTCCTTTCAACCTTTCAATCAACAAGTACACAGGTTTACGAGCCCTCTGTGTTCTGAAGCTGTTTGGAGTTTGCTCAAACCCTACACGTCTTGGCTCATTCCATTTGTTTACAACCATGACAGTGAAAAAACTATAATATTCCAATGGCTCATTCGGGTACTTAGTTTTTACTACTCAATACCCTGTCAACTACAATAAGTATTATATGTGTGGAGATCATGGCTTCAGTGTGTGTATTTACTATTTGTGCCAGCAGGATCGAACTGTCAACTCTCTTGGACGCCGCCTTTCTAAGAGTCGGTGTGATGTACTACTGTAATTACCCAAGTGTAGTTACAGGGCAAGAGCTGGGCTCGTGGTGTCCTGTTTTTTCCAGCACTCGTTGTCATAGGACGCTTTGAAACTACCTTACAGTTTTGGCCTCCACCACCTTCGCACTTAACTTGTTCCAACCCTCTACCACTGTCCAACCCCCCCCCCCCCCCGGCCCCACACCAAAAAAAAAAACGGCGCCTTTGTTTCCTTAGCTTCAGTCTATGATCTTTTTGTTCATAAAGATGTAGGTTTCAAGAATTCTTCTTTATCAGTTTTGTAGATACCTTTTACTATTTTGTACATAGTGATAATGTCGCCTTTTTTTCCTTCTTCTATCTTCTACTTTTAGTATATTTAACACCTCTAGCCTCTCCTCGTTGCTTTTGTTTTTCAGTTCGGAAGCCATTTAATAGCATGTCTTTGCACCTTTTTCAGTTTATACTTTTTCCAGTTCTAGAGATATGGGCACAAAACAACCGCTGAAGATTCCAATTTTGGTCACCTTACCTTGAGGTTACCTTGAGATTGTTTCGGGGCTTAGCGTCCCCGTCCCCCACGTAAACAGAGCAGAACAACATCGGATAGGAAAAAAAGGTCGCAATAACTTTCACAGTCGTGTAACAGTCAGACAACGGTGAAGCAACAGAACCGGCCAACGGTGAAGCAACAGAGAGCTACGGAAATATCAGACAACAGCGGGACCACTGACACCCGTGGAAATAATATCGACCTGCGATAGATTGACACAATTGGACAATTGACACACCCGTGTCAGAAAATGGAACAGCTGTATAATAAGATAAATAGAAGCTCAGAGCAATACTTGATGACTCTGTAACAACAACAGTGAAACAATGTTTGACAACCTTAAACATCTGGCAAGTCGTTGAAGAAGCAGTTGAACAGTGCTGGAATGCGACAAAACAAGTACAACAGTGAAGGAATATTCGGACTACAATAGACCAAAAGGTTCACCCATGGTACAGGGCTGGGACAAATGAACAGCGTTGGAATAAGATGGACAGAACTGGAACATATTAACAGGGTTGGAGCAGGGTTTGAATAAAGGAGCAAGACTGAAACTGGGCTGGAACAAAGGACCAAGGCTGGAACAAATAAGCAGAGCTTGAACAGGACTGGAACATATTAACAGGGCTGGAACAAAACTGGAAACATATTAACAGGGCTGTAACATAACTGGAACATATTAACAGGGCTGGAACAAAACTGGAACATATTAACAGGGTTGGAACAAAAGAACAGGTTTGGAACTAGACAGGAAGTGAACTGGAATATTTGAATAGGGCTGGAACAGGGTTTGAACAAAGGAGTAAGACTGAAACAGGATCGAGATGGAACAAGACCGGAACACAGTAATAAGGCCGAAGCAAAAGAACAAGACTGGAACAAAAGAACAGAACTGAAATGGCTGGAATAAAGGTTCATCAATAGACATGAATATTTTCATTTACATAACACCAAACAGGTCTTAAAAGGAATAACAAAAATAGGATATGAATTACATTAGAACAAGAATGAGGCAACCGTAAAAGGAATATGAACATACCAATTAAACAAAATTACATGATTCCAGAGATGATAGCTTTAGAATAAACGATAATAATGATAACACTTCGCCATGAAACCGCTCTGAGCCGCGATTCATCAAGCATTCACATGTCCACATACAAAACCTGTACACCGTTCTTAACTCATGGCGGCTAAGGTTGCCTTTACTGAACACGTTTATGGGGTTCCGAAGCACTACGAGGCTGCCTGTCTGTAACAACAATAACCAAGGGAGGGAAAACGAGCTCGTAGGGTTTCGGAGCTCGTATACTAAGTGAACACTTCAGTAAGTGCTTGATCAATCCTGGTGCTTATGGTATTAGCAACCTAACAATCTGAGATCATAACATAGGGAGTATTGAGAGGTCAAGAATATACAACGGCGCACCAAAGAATAGGAATGTGACAAAAAAACATGAATGTGACAGAAAACAGAACTGTGACAAACAACATGAATGTGGTAGCGATCAGAACTGTGACAAAGAACAGAACTGTGACAATGAATACGACTGTGGCAAAATAAAACAGGACTGTGACAAAGAACAGGACTATGGCAAAGTATAGAATTGTGAAAAAAACAGGACTGTGACAGAGAACAGAATTATGGCAAAAACTAGATCTGTGGCAAAGAACAGTGTTGACAAAAACAGGACTATAACAAAGAATACGACTGGCAAAGAACAGGACAGTGACAAAGAACAGGACTATGGCAAAGAATAAAACTGCCAAAGAAGAGGAAAGTGGCAAAGAACATGGGCTTCAGGTAGAGCACCTCAAAAAGGAGAATAAGCAACACATTTATACACCAAAAAGCGGAGTGCAGCGAACAGAAAACAGCGACAAGGGGATGGATGTACAGACCAGAGAACAATGAAATAGGCATGAAGTAAGAAACGTTGACGAGAGATGATGCACTACAGCAGACCAACGATAGCCCTGAGGGAACACATAGACACAACATAGACGATAGACTATGTAGCAAGTTAGAGCAAAACAACAATGCACATAGATAAAGTTCGGCAGAAAACGGAACACAAGAAAGGTAGAGGTTTAGAGTTCTACAGCATGTTGAACAGCAAAAAAAAAAACAAAGTCAAACAAAGATAGAACACGAAACATCGAGAGTTCAACTGTAGTATTTTACCAGGAAACATCATAGGCAAATGTGACGTAATTTTATAGCATTGACATATTCTCATACAATGAGCCAAATATTAAAATCTTAGCATAACTTAACACATAATTACACTGTATACATTTTGATACAAAAAAATATACTGTATATATTTTACTCAACCTGAAGAAAACAAATACTAATTTAACCTAAAAAAAAAGTTAATTTAGTAAGAAGAGCTCAAATACTGATCAAAAATCGCCTCTCTGCATAAACATGCATAGTGGGTACGCCCTTGTTCGGCTTGGGGAAATATAAATAAAAAAGACCTGGCCAGGGCGAGGGAGAGCACCGTCAATGCATCCAAGTTGCAACCCACAAAAAACTTAGTGTGACAGTGGGCAGGAGGCGGCGGCAGCGGCGGCGATAGTGGTTCCCTCCGGCGGGATTTTTAAATTCAAAGTGCAACTGTTTCTCGCCAACTGTTGATCTGAACGGTGCCTAGTCTTAGCCACTTTGGTATGGTATTCTCTCAAGTCGGGGAGGGGGAGGTTGATCGTTAGTAAGGATGTGATGGTAACTGGTGCAGGGGAAGTATCGTTTCCTCGGGTAGTTAGCATTCAACAGTGCATAAGCCAGGTTGGGTTGTCTTACTATGGAATACGCGTGGTTACATATGCATTGGTGGTATATTTAAAGTGATGTAAGTTAAACTTTATGTTTATATCATATATTTGTGTATCCATGTGTATATGTTCGCGTGTATATCCACAACATAAACACACATATCTGCCACTTATTCTCTTCTGCGAGGCAATGGGCCCTCCTGCTTAGATTCTTTTTTCGTAGCTATTTGGACTATCGTACATATAATGACGTAATGGACAATTAAATAGTAGAATTTGTTACTATTAACTTTATGGTGTCCGGTAAAAATAAAGCTAAAAAACTAAGTTAAATATTCTTAGGCCTAGTACAGTCCAGCACATATATGTACATTAGGCCTCAGATAGCTTGTATTAGGCCTAGGATGGTTAAGTTGGGGTTTATTAGCAATATAAATACAAAACCTTTTCCAGATTATCCAAATTCAATAGTACCAAATTATACTTTCTAATTGTCCATAAATGTACGATGGTGTATATATATATATATATATATATATATATATATATATATATATATATATATATATATATATATATATATATTACTAAGAGAGATGGATAGTTTTAATACATTTCGAACCCTTGTGTTTCCATTTGTCGTCAATATTTATTATGATAATTTCTGGTAGAATATTTTGTAACTGCGGGGTGGCTGCCAATTTCGTATCATTCCAATTCATTTGTATCTTGATTACTTCGTCGTATACAATTATTTCATTATGATATTTTCCTTAGGAATTAAATGTACAACAATCAGTTGGCAGAGATAGCAAGCGAGGCACGCGTGAATGGTCCTCTCCCGGCTGGGGACACATCGCTGCTTCCGTTCACTATTCATCAATTAAGCTATTAATTAGTAATTAGATATCTCAAATTTAATGCAATGAAATTATACCATATTTTAAGAATGTGCGGGAAATATGCCCGAAACGCTCTACGTATTAGTGGCCTTATATAACTTACATTGTGTCTGTGAATGAATAACTTACATTCTCATTTGTATTTGAGAATACAAATTCTCCGCTGTACTGTATTATATTTCAAATGCAATTGATATAAATTTTATTATATAAATTAATAAACAAATCTAGTATTATTATTGTTGTTGTTATTATTATTATAAACAATAGGTATATAACTGGGGTATATTGCTGGGTTAAAATGTCCACCACCACGAACTCAAAAAGAAACTTCCCAGTCTTCAAATACAACAATAACGAGACATGACGAAATGCTTCTCAGGATATAATGTTAAAATTTGTTATACAAAATGTATATGTAAATTAATAATAAAATAAACTGACATTTTTTTACACTTTAGGCTAAAATATCTCTAACGATCCTAATAGTTCCAAATAATTATTAAACTATTAATATTAGGCATTCATTATTTATTCAAATGATTCGCTGTTAAAAATAACCCAAGATAAATATTATTGGTTTCATCCGAATTCAATGTAAAACAGAACCATCCCAAGTAATAGGTCAATAAATACACAGGCGGCCGAACGAGCTTAACACCCCACCACTGTATAACCCACAAAAAGACTAGTGTCCTAAAGTTGAACACGGAAAAAGAGCACAGTAAAAGAGCAGCCCTTGCCGCTAGAGGCTACCCTCTGCTGGCCTAGTCCCGCTTAATTACCCAGTCTGGTATACAGCATGCGGCTCTGATCAGCCAAGCAAGCCCTTGCCTCACCAGTTAGCCTAGCAAGTCCCTGCCTTAACAGTCAGCCTAGCAAGCTCCTTCTTCGCCAGTCAATCTAGTCATCCCCTACCTCACCAATTAGCCTAGTAAACCCCTGCCTCGCTAGTCAGGCTGGCAACCCTCTGCCTTGCTAGTCAGCCTATCAAGCCCCTACTCGCCAGTTAGCCTAGCAAGCCCCTTTTACCACGTTATACAGCCTAGCAAGCCCCTTTTACCACGTTAGACAGCCTAGCAAGCCCCTTTTACCACGCTAGACAGCCTATCAAGCCCCTTTTACCACGTTAGACAGCCTAGCAAGCCCCTTTTACCACGTTAGACAGCCTAGCAAGCCCCTTTTACCACGCTAGACAGCCTAGCAAGCCCCTTTTGCCATCTAGACAGCCTAGCAAGCCCCTTTTACCATCTAGACAGCCTAGCAAGCCCTTTATACCATGCTAGACAGCCTAGCAAGCAAGTCAACCAGTTTCCACTCTTGTTCAAATTACTTCGCTGGCGTCATGCAGTGCGGCCAGCGTGCCAAGCACACAAGTGCTCTGGGGAAAGTCTCCATATAACATGGTCAACAATCGGGATATTCGCTTTTAACGATATGTAAATGTAAATGCCAACATTTTCAAACGTGTAACTGTGCGTGTGACTCGTAATTAAGAGAGTAATGTAAAAACTATGGTGGTTGGTTGCGAGGCGTGCATCAAGGAGAGGGGAACTGAGGGGAATTGTGGCCAGTCCCCTCCACCTTGCACACTCGCATGCACAAGCACCCTAACACACACCTACACACACTCCTCACCACGCTTCCTCGCAATGCGCCAGCGTTGCATTCTGCTTGTGCATACGGGGTAGCGTGAGAGGGGGAAGGTGAGAAGAAGGGAGAGGGGAGAGCGAGAGAGAGAGAGAGTGAGAGAGAGGGAGGGAGGGGACACAAGAGAGGGGCTGTGCTTGCAGGCACACCCACCCCAACACCCAGTGATGGTCCCAGGCACACACACAACACCATCCCTCTCGCTGCTGCATTCACAACACCTCCTCAACTTGTGACGTCATGGCTGCGTATTGATCCAAAGCAAAACCGCCATCATCCAAAGTTGAAGAGGAGTTGAGATCTTGCAGCACGACCCATCAACCACTCACCTCAAAAACGACGACCAGAAACCGGTTAGTTGTGTGACGAGTGGTAGCGTGGTGGCGGGCCGGTGTTGGGGGGGAGCTCCCTGCAGAAGGTGGCCAAGGGTTTTACCGGTGGTGCAGGAGGGCGGTGCGGCCGGGAGGTGCAGGAGAGCGGTGGTGGCGGCTGCTAGCAAGACTCGACATAAGAAGACGCCAAGCAAAAACCCTCCCCACCCCACGGTCTGTGTCTTAGCCTCCCCCGCGCCCTAAGAGGTGATCGCGCCTGATGCTCGATGGACTCCTCGCCACTCCCTATCCCACCTTCTCATAACATATACCACTATTTTATTGTCCCAATCTGTTCTCTGGTGTTGCTTACGTGAATATGTGTTGTGGGTATATATAATTATTTGAGAGGATATGACATATTATATTGTATCGGGCGTCATCTTGAGACCTTTGGCAGCTCTTCCCTGACAACACTTCAGAGACGAGGGGTGGGACGCTCCACGGCCCGCCCACCAGATTGCCAGCAACCAATCACGGCGCGGGAGAGATGGACTTTGAATTAAAAGGAGGATGGTGATTGGTTGATGCTAATATAAGGGATATCTGATTTATGCCGCTGGCACTGACAGTTGTTTTATATTTGTTCCAAAATTAGCATAGGTTAATAACAGTATTAATAATTTGAATTTCGTTGAATATCGTGAAAAGCACCTTGAAGTAAGAAACTATCTTAAAAGAACATTAAGATCGGGGCATAAAAACGGAAGAAACTCTGCTAAAACCACTTCAAACAAAGATGAAAAAAGCACTAATTGGCAGACACGGGCTTGTCATCTCCACCGCACACCCCGCCACTAACTTCCAACTTCGGGTAATTCTTGTTAAGGACAGTGAAGCCTCGTCGTTAAGACCAGCCAGCCAGCGCAGCCTCGGCAGCCCACACACCTCCTGCAGCCCGCCCAAGACACGTCCAGCCCACAGCGTTCACTCAAGCAGTCAAGTGTCAGCCACACCACCAAACTACGTCTCCAGCTTTCTACGGCGAGCCACACCACCCTGCCACACCCATCCCTCTCACTCTACTGGCAACCAAGCCCAGATTACCCTATTTTGTCCACACCAGCCAGGCTGGCCCACACCACCCAGTCTGGTCCACACCGCCCAGGCTGGTCCACACCACCCAGGCTGGTCCACACCACCCAGGCTGGTCCACACCACCCAGCCTGGTCCACACCACCCAGGCTGGTCCACACCACCCAGGCTGGTCCACACCGCCCAGGCTGGTCCACACCACCCAGCCTGGTCCACACCACCCAGGCTGGTCCACACCACCCAGGCTGGTCCACACCGCCCAGGCTGGTCCACACCACCCAGCCTGGTCTACACCACCCAGGCTGGTCCACACCACCCAGGCTGGTCCACACCACCCAGGCTGGTCCACACCGCCCAGGCTGGTCCACACCACCCAGCCTGGTCTACACCACCCAGGCTGGTCCACACCACCCAGCCTGGTCCACACCACCCAGGCTGGTCTACACCACCCAGGCTGGTCCACACCGCCCAGGCTGGTCCACACCGCCCAGCCTGGTCTACACCACTCAGGCTGGTCCACACCACCCAGGCTGGTCCACACCACCCAGGCTGGTCCACACCACCCAGCCTGGTCTACACCACCCAGGCTGGTCCACACCACCCAGGCTGGTCCACACCACCCAGGCTGGTCCACACCACCCAGGCTGGTCCACACCACCCAGCCTGGTCCACACCACCCAGGCTGGTCCACACCACCCAGGCTGGTCCACACCGCCCAGGCTGGTCCACACCACCCAGGCTGGTCCACACCACCCAGGCTGGTCCACACCGCCCAGGCTGGTCCACACCACCCAGCCTGGTCTACACCACTCAGGCTGGTCCACACCACCCAGGCTGGTCCACACCACCCAGGCTGGCCCACACCACCCAGCCTGGTCCACACCACCCAGGCTGGTCCACACCACCCAGGCTGGTCCACACCACCCAGGCTGGTCCACACCACCCACCCTGGTCCACACCACCCAGCCTGGTCTACACCACTCAGGCTGGTCCACACCACCCAGGCTGGTCCACACCACCCAGCCTGGTCTACACCACTCAGGCTGGTCCACACCACCCAGCCTGGTCCACACCACCCACCCTGGTCCACACCACCCAGGCTGGTCCACACCACCCAGCCTGGTCCACACCACCCAGGCTGGTCCACACCACCCAGCCTGGTCCACACCACCCAGGCTGGTCCACACCACTCAGGCTGGTCCACACCACCCACCCTGGTCCACACCACCCACCCTGGTCCACACCACCCAGGCTGGTCCACACCACCCAGGCTGGTCCACACCACCCAGGCTGGTCCACACCACCCAGGCTGGTCCACACCACCCAGCCTGGTCCACTCCACCCACCCTGGTCCACACCACCCAGGCTGGTCCACACCACCCAGCCTGGTCCACACCACCCAGGCTGGTCCACACCACCCAGGCTGGTCCACACCACCCAGCCTGGTCTACACCACTCAGGCTGGTCCACACCACCCAGCCTGGTCCACACCACCCAGGCTGGTCCACACCACCCAGGCTGGTCCACACCACCCAGCCTGGTCTACACCACTCAGGCTGGTCCACACCACCCAGCCTGGTCCACACCACCCAGCCTGGTCTACACCACCCAGCCTCGTCCACACCACCCACCCTGGTCTACACCACTCAGGCTGGTCCACACCACCCAGCCTGGTCCACACCACCCAGGCTGGGCCACACCACCCGGTGTGACCGGATGAATCAATTGACACCCACACTACCAACTGAAGCACTCCACACCCACACTACCCCCCATACACAACATCGTGCGACCCCACACCATCATACGCCCCTACCTCATCCTACAGTTCACAACACTCAGAAGCTAAGCTCATAAAACAACCACAAGCACCCACAACCAAACTTCACAACAACACCACCCTCCACAACCTTCACTATACCACAACACTCACACGCAGCTCACCATTACACATTTAGAATTATATTCCGCGCCCCATAATGCCACCCAGTGTCTCCACAACACCATCCTTCACCGTTCAGCACCATACTACACCCCAGCACCATCCTCCACTTCAGCACCATCCTCCACCTTTGCACCATCCTACACCGCTAGCATCATCTTAATCTCCCACGTAACATCCTACACCCCAGCACCATCTTACACCCCTGCATCACCTATGGTGGTTGCAGGAGTGTAAGCACCCCTGCACCCCCTTACACCACAACATCCTCCTACACCCCCAGCAACATCCTACATCCTCCACCAAAATCCTTGACCCCCCATCAACTTTCTACACCACCCAGCACCATCCTACCCCCACCAGTAACATCCTACATTCTCAGTAGCATCCTACACCCCCATCAACATCCTACGCCACCCATCATCCCCCCAACAAGATCCTACACCCCAGCAACATCCTTCACCACCCAGCAACATCCCACATCCCCCCACCCCACCCCTTCGACCCAAGGCCGCACCAGGTTTCATATAATAACAGACTTTTTTCGCGAATTTTCATCAGCTGTGGGATTTTATTGGGAAAAATGAATGAAGCGGTTAGAGTGCTTCACTTGCTTTTTCGCTCACTGCAACCCGTTAAATAATTTCTGGAGGTTAAGCACAAAGGTGACTAAAGTCATTTTTATTTCGCTGGACTTTTATATCTCCAAGTTTTAAGATATATGACAATGTGTAATCTTATGCTCATCATCACTTTTACACGTGGGCCGCCTGGGTGTTTTGTATTAAGGTAATTGCTAATTACGTTGTCAAAATTATATTGCATACTTCCGCTAAACCAGATTTATTCAATTTTGTTGTTGTGTGTGTGTTTAGGGAAGTATTGAGAGTATATCGATATCTGTGATAAGTTTACAGAACCGTTGTTCGCTGGCGTCTGTAAACAGTTGGGTCTTGTGACCTGACCAGCGTCCAATATGAAGCGGTTTTTTCCTAACTATAGGCGTAATAGGCTTTTTCTTTTTTTCCTAACTTTTTTTCCTAAGCTTTTTTCCTAACTATAGGCGTATAGGCTTGGTGCTTTCTCCTGGTAGCTGCCTTCCTACATTTTTCCCCTAACCACAAGCGCACGCACCTAGTTAACCCCATATGCAGATGAAGAGTCATCTGCATATGCCTGCAGACATAAAACTAGTTAACTTTACTGGTTAACCCAGTAAATCTATCGAGGACGATTCTCACTAATACGGGCAAGCGTCAATATTGAGTGGTTTTAATTTTGCTACAGCATCAAAATTCTGATTTTTATGGTCGAGAGCGTCTAAATGGCGGTGCTGTAAGAGAGAACTACCAGGTACCCGCAAATTGTGTTTGTAGACAAGGGGCCAGATTCACGAAGCAGTTACGCAAGCACTTACGAACCTGTACATCTTTTCTCAACCTTTGGCGGCTTTATTTACAATTATTAAACAGTTAATGAGCTCCGAAGCACCTGGAGGCTGTTTATAACAATAACAACAGTTGATTGGCAAGTTTTCATGCTTGTAATCTGTTGAATAAATGTAATCAAAGCCATCAAAGATTGAGGAAAGATGTACAAGTTCGTAAGTACTTGCGTAACTGCTTCGTGAATCTGGCCCAAGGCTCCCAACGGACAAAGTTATTTATCCACGACACACCTTACTAGTGTGCGGTGGTGGACCTGACAACAGTTTCTCCCACTCTACGTCATCGCTACTCATAAGGCAAGGGAATTATCAGGAGAAAGCGCCAAGCCATAACGACTATATAACACTTGGAAGGGAACCCGGGATAAAGATTTGGCATGGAATGAGGGAGAAAGCCTAACCCAACACCACCTAGACTAACCAAATTAAAATATAATTTTGTTTTATATATGATACTATATATATTTGGTGCCCGGATGCGCCAGCATCCTCATCTCCCCGTTCCATCCTCTATCCCAATCATCCCCCTCTCCATCGTTATCCCTCCCACCTCTCCATTTCCCTCTCCACTAACATCCACCACTTCCCACCTCTTCCAACTCGAATGAATTTATGTTTATAATTTTTTTCTAAACATGAATATACAGATGGTATAAGCGTAAAATCTACGGAAAAACATGCCTGATTTGATTTTAGATTTTGTGAAAATAGCAGGAAGAGAGCCAAATAAAGATGCCGATATTTCATAAAGCATGACACTTGGGCCGACCCCGGCTGGCCTATGATATTCAGGTATCCCCGCCCATGCTTCATGTGTGAAAATTGGCCTCCTGCTTTGGACTGAAAGACAGACATCTTATTTTATATATTGATGATATACTAGGTGTGTGACGTCACTATGACGTCATAATTTTATTCCGGCTCGGGTTATGGGTGGTACTGGGAGGAGCAGCCACGGCTCGCTCTCCCTGTAGCCACTACCACCACAGCACTTTCTCTCGATTTCCCACTATAAAAAATACAGCTGTTTTTCTAAACGAAAAACGTATGAGCCAAGCAACCCACCTAAGCATCGAGACCGATGCATAGAAAGTGTCAATATTTCAGTGCTTTAATTGTTATTGATACGTCGCATATTTAACGGATTGGTAGATTCCTTTAAAAGCTTCAATGTATTAGGTGAAAGGATGGGTTGGTGGCCCGGCGTGCTGCCAGGAATATCTAAATTTCCTTGGACAGGTTTGGGTAACCATCTAGGTTTCTAGGACGAGCGGTACTCACTAAGATACTTCAACCATTACTAGAACACTAGTTCCCAAACGTTTTCGTCGGCGGACTAAGATTTAAAACCACACAGACCCAGCGACGCAATGGTACCTTTTCAACTCCGCAGCAAATTTCCGTGGCGCAGTACACATGGTCACCCCCCCCCCCCCCCGAAAGGTCACGGGTTCAATTCCCGCCGTAGGACAAAACTGCGCAATGTTTCCTTTCGTCAAATGCATCTGTTCACCTAGCAATAAATATGTACCTGGGAAATAGGCAACTGTTGTGGGTTGCATCGTGGAGAAGGTCAGTAGTAGACCTAAGGGAACCTCGCTAAGCCTAACAGGCTTCCTGTACCTGCCCAGGACAAACCAAAACAATTTATTGTATAATATTTACAGGAAATATCAGGGAACCAAAATTAGACTCAATTGTTCATTTTCTCAAAAAACGTTATTTCTAAATAACGTTCAACTGTCGACGAAAAACAGCTGTAAGCGCTACTTTATATGAAATTAGTAGAAATATATAAACATGAATTTGCTTCCCCCTTAATACTGACGCTTTTTGGGCCTAATGAGTCTCTGCTCTGGTAAGTTAGGTGAGTAGCCTAGGTTTTGACGCTTTTCGTTAGGCTAATCCATTACATTTTTTACGGAGGGAAAACCGAGAGAACGGGCTGGATTGTGAACACAAACTCCTCGTTTTGTGTAGCGTCCACGATGCAATTACATCTTCTTAATCACCTAGCCGACCTTATTATCTAGACTCTTAGAGTGAGAGAGAGCGCGGCGAAGAGCGTGCTCAAGATTCAATCTATTTCTTACTTTAGTTTTGATGGTCGCAAGGCTTGAGAAGTTTGAGTCACAGAGACACGTCGTTAGGAAAGGCAGCAGAGTTTGCTCAGTTTCCAGGCTGAAAATCACCTTATCTTGGGCCCGGGAACTTGAACATAGAAGTTGGACAATATCTTGCAGTAAGTTTTCTCGATCCAGTAGGTAGCGAATCGCGATACGGCCGGGATTGATCTTAACACTGGCTTATCCAGTGTTTAGGATTATCGGTACTATCGGTAATAATGATTAGGATTATCCTAATCCACTTCCCACCATGGCTGGGCTCCACTACTGCACACAACAGAGTAATTCGTTCACTCCAGGGCATGATTCTTGAAGAAAAAACTAATTGAAAATGCTCCTTGTTACGGCTGACAGTGAGGCGCAACATACGATTTCTTGAATAATGTATTCTCGTCCGGAGTACCGCACGAAAACCCTGAACTGAGCATATTCTCTTATATCGACAGATTGCTATACTCTATTTGGGAAGAAAATATCCTTGTTATTTTTCTAGCTCGTCAGAATTAGAACCAAAATATCCGTATAGATTTGAAACATTCGCTGTTTGATACTGTTATTGGAATTAAGTATTTTTCCAAATTGTTTCATCACTGACTACAAATTGTCCTTGCATTTGGCTTTGCATATTCTTCTACATGGTTTGAGGCTTTTTGCACTATGTTAATTTCTAGCCCAACTCAAAAGATTTTGACACTATCTCTTTTCTCTCATATTTGGAGTTTGACAATAAATGTCAATACAGAATCGACATGTATTAATACAAACCATTATGTATCTGAGCCAATTTTAAACGACGGATCTGGATTACTGAAACAATAATATGTTTTGAAATGCCAGCAAATCACAAACTATAACACTTCATAACTTTGTGAGTTTTTTTCTTCCAACAATCTGAATGACGCACAATAATCAACAAATGCTCTGTTACAAATTTGAGGAAAATTAGAAATAACAATAAAATAAATCAACTTCTTAATGGCAATTTAAATATACATTAAATACCTAAACCCGAAAGAATTTCTACATCACAAGTCCACCTACAACAAATTCTGATTTCACAACAATGGACAGAAAATGGCGTATTTTTCTGAAGGAACATCAAATAATAAAGTAAAATAATACTGTGCATATTTGTTGTCAGATATCTTATGTCAAACAAATAATATAGACTAACGTTTCAGCCACGCGCACAATTTATATTGTGACTGGGAATATTTTATATGTTCATACTTGTAATGCTTTTAGCCATCAAGTTCCCGTGATTATTTTAGTAGTTGGCGGGAGGCTCTCGCCACCCTGGGGTTGGGAACCTAGTCCCAAGAAACATGATTATACCGAATTATATACAAAAAATTCTTACCTCAGGAAGATGTGGACTCTGGACCATTGGAGTGGCAAGCCTGCTACCATAACAATTCGACCTCCTGCCTGGAATTGTTAGAATTTACTCTGGTGAGAGTATTGACAAATATATTGTGCTATTCCTCTACTTTAACAATAATATATTAATAATAATAATGTGCTGTACAACGATTTAAACAGATTTCAACATTCCCTATAATATAATGTACTGTGAGAACTTATATATATATATATATATATATATATATATATATATATATATATATATATATATATATATATATATATATATATATATATTGCTTTATCAAGTTCGCTGTTGATCAAGTCAAAACGAATGATTAATTTCCAGTCAAGGCTTGGCGTGAGGTATAGCTCACCCCCCCACCCCCTCTCTCTCTCTCTCTCTCTCTCTCTCTCTCTCTCTCTCTCTCTCTCTCTCTCTCTCTCTCTCTCTCTCTCTCTCTCTCTCTCTCTAAGACAATTACTTGAAAGCCCAAGGTCTGTTCAAAATTTAAACATACGAAAATTATTAAAAAAATAATGTAACTGATAAGAATCCAAACACCTGCTTAAAATCATCTGTATTAAGCAAAACTTTTTGAAAAAAACATAAGAATTAATTATCACATTTAAAATAGTACATGAATATATAATCTTAATCATTTTATGGTTGGTAGTGACTGAGGTAGATTACCTTAAAATCTGAATAAATAATGAAAACCCATCTTTTGTTCTATCCCACAACCGAACAGAATGGCCCACAACTGTGCTTTCCCGGACGTCGAAGGTCTCCTGTCTTTCAACAACAGTTTTATAAGCTTTGTTAGAAAATATGTCAAATAAATTTATTAGAAATGAACGGCCCTTATTAAAGCTATGATGTGAATACGAATATGCTGTGTATGAATGGTATTTGAGATTAATATAAGGCAATGTCTTCCTAAATTATCACAAGAACCCAAGGCAGTGTTCTAAAATTATCACAAGAACCCAAGGCAGTGTTCTAAAATTATCACAGGAACCCAAAAGTTTCAAACAAAAATACAACCTTCTAACCTCAGGCCTAAATGACTAATATTAAAAGAAAAAATAGCTGGCACTTTTTTTTTATATTCAGCAAAATTACCGCCCAAATACAAATTTAAAATAAAATCGTTCTGTAAGCTGAAAATATAAAAAGAACATTGTATTATGCTGATTAATATACTAAATTTGAAAGCAATTACATCGTTGAGGCAATGACCAAAATACACGTAAAATATATATATATATATATATATATATATATATATATATATATATATATATATATATATATATATATATATATATATATATATATATATATGTATATATATATATATATATATATATATATATATATATATATATATATATAAGGAAGTATATTTTTTTATATTAACCCCCCAAAACTTGAGCCTATATAAAAACTATACTCCCAACCTTAAACCTTGTAAGCGCCTTACAGCTGAGTAGACAGCGCTTCGGATTCGAAGTCCTGAGTTCCGGGTTCGATCCGCGGTGGAGGCGGAGACAATTGGGCAAAAAAAATTCTTTCACCCTGATGCCTCTGTTACCTAGCTGTAAATAGGTATCTGGGAGTTATACAGATGCTACGGGCTGCTTCCTGGGGGTGTGTAACAAAAAGGAGGCCTAGTCGAGGACCGGGCCGCGGGGACGCTAAGCCCCGAGATCATCTCAAGATAACCTCAAAAAGATAACCTACGCATCTGAAAATAATCTGATAACGGTCACGGAGAGGCCGAAATGAAGGTAGAAAATGAACACAACCAACAGTTGCCCCCACATATAAATGGGAAGTTTCAAACATCATCAGACTTAAGTGTTACAAATTTCAAGTTTTAAATGAATGCGAGAAAGCGTTCTCAAGAAACAAATATAAAGCTAACAAAACACAAACACCCCATACCAGAAATAACTATAATTATGAATATTATTATTTTATACACCAGCAGCATGGTGACTGACGTCATAACCAATCTAGGGGACCGTACATAAACATATAATAAAACATTCAATACAAAAATATAAAATACAAAAATAAAGCCATAAATTACCATAAGATATTGCAGTTATACCAAATGAGTCACCGTCTGTCTCACAACGTACCAGCTGCGTATTTAAGAGGGTGTTGAGAATATGAAGCACTCCTCAGAGAGCCTCCACAGCACACACACTTTGTGGAATGAGAGAGTATTGCCCATGGAGAGGGAGCCAGTGAGTGGCCAGGTGGTGTCCCCCATCAACCCATACCCGCCACTCGCCCACGGAAACATTTCCACCCCACAAATCATGGGCGAAGGGAGAAGACATTCTGATGGGGCTGTTATTATTATTATTATTATTATTATTATTATTATTAATTATTATTTATTTAATAACTCTTATTGTACTTACAGCTTTAGAAGATTCAATGCTATGATAATTATATAAAAATATAATCTTAGGCTTTCTGTAAATTATTCCCGTCACTCTTAAATACCTGGGAACACAAGACCAATAGTTATGTACGGGAAAAGCCTAGTGTGTCACTAGTGGCAGCCTCGTCATAGTAATAGTAGCACCTAGTGTGTTACTAGTGGCAGCCTCGTCATAGTAATAATAATAACAATTACCCTAGTGTGTTACTAGTGGCAGCCTCGTCATAGTAATAGTAGCACCTAGTGTGTCACTAGTGGCAGCCTCGTCATAGTAATAATAACAACAATTACCCTAGTGTGTTACTAGTGGCAGCCTCGTCATAGTAATAGTAGCACCTAGTGTGTTACTAGTGGCAGCCTCGTCATAGTAATAGTAGCACCTAGTGTGTTACTAGTGGCAGCCTCGTCATAGTAATAGTAGCACCTAGTGTGTTACTAGTGGCAGCCTCGTCATAGTAATAGTAGCACCTAGTGTGTTACTAGTGGCAGCCTCGTCATAGTAATAGTAGCACCTAGTGTGTCACTAGTGGCAGCCTCGTCATAGTAATAATAACAACAATTACCCTAGTGTGTTAGTATCAGCAGCCTCGTCATAGTAAACAAATCAAATCAAAGACTATTCATAAATGGTTGTACATTTATAATTTGGAAAGTTCAAATAAAAATTACAGTACATTAATGACATAAATGAGTCACACTAACAGCCAAGCACGAATCTATCAAAAATCACAATCAAAAATCAAAATCACATCCCTGTCACTATCAAAATCACAAACTTTATTCGTAACAACGTTTACATATCTTTACAACACTGGCTGGACTACAGCAATCTAAATCAAAATTATATTTTTTACATAAAGGGAGTGAACATTTGACTAAGAATTTGAAAGATGATATATTGTTAAGACGTTACCTTGCGGTTACCTTGCGATGATTTCGGGGCTCAACGTCCGCGCGGCCCGGTCTTCATCTAGGCCTCCTTGGTCGACGAAGACGAAGTGAGGTTTAACATTAAAGCGCTAAGACCTTATGTTAAGGTCTATTGGTAAACTGAAGGAACGCTCCTTAGTGTTGTATTTAAACAGGATTAACACGGTTCCAAATACAGGATGTCAACCAGACACACGATGTACACGTGTGAAGTTGCTCACAGACGAGAACGTACACGTGTGAAGCTGCTCACAGACGAGAAAGTACACGTGTGAAGCTGCTCACAGACGAGAAAGTACACGTGTGAAGCTGATCACAGACGAGAAAGTACACGTGTGAAGCTGATCACAGACGAGAAAGTACACGTGTGAAGCTGATCACAGACGAGAAAGTACACGTGTGAAGCTGATCACAGACAAGAAAGTACACGTGTGAAACTGACCACAGACGAGAAAGTACAAGTGCGAAACTGACCACAGACAGCGAAATAAAAACCCTCCTGTGAGACTAAAGCCAACCTTTGCACGGATATTTAAGTCATACCACAATACCTAATCACCTTTTCAGGGATATAATATAGTGTGTGGCCATGAAGGTGGGAGAAGAGATTCCATATTGATGTACAGATTCCATATTGATGACAGGTCAGTTGCTAGGTAACCATGTAAGGTGGTAGCAAAATATCCACCCAAGTTAACTTAACAAAAAAAGAGATAGTTTCGCTTAACGTATAGAAATAGATATACAAGAAATTTTAGCAAGAGTTGTGACTGGTAGCTGTTAGTTTTAAAGCCATGTGTCTGGCCACTTGTGCTGAACGATCCAATTATCCAGTTTGTCAACATCCTTACACCCACCCTCAACAAGCCTAACAAGCCTACATACAGCTAACACCTGTCGATTACCAGTTAGCAAACGTTACCAATCGGCACACAAGCAGGTGTGTAATAGAAATATCCACCCAAGACCTCTCAGGCCTACGCCACTGTCGAGAGGACAAAAAAATTTGACACGAACGAAGCACTGTGGAAAAAGGTTGGGTCATTTTTAGCGTGGAAGTCAAGGCTGGCGGTTTTAAAGGTGTGGTGGCGGCGTGGAGCACATGCAGGCTTCATTCACGTAAAATTCCGATGAACTGGAAGCACTACACTGTATAGTAACTTGTCAGGAGCAGTGTGTGTGTGTGTGTACTCACATAGTTGTGCTTGCGGGGGCTGAGCTTTGGCTTTATGGTCTGGGTGTGGGTGTATGCGCACGTGTTTAATATTATACACATATATTATATATAAATATATATATATATTTATATATATGTATATATATATATATATATATATATATATATATATATATATATATATATATGTGTGAATAACCATAACGAAATATATATATGTAAAGTCCGAATGAGGTTTTGTATATACCAAGTTATGAAGGCGTAGTCACTGTGTACTTATTGACAATACATTAATACACGAATCTTCGCATTTTACGTTCATATTTACTTAGGCACAGTTAATTACAAATACACGTTTTGCCTAAGTGTGTGTGTGTGTGAGTGTACTCACCTAGTTGTGTTTGCAGGGGTTGAGCTCTGGCTCTTTGGTCCCGCCTCTCAACTGTTAATCAACTGGTGTACAGATTCCTGAGCCTACTTTGCTCTATCATATCTACACTTGAAACTGTGTATGGAGTCAGCCTCCACCACATCACTTCCTGTGTGTGTGTGTGTGTGTGTGTGTGTGTGTGTGTGTGTGTGTGTGTGTGTGTGTGTGTGTGTGTGTGTGTGTGTGTGTGTGTGTATAAAATGAGGGATAACCACAAAGAAAACAGAAACGAAACTGCAAATGGTTTGAGCAGCATCGTTTGTATTTTACCATATTTGGAAATCAAATAAACACATAAGTGCAACAAAATATTCAGCTTCTATTTCCTACATGTTACAGCCTCCTATATATATATATATATATATATATATATATATATATATATATATATATATATATATATATATATATATACAAAGAAAGGATAGCCTATGACGGTAGCCAAATAAACAAAGAAAGACAAAAATAAACAAGGAAGACAAACAAAGAAAGGATAGGCTACGACGGTAGCCAAATACTATGCAGTACTACGGGAAGTGGCGACCACAGTGGGCGAGGAAGGTGTCATGCGGGGGGGAACCGTAAGGTCGGAGACCGCGTGCCAGGGCGGGTTAGGTCGTCGACCATACTGGTGGGAGAGGTGGGCCGTCTCTTGGGTCCCTTCACCGCCGTGTCCAGGCACGAGGCTGTGACCAACAGTTAAAGGGGATGTGAGGCCCCGCCGCCGCCGCCGCCGCTACAACTTTTATTCTTGCTTGTTGCGCTCCTGCATTTCTCATTTTTTTTTTTTTAGTTTGACATGTTTATTGTCGTTGTCGTGTCTAGATATTCCCTTTGCTTGTTTCACCTCTTTGCCTACTTATCGCAGCCTCTCTCTCTCTCTCTCTCTCTCTCTCTCTCTCTCTCTCTCTCTCTCTCTCTCTCTCTCTCTCTCTCTCTCTCTCGTTGTTTCATTCTCTTTTTACTATTATATAATTTGTTTATTTTGTTCCTTTTGCTTCTGTTTGCTTCCTGTTAATGATCGGTTATTATCAATTGGAATAGAAATGTGTTCTCATAGAGGAAAAAAATATAAATTAAATGCTGCATTAATTAAATATATATATATATATATATATATATATATATATATATATATATATATATATATATATATATATATATATATATATATATATATATATATATACATAAATATTTATATATAACTATATATATATATATATATATATATATATATATATATATATATATATAATAATAATAATAATAATAATAATAATAATAATAATAATAATAATAATAAGTGTTTCAGAGAACATACTCTATCAGTGGTAACATAAAAGAACAGTGCACAGAGCAAGATTAGCAACAATCATCAATAACACTTTACTGGTGTTCCTTGCACACCTGTAAAGTGGTTGTAACACCTGTTCACTCCAGTCACAACTATAAGAGGGTTTATAAATCACTGACACATAGCTTCTATACATATTTCTAAATCTAGATTATACAGTAAAAGATTATAATAATATGTAATGCTGTTATTATAACTTGGATAAATAATGTACACTAACTTTGTGTAAACTAACTTAATTATAAATGAACTAACATTTATGAATAACGTGTTTTGAATATGAATTTGTAGATTATAAACTGCATCAAATGCCTTTCAGAGAATTTTACATCAATCTTTTCTCAACAATTATAACTTCAAATCTGTTAAAGAAAACACTTGAATGGAAACTCCCCACAACATACTGGCTGTCATTAAGAAAGATTACATTCACCATCGTATCTCTTGCATATTTTACCAGTAATGTAATACAAAAATTTAGGTTAACTCGCGATAGATTATTGAATTTACAGTTTTCTAACAATTTACCCCGAAGTTTCCAGGTTATGCGAGTGGGAATATTGTACAGGTGATCACACCTGTGGCGGAATGTGGAGTAGGCCGGTGGTCACTACATCTCTCCTGTGGTAACTACGGCCCTTTCTCAAGGAGGGCCCAAGAGCCAAAGCTCGATCCTGCAGGCAAAAATATGTAAGTACACATATACACACACACTAAATAAAGTGGAAAAGGTGCAAAGGCATGCCAAAAAATGGCTTCCGGAAGTGAAAAAACAAGAGTTACGAGGAGAGACGAGAGGCGTTAAACATGCCATAACTAGAAGATAGAAGAAAAAGATGTGACATGATCACCACTTACAAAATACTAACAGGAATCGACCAAATTAACAAAGAGGAATTCCTGAAACCAGCAACTTCACGAACAAGAGGACACAGATTCAAGCTAAGGAAACAAACGTGCCGAAAAAAATATTAGAAAGTTTTCTTTTGTAGAGTAATAGACAGTTGGAACAAGTTAAGTGCGAAGGTGGTGGAGGCATAAAACTGTCAGTAGTTTCAAAGCGTTATACGACAAAGAGTATTGGGAAGACGGGACACCGCGTAGCTCAGGATGAGAGCGTAGCTCTGTAACTACACTTAGGTAATTACACACACACACACACACACACACACACACACACACACACACACACACACACATACACACACACACACACACACACACACACACACACACACACACACACACACACACACATACACACACACACAGGACGAACGGCTTTCCTCCTATTCACTGAGGTTAAACACCGTTGGGTCACCCTTTCACTTGGACTGGTGACCAGAGAAGTGCTTTGGTGTCTCATCAGTATAGACCTGGCTCACCGTTGATTACCCTGGCTCACCGTTGATAACCCTGGCTCACCGTTGATAACCCTGCCTCACCGTTGATGAACCTAGCTCACCGTTGATGGTCCTGCCTCACCGTTGATGGTCCTGCCTCACCGTTGATGAACCTAGCTCACCGTTGATGGTCCTGCCTCACCGTTGATGGTCCTGCCACACCGTTGATGACCCTGCCTCACCGTTGATGAACCTGGCTCACCGTTGATGGTCCTGCCTCAACGTTGATAACCCTGGCTCACCGTTGATAACTGCCTCACCAGTTGATGGTCCTGCCTCACCATTGATGACCCTGCCACACCGTTAATGACCCTACCTCACCGTTGATGACCCTGCCTCACCGTTGATGACCCTGCCTCACCGTTGATGACCCCGCCACACCGTTGATGACCCTGCCTCACCGTTGATGCATGAGGCTCGACTACACCGTCAAGTGAGCCTCACAAAACAGACCCGTCACTCACTGTTGTCAGCGTCGCCAACTTAGCAGCTCGACTCTCAGCCACCGCTGGTAACTCTCATAGTGGTACTTAGCTCGATCTTAGAATAAGCTCAGGTGGTAGAATTCTACTATCACTGGAGCAACATAATTATTAGCCCAGCACAAGGGGCATGGAGTGTGGTTAAATTGATCTACCTTAGATGGACTGTAGACTCGTCGTTTCTGTTTCAGTAGACTATTGTGGTTGCCAGCACAGACATCAGATTGTTATCTTGCTCCGAGTTGATTATCTTCGATTTTCCTCGTTAATTCACAGTGGAGGTGATCAGGGGTCCCAGACGCTTGCCACTGTGGTACATCGCTCTGCTGGTTTATTAACACCTGCCACGTTGCAGGAGGTCGTCTCTGGAACACTCTCCCAGGTGTTCCCTCGCAGCTGGCAGATCGTCGACCACCGCTTCTTGTCTCAGGTCGCTACGAACTCCAGCAGCGGCTTGAAGGTCACTGGGCTGGCCTTCCCCAGCCCGCCTCTCCGGGTAGACAGGTACACTACCGCCTCCAAGATCCACTTCTCGCAACTCAGCACTTCCGAATTCCACTCGTAGTCGCCAACGCCTCTTCTGTCATCGATCTCGATTGATATCAGCTTCGGTGATCTCCTCAACAGGCAGAATCGCTTCCTAATGGAGAGATAAGTGATACACTCGTCCTCGACGAAGCCTCAGAGCGTAGCGACACCGACCGCCCTTCCCGCCCATGGCTGGGGTGGTGACGTCACGTCCTGTGACGGCTTGTTTTCATTGGTCGCCTACCCGGCACCCAGCTATTCATAATTCAAATTCAAGTACGTTTATTGACAGAATAAAATACATCTCGAAGGGATATAGCAGCTTTCCGGGAAGACCAGTGTCTTCGCTTCCGGTTTGGCTTTAGGCGGGAGCCGCCTCCTCCTGCCTGGGTGTGTCAGCCACCTTGCCTCAGGCTGAGAGAGAGAGAGAGAGAGAGAGAGAGAGAGAGAGAGAGAGAGAGAGAGAGAGAGAGAGAGAGAGAGAGAGAGAGAGAGAGAGAGAGAGAGAGAGAGAGAGAGAGAGAGAGAGAGAGAAAGAAAGAGAGAGAGAGAGAGAGAGAGAGAGAGAGAGAGAGAGAGAGAGAGAGAGAGAGAGAGAGAGAGAGAGAGAGAGAGAGAGAGAGAGAGAGTGTGTCCCCTCTCTCTCTATTAACACCATCTCTCCAAGTATAGTCACATAATAACAAGAGCCAACAAAAACAGTGTCACGTAACCCTATTTTCTAATCCTGGGGGGACCTCGATAGGCTTACCTTTCTCGACAATGGTAAACTATATATATATATAACGTTTTCGCCTAAGGCGACTTTGAATCAAAAGTTGTGATGCACGCTGAGCGTATACTGTCACCCGCATACTCACGGAGGCAGATATACACACTAAGAGAAACATGCACAACCACATACATATATCCATCTGCCAAGCATGACACCAATTTACCAACGCATCTCATTAAACATGCAAGCATAAAGCATTTAAGTATACAAACAGACAAATACCCGTTGACACGCCCACAAACCTCTTTCAGCACACGCACATTAATTAAAACAAAGATAAAAACAAGTACACATCCACAAAGATACATTCACACACACGCGAGCGTCATAAATTGTCCCCAATTTTTACGTCTTTTTCTCTAATTAAAGGAGAGAGAGGAATGCAGGGCAGCGGGCCCGTAACTCTCAGTCACCCACACAAAAACCTCCCGCGTCAATATTTGGCGCGGCGGTAATCCCGCCCGCTGCCTCCAAATGGTCGAGTACCTTTAAAAATTAACAAGTCTGCACCGGCCTTAAAGTTTCAGGAGAGAGAGAGAGAGAGAAAAAAGTAGTACATGCCAACTCTCACGGTCAAGTGTTGCCTCGTAATGTTTTTCTCCCCTTTATCTAATTAAGCAGAAGCGGAGGAAAAGAGAGCGAGAGAGAGAGAAAAAAAGATATGCATTCCATTTAGCCCTGTTTCTAAAAACATTTGAAATCTGTAATTGCATTTTTGGGGTAATTACTCCTTAAAAGTAATTGACGTTCTGGAGTTTTATCGCGATTGTTGTAAAACAAAGGGGGGCGGGGGGGGGGGGGGCGAGGTGTAGAGAGGGTAGGGAAGAACTCGCACACAGCAGGAGTGGGTATACGTAATGTGATAACATTAATGTAGAAGTGAAAATGGTCTAGGCATAAAGCCTGTAGTATACCCAGGAACAAATGTGGCGCGGAGATATTTCAAGCCATATTCAAATTAAACGAAATGTCCAGGGCAAGAGAGGCCCTGTCGCCTCCCTGGCAGTCATGGTCCCAAGCATACACCCTCGCGCCTGACTCTCGCACCAAGAGTAACACGTTGCTTAGCGCCTTTTACCCGCCGTGTTTGCATTAACCCGAAGAGCAAAAGACCAGCCAACCATTTGCATGGATTCCAACTTTGTGCAGTCCTGAATTAAACTTCCCAGGCGGCGGAGCCCGCCTCCAGCTCCGGAGCGTGTTGCGACGCTCGCTGCTCTGATTTACTGCGGGGCGTCTGTCTGCGGCCAGTGACTGCGGCGCCTCCACTTTTCCCAAGGTGCAAAACCTTGTCTTACATCTACAGCGAATATTCTTTGACTCGACGCTTTCCTTCCTCTTTTTCCCTTTACTCTCTATCTCCACATCACTCACTTCCTTTCCTCTGTCTCCACTGTCAATCTACGCATCACACACTCTTTCTCTCTCCTCAGTATTTCCCCATCATCTAACTTAAACCTAAGCAAACAAAATTTAACTTAATCTAAGCAACCCTAACCTAACCTAAACTAGCCTAAACAAACTAGCCTGAGTATATACCAGACACACTGTTGACCAGAAACAAAACCTATGTATATACCAGATATAACTTGTATATTCATAAGATTCACAAAAGCCTCATTTGGTTAGTAGGAGTCGGGGCGATTAGGAGAATTCTTTCAATGGTCTAGGTTGACGGTATTTGGCCTCCTTAAATTTGGGAGGATTATGAATGGTTAGGTTAGGCTAATAAAATAAGGATTGAGGGTAGTTAAATGAAGGTTAGATTATGTTTGGTCAGGCGAGACGATATCAGGTCTGGTTTCTTCAGACTTTTATGGTAATTTATGGCTAAATTGGGTAGTTAGGCAGTTACCACACAGATTGGGTGGATTTGGGTTAGTTTAGCTAGGTTCGGTAAGTATGAATCACGTGGTGGATTTGAATTAGTTCGGTTAGGAACTAGGTTCAGTAAGCAAGGATCAGGTCTGGTGTGATTATGACTTGTATTTGGACATGTTTATGACAGGTGAGAAGAGATGAGGCCTGGCTAGGTTTGGTTACACTTCTGTGTTGTGAGGTACAACCAAACCGGTACATCCTCCCGCGGGCTCGCCACAACAACATAGTCAGCCATCAGCCCCCCTCACCACAGGGGAATTAAATCATCACATAACCTAGTAATTAGCCTCCTAGCGTCCATATCCGAACATTTTCCACACATTATGGACACCCAGACTTTGCTAATTGGTGTCATATGTTGCTGCGAGAGAAAAATGTCCTAATTTTATCCTCGTTATTCAACACGCCAAATGTTATTTTTTTTTTTTTTGGTTGCTGGTCATGTTTACAATTGAAAATTTAAAATAGTATCCAAAATGGGTTAACATAAAAGAAGTTCACAAAACAGGTTAACAAAATCAAGTTAACAAAAATTGCATTAACATAAAAGGGGTTAATATAAAGAGTAAAGCAGTCCCAAGATAGTCGAATACATGTTGGTGGAGGGTGATGGACCTTATGTACTGTGCTCCTCAGTACTTGTTACCAGTCATCAGTTGTGTATATATTACACAGTTTACAGTGGTTCCCTCACTGCCACCTCTACAGGAGTCCTCCCCTCCACAGTGTGGCTCATCAACCCCCACAGGAGCCTCAGTGTGCCCGTGGTAAGGCGGCAGACACGGAGACTGCGGGTGCCGGGTCCGCGCCACAGAGACCACACACCAACACAAGTCATTATCTTCACTCGTGAAGGGTTAGCAAGTGCTCCCTAGACCCCTTGCTCCCTCCTTCCCTCCCTCGCTACCTCCATTTCTCTCTACCTCATTTTCTCCATTTCTTGGGTGCTTCCAAAGTCTCTCACTTTGCTTCTCCTTTCTCTTGCCCTACTCTCCTCTCCTCCATCTCTTTCTCTTCCTCCTAACCTTGGCTCACTCTCCCATTCTCAACCACCATTCCCTCCCTCCCCCCTGCCCCCTCCCGTCCCTCTCCCTCAGCCCCAACAGGCGCCGCGCGCTGCTGTATCGATCACCTCACTTTCCCCATCAATTTTGACTTCAATGAATTCTTTGCAGAATCAACAGCGGGATTAGAGTGCTTCTGTGTGCACGTCGTAAGGAAAAGTCTGCGTACGTAAGGTGGTGGTCGCTACTGTGTGCACTTCGCGAGAGAAAGTTAACGTCCGTAAGGATCATTAAGAAGGCAGAACAAGAGCGCCTTCACTGATGTGATGTTCTGGGAGAGTGGGATAACGCAGGAGTGCTTGTCTATGTACCTTGTTGTTGTTGTTATAGATTCAGCTACTCGCAACAAGTTCCACGTAGCACGGGCTATGGTGAGCCCATAGTGGACTTACCTGGCACAGGAGCGGGGCTGTGTCAGTGTACTCTCAAGGTGTTATATATATAGGTCTAAGCTGCAATACTCTACGGGTGTACACCGAGAGTATACCTTAGTCCTGTACTTGGTGCGTGGTTAGTAAAGCTTTGTGGTGGCCTTAACCCTCCACAGGTTGATAGGCCTTTAGTCCAACACGAAACCAAAATCACTATATTGTTGTTGTTTTTAGATTCAGCTACTCGGAGCAAGAGTTCCAAGTAGCACGGGCTATAGTGAGCCCGTAGTGGACTAAACAAAAATCGCTCAGTGATACTCTGAAGTCTTCATTAACAAACTTGTCAATTTATGTTGTAAATTAACTACTAGGGGCATATTATATATGCCCCTAGTAGTTATATAGTTATATTATATAGAGCCTCACTAGGCTCCGTCCTTCTGAACCTTCAAACATGTCATATTCCAGTGTCATATTGACATAAAATGCAAGAAAATTAAGAATACAATCATTATGCAACTTTCTGAATACATTTTTGTGTGTGGATTGGCAGGCAGGAGGATTACTTAATAGACACAGTAAAGAAGTTCTTGCGAGACAGGATCAAGTGTAACATTTGGGGTTTACGGCTCGCATCTTATGTGGTGATATGGAAAATTGGTTTACTGAGAATTATATAAACTATATATAAATGTAGTATTTTCCCTTGTAAATTGATGTAAATATGATCTTTATATTGTATATTATTTAATAAATAAAACAAAAAAGTGAACATAGCTGACATATGTTTATGTTGATGTAATACACGCTACTGTGAATAGTAAGGAAAACACAATTTAAATCCATAATCACTCGGTCAGTAATGCGTGAATAAATTAAGTCAGTACCACGAACGCACTGGTAACACATTAATAATTTGTCCAGGAATAATCACTCTTAAATTTAATTAGTCCTTCGCTAAAGCAATTTTGATCAGAGTAACAGTCAAAATATACACAATTGTTCAAAGAAATTATTCAACCACTAATTGAATAAAAATTACACTGAAAGAATGTCGCGTCGCTCCAAGAACAGACATCTGTAACCTGGTACAAGTTGAATAATTACCAAAACACTTTTCACCTTGACAAATGGTACAGGATAATTATTCCAGTAGACATGGAGGATACTCTACAGATGTCAACCAAGATATATCTCAATTGGCTCTCAAGTCCGCCCAATATGTCTATTGTTAATAATGGCTGAGTAATATGAAGATGAAACTGGGGTGTAGCACATCATCTGGAAGAGGTCAGCACCAGGCTTCTCTACCGTGGCATTCTGCCTTCTATAGAATTCGGAGTCATGATGGGCACGCCATCATCTCTCTCTCTGAGATACTCCCCAACAATTGGAATTGGTATATTCCAAGAAAGTTCGCAACGAATAACGAAATACCAAAGCCTGTTGGATTATCAAAATGGCTGCCACTGCTAATTGGACGAGTAAGGAAGGCATTTGAAAAAATATGAAATGAGCATTGGCCCTATGGCTTATGCTCACTACACTGCCTTCAGAGGGAGTCCAAGAGAAATATTAAGCGCAGTACACAACAACTCTAATGGATCCCAGTAAAACTATAATAGCGAGGATAGGTCCCCTGTTGGACAGCGGTTATAGTTCCCCTGGTGTTGACCTCTTCCTGCCCCTGTTGGACAACGAGGACAGGTGTTCTCTTTTATTGGCCAGCGAGGATAGTTCTCCTGTTGGCCAGCGAGGATAGTTCTCCTGTTGGACAGCGAGGATAGTTCTCCTGTTGGACAGCGAGGATAGTTCTCCTGTTGGCCAGCGAGGATAGTTCTCCTGTTGGACAGCGAGGATAGTTCTGTTGGACAGCGAGGATAGTTCTCCTGTTGGACAGCGAGGATAGTTCTCCTGTTGGACAGCGAGGATAGGTCATCTATCGCACAGAGAAGAAAGGTACCTTGTTTGAGGCGATTAATTCCCTGTTGCACAACGAAAATAGATCTATTGAACAGATACTGGGTGTAGCTGTAGTACAGGACCACTGGGCGCATCTCCAGTAGAGGAACAGCCAATTATGGATTATGTTCACCATACTATGGGAAGGGTTATGTGACTCCAGGCAGTGGATATGTGGGCCTGCGGGCCGCTCCAAGTAGCAGCCTGTTGGACCAAGATATCGTAAGTTAAGCCTGACTGCCCCAGGCCGGGCTTGGAGGAGTAGAATCCCAGAACCCAGATCAGCTATACTTCAGGGCCATGAGAGCACTACGACACATTATAGAGCAAATAAAGTCACACAAAGGTCTCAAGTAAAAATCCTCGTCTTTAGGAGAATTCGAGACACAAAGATTTAATCAGGAAAAATAACGGAGCAGTCAGCGCCATCAATAGACTTAGATCAATCCATAAACACAACAGCAGCACATTAGAGCTTTGCAAAACTTACAAAAGCTGGACTCTGCACAGGAGTAAACTAGGAACAATACATGAGGGACAAACATTACGAAAGTGTGGACGGAGGGAAGTAAATCCTTGTCGTAAAGGACAGCAAGGAAGAGTGAGCAGGACGCCGTATGGAGGCGGCGGCCACAGTGAGGTACAAGCTTCAATAAAAGATTTTGTAGGCACCGCGAAGAATCTAATATCAATCCCGACGGTCTTGCAACGATCGAACTCTTTACATACAAGTTCTTGGTCAGGGGAGGAAAACGACTGTGTCACCGAGCTGAGGCGCAAGTCAGTATGCAGCAAAGCATCAAAATGACGAAGGTCGAGGACGAAGTTGACGAAAACACGGGGCACCCACTGTTACGGCCCTACTGGGGCGTAACCGGGTTCTTTTCTGGTGTTATTAGAATTTGGGAATCCGGCCCCAAGTCAGTAGAGGCTTTCAAGGGATGTGTTCCGTAACGCAAGTTAACTTAAAGGGGGAGGGATACAAATGTTCTGATTTATATATATTATTTCACCACCACCATAAATAAATATATAAGTCACACGGGGGTTATGAATACACTGTAATATACAGAGTTGTCTTCCTCTGAAGACAACAGGATGCTCCACGGTGCTCACGATGAGTAGCCCTGGTTCTCTTCTTCGGCCCACGATGAATCCTCTTTGATTCTCTCGGCGAATCTACCCTAGCCACAGGCCAGCCAAATCACAGTCCCACTGGGTGCTCCATCGTGGAGGCCTTCAACCACAATCCAGCCTGTAGCTGGCAGGTTCCGATCAGCTCCACTGTGTAGGCCACTCCACGACCGATACTAGGGTTGCGAGCCCTAGGCAGGAGCCTCGTGTGATCCCGCTGATCACCCTCCTCTCTAAGTACCACAGTGGCTAGTCTCTTCCACCAGCCAGCCCCGGATAAGGCGATTCCTGATACTGCCACGTCACAGGCAGGCTAACACTCTCAACAGTGTTCGTCCGGGGGTGACTCACAGCTTCTTCAAAGCAAACTCGTGGAGAAACCTTGGCTCCCTTGGGTAGACTGATCCATCGTCCAATACAGCAGTCCCAGGTCGACTCTGTAATCAGACACGTCATTAATACTGGGACTAGGGAACCTCACTTACAGGCTTGGACACAAACGTCCACCTCTCTGCTCCATAGATGGCGTTGCTGTCTAAGCGCCACCTCACCAGAGGTCAGCAGCGGCTATGTTATGAGCTGATTAAGACGGGAATCCAGCACCTATGGCCGGTATATCCCGTCCTCACTAGATGGCATTGTCCATTTGGAGAGGGCTTCGGGAGCGGACTCACAGATGGCGTTGTCGTCACTGCTCCGTGCTACGCCGTAACACCCACACAGGAGTTTAGTTAGTGCTACAGGGCATAATGAACCGCATCCACGAGGTGTGTGACACGACTCTGCGTCATGCAAGGTTCTTGAAGCACTGCGCCTGTCGGTACTGGAGGTGGTGATGACCAAGACAAGCAGGCGTCAAAGAGTAACCTTTAGTGTTTCGCATGATCTTCATATAAAGGTTAACATTGCTAGAAATTTAAGGACAGCGAAGGATGATGCGTTTCCTAGTAAAAGTCACAGGGCAAATTTTCGTAGATGAGAACTTAAAGCCGTCCTTGGTAGTCCAGGACGACACATTATTGATCGCAAGCTGGAGCCGGCACCGAAGAAGGGAAAAAATCGTTACTGCAACATACAATGTGGAGGTGGTCAATATAAAATAAAGTATAAACTTCCAGTGTGTAAGGAAGGGCTGAACATTAACAGCACCCAGAAAGAGCGGTGTGTAAAACACTGCCTTGAGGAACCCCATATTGGTGATAAGAGGCAGAGAAAGCAGTTCCATAACAAATTTTATAGGTACGGCCGAAGAGGGGCCGTACGGAACTTGGAGGGACGAGCGACAAATTGCCTCGGAGGCCAATAGAATGCAATTCCGGTAAAATGTGTTATTTCCAAGTATTGCCATACGCTTTCTTCAGGTCTGCAGAGACGCCCAGAACCCACTTACCTGCAGTAAAGTGTTGGGAATGTAAACTTTTAAATCTACTGGCTGCCGGCCGTGTAGCCACACTATCGAAAGCCAAATTGTGAGAGAGAGAGAGAGAGAGAGAGAGAGAGAGAGAGAGAGAGAGAGAGAGAGAGAGAGAGAGAGAGAGAGAGAGAGAGAGAGAGAGAGAGAGAGAGAGAGGGAGAGGGAGAGGGAGAGGGAGAGGGAGAGAGAGAGAGAGAGAGAGAGAGAGAGAGAGAGAGAGAGAGAGAGAGAGAGAGAGAGAGAGAGGGAGAGGGAGAGGGAGAGGGAGAGGGAGAGGGAGAGAGAGAGAGAGAGAGAGAGAGAGAGAGAGAGAGAGAGAGAGAGAGAGAGAGAGAGAGAGAGAGAGAGAGAGAGAGAGAGAGAGAGAGAGAGAGAGAGAGAGAGAGAGAGAGAGAGAGAGAGAGAGAGAGAGAGAGAGAGAGAGAGAGAGAGAGAGAGAGAGAGAGACACACACACACACACACAGACAACCAGGTGTAACCATGACTGGTAATCACCTTCACCGTGTACATGGTTGCATATTTTCACCTCTTATGTGTCCATTGTTTACCGTGTTCTCCTTTACTCACCTTTGCCTTCCTCTCCCTCTGCCGCTCACCCTGCTTACTTCTTTGTTTCTCAGTTCCCCTTTCTCAGTGTTTAACTATTTACATTTGATCATTTTCACACGCTCCCCTTTCTACACACTTCTTTCAATACGTATCTCTTGTTTCAAGTTTCTTCTCTCCTTTCCCCTCGATCTCCCCTTCTCCTCCCTTTCCCCTGCATCTACCATTCCCTTCCCTCTCTCTTTTCCTATGGCCTTCCTTCTCCTCATCCCTTTCCCTCTGCCCCCACCCCCCTTCCTTCTCCTTGAAAGGCGGCTCTCCACCTGCCCCAGTACATCTTCTCATCTGCCTAACGTCATCTGTTGACGTTCCTTCATCTGTTGTTGTGTCGTCTCCTGTGTTATCTCAGTCTTCCCTTCTTTATCACGGTTCTCCTCTCCACCCTTCATTATACCCGTCTGTGTCCCACTACGTGATCACGCTTCCGGGTTCCTTAGCTTGTCCTTCTGTCTCTCCTTATAATTATTTCCCCTTGTCGAGGGACAGGAATTAAGCCTGTACCTTATCTTGTGTCGAGGTCACCCCCCTAGGTCAACTGCTGACCTTACCCAGGATGCAATTTATATTTCTGTCCCAGCAGGATATCGAACCCGGGATTCGCGATTGTAAGTCGAGATCGTAGACCCTATTGTTATGGTGTTCCCTTTTCTATTTCTCCTCCTTTTCTTCCTTTTCTCAGCCCATCCTCCTGTGTTGGTAGTACTTATAGTAACGATGACGACCATAGTACATATACCGACGTAGTAAGCAGTTAGAAAGTAAAACTCGCTACTACTGAATTTGGACAAACCGGAATGCGATTTTCTACTTACATTGCAAAGACAGACTACCCTAACCTAACCTTCCTAGGCCTAATACACTATATCTCACAAGTCGAGCCTGGCCTCGGGCCGGGCTTGGGGAGTAGAAGAACTCCCAGAACCCCATCAACCAGGTATCTGAGGCCTAATATAGTACATATGTGTGCTATACTAGGCCTAGGAATATTTAAGTTTGTTTTTGCTTTATTTTTTTCGGACTATAAAGTGATTAGTACAAAGTATTACTATCTAATTGTTTAGTACGTCAATATTTGTACTATGGTGCACACATTTACAAAAAAAGTACTATGTAAGCAGGAGGATGTACTGGATCATACCCATCCTCATCCTCTTGTCCTCTACTCTGCGTCTTGCTGACACTCTTCCTCCTATCATCATCTTACATTTCGTATCCTCCTTCATTCATCCCATTTATCTCCTTCCATTATCACCACCTTTACTACCTTCTCTTCGCCTCCTTTTCCCTCAACTTAAACTCCTACTCTTCGTCCTCTTCCCCCACTTTTTCAGCTCCTCCCACTCTGTCTCCTCCTTCAGCGCCTGCCTCAGCTGGTGGCGGCCCGCCACCCCTGGTCTGAGGGCCTCCGCCACCACCCACTAACTTAATACCTTTCATCAGCCTCCATGGAATATTCCACGCCCGGCTCCCATTTGAATTTTTAATTGGCATCATTCTTGAAGCCCGGGAGAACTGGCGCCATTGTTTCTTCCCCGCCTTCTTCCTCCCCCCCTCCCCCTTCTACTCTTTCTTCCTCCCACTCCCCATCGTCTCTCTCTCCCCTCTTGGTCTCTCACGCGGCAGAAAGGTGTCTTCGAGAAGGTCACCATTGAGGTCACTGTCCATATGTCACCATAGCGATCTCTGGAAGGCTACCACGGCGCAGATCACGTCTGAATTGTGAGCGACTTAAATTTTGAGAAAAGGCTGGACTAACAAAACAAGAAATATTGACCCGAAAGAATAAGAGAATAATGCTTTCTGGAGCAGCATACTAGAGCGGTCCTTGGAGGGGGGGGGGTGAGGGGGCCAGGTCAACTTCTGGGACCAGCAAGGGACCACTCAGGGACCCGCCCTCACCCCTCACAGTGCTGGTGTGAGGGGTGAGGGCACCGTACACCGAGTGGTAACAAACAAGAGACACTATGACATTGAAAAGAGGAGTGAAAAGTGTGGATATTGAAGGCTTATGACACATAACGGTTGTCTCTTTTCTAGGTGAAAACTCAATGGTCGTAAGGCTTATTATGAGGGGTTCATGTAGGACCTGGCAACATGGGGCTGAGGGAGAACAGCCCTCACACCATAACACTGAAGAGAACAGCCCTCACACCATAACACAGAAGAGAGCAGCCCTCACACCATAACACTGAAGAGAGCACCCCTCACACCATAACACAGAAGAGAGCAGCCCTCACAACTCGAGGCAAAATCATTACAGTTTTACAACAGCAGGCAACATCACCATACTCACTACAACACAAGCAACAACAGTAGATTAAGCAGCGTGTTAAAAATACCAAACACAATTCATCAAGAAGCCCGGAAGACCTAGCGGGCAGCGAGGTGTCCACCAGAGGGACCATTTGCCGGCGTGGAGACACCACAAGAAGGCAGCACAATAGCAGCTAGGAGCCGCCCCCTCCTCTCCCGCCCTGCACAATCTGTCACCACGACCAAACCGGTGACCAGCACCTCTTGTTACCCGACCTCACCCCTCGCCCTCACCTCACGCCCCCACCCCACACCTGTGACACGGGCGGGCATACATGGTGTGGGGTGCAGGGCCTCCTCCCTGACGTGAGTGTGCACTGTGCACCCACCTGTGACCAACGAGGACGCACCTGTGTACACCAAGACACTGACCTGTGCACACCAAGGTCAGGATTGTCAGGGGAATAATAATAATGTTTAGAGACAAATGATGACTCTTGCGGTGTATGAAGGTAACAGGGGGGGGGGTAAAGGGTTGAGTAACAAGGATAAAGGAAAAATAACAAGGATAAAGGATAAAAGGAAGGCGAGAAGGATGAAGGGAAGAGAAGAACAAGTATTGAGAAAGAAGCAGAGAGGAAGAAGACCAATGCCAGAAGACAAAGGTGTGAAACAAGAGTGGTAAATAACGATAAGACGGGGATAAAGTAAGGAGATAGACGTAGGGAAAGGCATGGGGAGGATGGGACAGGAAGAGATGGGGACAGAGAGGGAAGAGGAGGATGGGACATGAAGGGATAATACTGCAGGAAGGGTGGATGGGACAGGCAGAGAGGAATAGGACAGAGAACAAAGGGGGAAAGATATTAGAAAGGATTCAACAGAGAATGTAGAAGGTGTATGAAGCATGAGGGAAGTGTGAGGGAAGTGTGAGGGAAGTATGAGGGAAGTGTGAGGGAAGTGTGAGGGAAGTATGAGGGAAGTGTGAGGGAAGTGTGAGGGAAGTATGAGGGAAGTGTGAGGGAAGTGTGAGGGAAGTGTGAGGGAAGTGTGAGGGAAGTATGAGGGAAGTGTGAGGGAAGTGTGAGGGAAGTATGAGGGAAGTATGAGGGAAGTGTGAGGGAAGTGTGAGGGAAGTGTGAGGGAAGTATGAGGGAAGTGTGAGGGAAGTGTGAGGGAAGTGTGAGGGAAGTGTGAGGGAAGTGTGAGGGAAGTATGAGGGAAGTGTGAGGGAAGTGTGAGGGAAGTGTGAAGGAAGTGTGAGGGAAGTGTGAGGGAAGTGTGAGGGAAGTGTGAGGGAAGTGTGAGGGAAGTGTGAGGGAAGTGTGAGGGAAGTGTGAGGGAAGTGTGAGGGAAGTGTGAGGGAAGTATGAGGGAAGTATGAGGGAAGTGTGAGGGAAGTGTGAGGGAAGTGTGAGGGAAGTGTGAGGGAAGTGTGAGGGAAGTGTGAGGGAAGTGTGAGGGAAGTGTGAGGGAAGTATGAGGGAAGTGTGAGGGAAGTGTGAGGGAAGTGTGAGGGAAGTGTGAGGGAAGTGTGAGGGAAGTGTGAGGGAAGTGTGAGGGAAGTGTGAGGGAAGTGTGAGGGAAGTGTGAGGGAAGTATGAGGGAAGTATGAGGGAAGTGTGAGGGAAGTGTGAGGGAAGTGTGAGGGAAGTGTGAGGGTGGCGGTGGTGAGAAGGAAGACGGAAGGTGGCTTAAGAAGAAAAGGGGGCAAGAGAAGGTAAGAATTATAAAATGGGTCAAGAGAGAGGGAGTGGGAAATAAAAATATAGAGGTAATAACAACATAAAGGAAGGGTAGTCAAGCGTAAGGGCTTAAAGGAAAGATACTAAGTGTGTAAGTCAAAGAGAAGCAGAGTGAAGCATCTGGGTCATCCCGGGTTATCCCAGGTCATCCCGGGTTATTCCAGGTCATCCCGGATCATCCCAGGTCATCCAAGGTTATTCCGGGTCATCCCGGGATATCTCAGGTCATCCCGGGTTATCCCAGGTCATCCCAGGTTATTCCGGGTCATCCCGGGTCATCCCGGGATATCTCAGGTCATCCCGGGTTATCCCAGGTCATCCCAGGTTATTCCGGGTCATCCCAGGTCATCCCGGGTTATCCCAGGTTATTCCGGGTCATCCCGGGTCATCCCAGGTCATCCCGGGATATCTCAGGTCATCCCGGGTTATCCCAGGTTATTCAGGGTCATCCCGGGTCATCCCAGGTCATCCCGGGTCATCCTGGGTCATCCCACCAACGCAGAACCCCCTTAACAGTCTTAAACGTTAACGCACACTGGACTGTATAATGTTACTTTCTGAAATATATATAAATATTATTATATTATAATTTTGTCTACAGTTAGGCCTAGGGTAGATGAGGTTGTGTTTCGGTTGTGTTGGCAAGTATATGTGTCTGCAGTTCGTACGAAGGTGAAGCATTTAGGGAGTACGATACAAAGAGCGAGAGCGAAGCACTGTTCTAGAAAAGTTGGAACGTAATCAGTTGGGAGTCGTGTGTAAAGGATTTTTAATCCCAACCCGTCCTCGGGCAGGGCTCGTCCATGGTGGGGTCGACCCCAACCCGTCCTCGGGCAGGGCTCGTCCATGGTGGGGGTCGACCTCAACTCGTCCTCGGGCAGGGCTCGTCCATGGTGGGGGTCGACCCCAACCCGTCCTTGGGCAGTGATCGTCCATATAATGAAAACAGCTCATTCTATTTCTCCCACTACTCTTACACTAAACGAAAACTCTTAACATTTCTATGTTTCTTAAGCCTCCGTCCACGCCCTCTTATTTTATTGGTAATCATTGTGAATATCACTTTTTTCACTTGCCAGCCTTCACCCCCGGTAATATTTTGTCTCGCTCTCTCTCCTCCTTTCTAGTAACGTTAGGTCTATGCAGCTCGTCCTCTCGAACGTTCACAGCGTCACTAAACTGCCTGAACCTAACCTAACCGAGGACACACCAATAGAAAACGGGACATCACGTCAATCTTGCGAGTCATTTATAGTACATTAGTTTTTGGCCGTTGGGGATTTATTTGTCAAAAATGCGATGTACTGTTGGAGAGGCCGGGTTCTGTGCGCGCGTGCACGCTCTCAGCCTCAAAGCCATAATGTTGCCTTGCATTATGTGTAGTTAATCTGAACTTACACTTATGAAACACACGGAAACTATTTGCACCTGAGTAAACTCCGCTCGCTAGAGGCCAAGCCTCATCAACTTTAAATCAGTTTAAAACATTCTAGTGAAAATTTTAATGCATTGTGGTAGGTATAATAATTGAATTATGATCGTTTAATATGTTCTTATCTTTTATTTAGTGCAATAACGATAAAATATTATATACATTATCTCAGGGAAAAACACAATAGCAGTAATTAAAAAAAACATAAACCGCAGAGTAATTTGAAGAGGAAATGATTGGGCGAGAGAGAGAGAGAGGAGGCTACCGCTCCCCACCAGCCCGGGCCTGTGGGTGAATGTATGCCAGAGAACACCTCACAATACTGCCCCTCACTCTCAACTTGCCGGCCTCTGCCTAATGGTAAAGGCGACATATGTTTTAAACCTGGACATTGAGAGCGTCGGGGCTGAGGATGTGCGCACCACCACTATAACCCACTATTGAAGCACCGCTACGCTGATGGCATGACGCCCTCGCTAGTCGGGTCCAGGCCGTCTGCCAACGCACTACTTACTCTACCCAACTCGTTACCTTAAACCATGTCTCTCACTCGCCCGGGAATCACTTCGTTACAAATACGAACTCTCCACCCTTGTTCAAATGAAAGATATTGTGTACTAAGCTGCATATTGGCTAACAACTCACAATATTTGAAAATGTAAACTAGATATGGCAAATATTTCTCTCCTCTTTAGCGTTAACGCTTCAGAAAAGTTTGTAAAAAGCGGAGACTAAACCTTTCGCTTGTCATTGGTATTTATATACTTTTCTCCGAATACTTTTGTAACCTGTAGTTTATACATGAACCATCATGAGGTACCTCTCAGAATATATATAAATATATATATATATATATATATATATATATATATATATATATATATATAAATAAATATATATATATATAAATATATATATATATATATATATATATATATATATATATATATATATATATATATATATATATATATATATATATATATATGATTATTAGAATGTTTGAGGGAAGCCCATGGCGCATAAAGGCCCGTGAGGCTCATAAACACTTACGGGCCTTCCCTCACCCAATTTTTAACATCAATTGCTGTTATACATGTCCATCGTGGTCAGGTTGGGGTTGGCATAAATGAAACACGTGCCACTTGACACGGTGCCATGGAAGCCGCTACACCGAATTTTGGAATAACAAGTTAACTGGAATTATTATTTGTATTTTGTTTTTCAGTGTTTTTCTAAGTACACTGTAAATAATTACACATTGATGTCTGCAAAATTAAAACAAATTGTATTATACTTTAACTGTAATATGTATTGATGGTGTCATACTTCCCCATCAACGAAGCTGATCAGCCTCCCGCCCCGGGGGTCGTCCTCCACTCTCACACCCCCCGCCCCGGGGGTCGTCCTCCACTCTCACACCCCCGCCCCAGGGGTCGTCCTCCACTCTCACACCTCCCGCCCCGTGGGTCGTCCTCCACTCTCACACCCCCCGCCCCGGGGGTCGTCCTCCACTCTCACACCCCCGCCCCGGGGGTCGTCCTCCACTCTCACACCTCCCGCCCCGGGGGTCGTCCTCCACTCTCACACCCCCCGCCCCGGGGGTCGTCCTCCACTCTCACACCCCCCGCCCCGGGGGTCGTCCTCCACTCTCACACCCCCCGCCCCGGGGGTCGTCCTCCACTCTCACACCCCCCGCCCCGGGGGTCGTCCTCCACTCTCACACCCCCCGCCCCGGGGGTCGTCCTCCACTCTCACACCCCCCGCCCCGGGGGTCGTCCTCCACTCTCACACCCCCCGCCCCGGGGGTCGTCCTCCACTCTCACACCCCCCGCCCCGGGGGTCGTCCTCCACTCTCACACCTCCCGCCCCGGGGGTCGTCCTCCACTCTCACACCCCCCGCCCCGGGGGTCGTCCTCCACTCTCACACCCGCCCCGGGGGTCGTCCTCCACTCTCACACCTCCCGCCCCGGGGGTCGTCCTCCACTCTCACACCCGCCCCGGGGGTCGTCCTCCACTCTCACACCTCCCGCCCCGGGGGTCGTCCTCCACTCTCACACCTCCCGCCCCGGGGGTCGTCCTCCACTCTCACACCCCCCGCCCCGGGGGTCGTCCTCCACTCTCACACCCCCGCCCCGGGGGTCGTCCTCCACTCTCACACCTCCCGCCCCGGGGGTCGTCCTCCACTCTCACACCCCCGCCCCGGGGGTCGTCCTCCACTCTCACACCTCCCGCCCCGGGGGTCGTCCTCCACTCTCACACCCCCCGCCCCGGGGGTCGTCCTCCACTCTCACACCCCCGCCCCGGGGGTCGTCCTCCACTCTCACACCTCCCGCCCCGGGGGTCGTCCTCCACTCTCACACCCCCGCCCCGGGGGTCGTCCTCCACTCTCACACCTGCCGCCCCGGGGGTCGTCCTCCACTCTCACACCCCCGCCCCGGGGGTCGTCCTCCACTCTCACACCTGCCGCCCCGGGGGTCGTCCTCCACTCTCACACCCCCGCCCCGGGGTTCGTCCACCACTCTCACACCTCCCGCCCCGAGGGTCGTCCACCACTCTCACACCCCCCGCTCCGGGGGTCGTCCAGAGCAAGAGAGATATTACAGCACATGTTGCCCAAGTGTTGCTGGCTGGTCCTCCCAGTGAGACTCAACACAGTGTTGTCCAGTAATATGATAAAGTTTACATGTTCAACTGTAGAGTAATATTTACAGTAAACTGTCCCCCTCTGAAATGTTCTGAGATTCCAAACCATTTATTGGAGTAAAAGTCTCCCGAACTAATGATAACTTGTAACTGCCAAAGTCTGGTAATAATTTTATGGCCCGTTCCTAACTTTACCAATATTTATATAAATTCCGCATTCTCGGGGGACAGGAAGACTGAACTTAGGTTTATCCAAGTGTCCCCCCCCTATGTCAACTACGGACCTTCCACATGATGCAACCCACAACTGTTGCCTAACTCCCGGGTACCTATTCATTGCTTGGTGAACAGAATATCAGTTGCAAGGAAATGTGCTCAAGCGTTTCTGTCCCAGCAGGGATTGTACCTTAATGGTCCTCTGGATGTGTTCCCAGGACGTGGACCACTGTACCAGAGATGCCACATGTGACCCCCCACACTGATGGTATTATTATACCAACCACCACCACCACCACCCAGATGGGTACCAACCACCACCACCCAGGTGGGTACCAACAAACTTACATACTACTTATAACCGTCTTTAATAAACATACTTTTTTATAAACTTATAAACGTCTACCAGACGGCCACTCTCTCGATTCCATGCTCGGTATAAAATGCAACTGTTTAGCCTAACCGGAAAAATACTAATCTCAGCAACCCACCGTGAGTAAAAGCACTACTTTTGTTTCACTACAGAGGGCGAGAACAGGTGGAGGATGTGACCGAGGGTAACTGTGCCATCCTCTGGCTCAGTGATGGCACCGCTCCACACTCTTCATGCATCAGTAAACTACTGCAGTTCTCGACTAGCTTTCTCTAGATGATTTCCTGATCATTTATTGACGGGTGTGAATTGTTGAACGTTGTTCTGTGTACGGTGGTGACGCGCCGTCTGGCTCGCCAAGCTCTGTCTCGTACTCTTCTTAAGACAGGGAATATTCCTTAGTTTGATCCCTGATTCTGGACGTGATTCTCTTTGTTATGGGCGAGACTGAACTCTATTAGTTGACAGAAAGATAACTCTGACAGAGGCGGGACAGATAGCTGTGTCAGGAGAGAGATAGTGAGAGATGACGCCTACCCCCGAGTGTTGTTCCATCTCTCAGTGAGGTACTGTGAGTGCCTGTGAGTGAGGTACTGTGAGTGCCTGTGAGTGAGGTACTGTGAGTGCCTGTGAGTGAAGTACTGTGAGTGCCTGTGAGTGAGGTACTGTGAGTGCCTGTGAGTGAGGTACTGTGAGTGCCTGTGAGTGAGGTACTGTGAGTGCCTGTGAGTGAGGTACTGTGAGTGCCTGTGAGTGAGATACTGTGTGAGGTACTGTGAGTGCCTGTGAGTGCCTCACCTCCAGCACTGTACATACACACTTGCTCTCCACTCATGCGTACTCGTATTTTTCTGTGTATGAGTCTCAGGAAAATATTTCATCCAACATGAAAAAACTCTTGGGAAAACATAGCTCCTCACTTTAAAAAAAAAACTGTTGTTATTGCATTTTGATTGTCAAAATCGTCTTTTTCTCGCAGTATGAACACACCGGGCCGCCGTGCATCCCAGTAATAGACGGAGAAAAAGTCACTCAAACTTTTTTTTTTTTTTTAGTAGGGATAGGTTGTGTTACCTGGACACTAGATTTTTACACCTAAAGCCTCCAAGGAAAAGATGCAGAGTTTTATATAAACAGAATAGTTCTCATTAAACAGAAATGGGTTTACACACAAATAGACAAACACACACACACACACACACACACACACACACACACACATACACACACACACACACACACACCGTCATAATACCGTCAGGTTGGCCGAGTGGTCTAAGGCGCCAGACTTAAGTTCTGGTACTCGAAAGAGTGCGTGGGTTCGAACCCCACACCTGACACACACTCGCGGTAATTTATAGCCTCCTTAGCTCAGGGGCAGAGCACTGGTCTTGTAAACCAGGGGTCGTGAGTTCGATTCTCACAGGGGGCAGGTAGACTCATGAGTTACTTTATTGCCTGGTGATTGACGGTTGAGAGGCGGGACCAAAGAGCCAGAGCTCAACCCCCGCAAGCACAATTAGGTGAGTACACAAACACACACACACACACACACACACACACACACACACACACACACACACACACACACACACACAGCGAAGCGAAGGTGAGACACATTCTTGAATATGTATCCCCAGCATGGAACCTTTACCAGAAAAAGGACAAGGAGTAACTAGAAAAGGTCCAAAGATATGAAACGAGATCGTTCCTGAGATGAAGGGACTGAGGTACGAGGAAAGATTGAGGGAACTGGGGCCAGATTCACGAAACAGTTACGCAAGCACTTACGAACCTGTCCATCTTTTCTCAATCATTGACGGCTTTGTTTACAATTATTAAACAGTTAATGAACCCCGAAGCACCAGGCGGTTGTATATAACAATAACAACAGTTGGTTGGGAAGTTTTCATGTTTGTAAACTGTTTGATAAATGTAACCAAAGCCGTCAAAGATTGAGGAAAGATGTACAGGTTCGTCAGTACTTGCATAACGTCTTCGTAAATCTGGCCCCTGGACCTCACCACACTCGAGGAAAGGAGTGATAGGGGGAACATGATAATAACATAAAAGATTCTAATGAAAATTGACGAATTGAACAAAAGCAACATTGTTCAAAAGGAGTAACAGCAGAACAAGGGGTCATAGACGGAAATTAGAGGCACAAATGAGTCACAGAGTCGTCAGGAAGGACTTTTTCAGTGTTAGAGCTGTCAATAAATGGAATAGGTTAGACGTAGAGGTCGTTAAAGCTAACTTATTCAAAAATATATATGTAAATATGATATAAGCGTGAGAAATGAGTTATCGCATTAATCTAAGAATGTTCGAAAGGCGGGGCCAGGCGCCTAACTCAACTCTGCAAGCACATGTAGGTGAGAACACACACACGCGGTACACACTGAGCCATACACACATGTACACACACAGAGGCGTACACACACGCGGCACACACAGAGGCGTACACACATGTACACACCGCGTAACCTAACACCAGCCAATACTCCAACACAAACTCTTACCGCTCTCTGCTGCTGGGGAAACAATTGTCACTTAACAGACCACACGATCTTTTGCATGTCTGTCTCTTTGTCTTTGTCTCTATATATGTCCCGTACCGAGATATTCTTGTTCCATCTAAAAGATGTTTACCCCATGACCATCTGAGTACATTTTGTGTAACCTCTTGAAGCAATATCAAATATATACTACATCTGGTTACTATTACATTTAAATGTATTGTCTAATCATCTCGATTTTATGTGTGAGAGTTCAATTCATTTTTCAAGTAAATATATAACTTAAATATATGAGAGTATCCTTGACAAAAGCAGAGGCTCAGTGTGTGACTTCAGAGCACGAGGGGGAAGAGACGCAGACCTAAAACTAGATCCAATAATTCCAAATGTCTGTTGAACTAGGCTTCGCCCGGCGCGCATTACTAGAACAAGAAGCGTAAATAGTCCGAAAACATCATGTTGTTTTCTGGTAAGAAAGTATACAATAACAAAAGTTTGTAAACTAATGCTATTGTGCAAGTGTGTGTTGAGGGACTCAGCGTGGAGAGGGAGAGGCACACATTCACTATATTAATGTGTACTGATTGGAAATTTTAAATGTAGTATATCACTTATTTTGTAACTGTTCTTTTACATTAAACATTGTATTTTTAAATATAATTAACAGAATTTCGAATATATATATATAAAGTGCTGGATATCCGACCAAGAGCTTTTAAAACGTCCGGTTAGATGCCATTACTATCCGGCTAGATATAGCATCTATAGATAATTAGACACCTACATGTGTAATTACCACCAGAGGGAAGCACATATTGGTCTTCACCACCACCATCTTCTAAATATGTTTGAGAACGGTTGCGAAGGATTATCAACTTTATTTTTATTATAATTAGGTACATCTGCATTTATGCAGCTACCCTAGACTCCCTAATACCTCATACCCACCACTCTCCCTAATACCTCATACCCACCACTCTCCCTAATACCTCATACCCTCCACTCTCCCTAATACCTCATACCCTCCACTCTCCCTAATACCTCATACCCACCACACTCCCTAATACCTCATACCCACCACTCTCCCTAATACCTCATACCCACCACTCTCCCTAATACCTCATACCATCCACTCTCCCTAATACCTCATACCCTCCACTCTCCCTAATACCTCATACCCACCACTCTCCCTAATACCTCATACCCTCCACTCTCCCTAATACCTCATACCCTCCACTCTCCCTAATACCTTATACCCACCACACTCCCTAATACCTCATACCCACCACACTCCCTAATACCTCATACCCACCACACTCCCTAATACCTCATACCCACCACTCTCCCTAATACCTCATACCCTCCACTCTCCCTAATACCTCATACCCTCCACTCTCCCTAATACCTTATACCCACCACACTCCCTAATACCTCATACCCACCACACTCCCTAATACCTCATACCCACCACACTCCCTAATACCTCATACCCTCCACTCTCCCTAATACCTCATACCCTCCACTCTCCCTAATACCTCATACCAACAAAACTGATACCTTTACCTGCTTCCTCACATCCTCCAACAGTTGCTTATAATTAAATAATAGTTATCCATTAAAAAAAAATTAATCCCTGGTCAACCAGTCGTTGTTTTTGGCTTGAAAAACTATAATCACGGAAATATAATCGTAATTTCTTACTTCAACATCAAGTGAATATTAATGAAGGAAATGCGATATGTAAATCAACCAATTAAATTTACCAACCTGTCAGTTTTGAGTAATTATGCTTCCAGTGTCTTGTCATTACTACGATGCTTCCATTAATGATATGATGCCATATTTATAATCTCTTTTTAAAAGTTCTCTTTCGTTTATTGAAGCCTTCGAGTAATTGGCAATACTGACGGTTGAAAATGTGGCGGCGGATGTGAAGTGTCATGACGCCACGGATGTCTTGTGTTGCACGGGGGACGTTTTACACGCGTGGCAACACTGCAAGGAGGGGGGGTGTTTTACACGGGTGGCAACACTGCAAGGAGGGGGTGTGTTTTACACGGGTGTCAACACTGCGAGGAGGGGGGGGGGGTGTTTTACACGGGTGACAACACTGCAAGGAGGGGGTGTGTTTTACACGCGTGACAACACTGCAAGGAGGGGGTGTGTTTTACACGGGTGACAACACTGCGAGGGGGTGTGTTTTACACGCGTGACAACACTGCCAGGAGGGGGTGTGTTTTACACGCGTGACAACACTGCCAGGAGGGGGTGTGTTTTACACGCGTGACAACACTGCCAGGAGGGGGGGTGTTTTACACGCGTGACAACACTGCCAGGAGGGTTGTGTTTACTTGTCACCGCGATAAAGCAAGGTCTTCCAGAAGGCGCCCCCATCATCCTGCCCCCTCCCACCCCTGCTCAACGCCCCAGGTGAAGGGGCCGCCAGGGGGCCCCTGCCCCCCCTCCCGCTCGGCGCCTGTTGAGGTCCCACAAGAGGCCTAACTCGTGTAAAAAGAAAGAGACAATCTGAAAAGATTTGTTTATATTCCCTGTCTAGTGTGAACTCTGGCGGCAGACCAGAGGGGTTGTTGAAGGGGCGAGGAGGAACTTGGGGACAGGCTGGGGTGATGGCAGTAGCCGTGGCTGGCGACCTGTAGGGTGGTAAGAGAAGTGACACAGTCTAGAGACTGAGATAAGAGCAAGAGAGAGGCCACAGTGAGGGACGTGGTGAAGGCCAGGCACCAGTAGTTGCTCCAGGTGCAGGAACATGGTGAGACAAGGCAGGAATTATCACATTTATTCAATATATTTACTCTATTTTCCCAGCTTTATTGCCACTGAAAACATTTTTATTGCAAGAAAACAGGTAATTAAATTTCTTAGTTTATGCGCATTTAGCAAAGAATTAACTTAAAAAATGATTATATAAACGTTCTATTTCAATTTCTCCTTAACTCCCAAATAATAAACAGCGAACCCCCAGTGAGCGGTGAGGACCTCATATATATATATATATATATATATATATATATATATATATATATATATATATATATATATATATATACATATATACATATATCTCCATACAATGCACTAGTGAAGATTATCTTACACAACCTTTACATCCAACACCAAAGGACAACAAGAGCCAGGAATTGTGAAAGTTGGAGTTGCCTGTTGCTGTGGTGGTGTTGTGACGAGTCTGTGAATGGCAGTGTAGTGCTGGGGGGGAAGGGAAGGGGGCTGCGATTACAGTGATAACAGCAGCCACAATACGGGTACAGTGAAAATAAGAAAATACAAAAAGAATACACAAGGAAATGTAGGCAAGACAAAATATGTATGGATGGTTGATGAGTACAGTGTATGGATGGTTGATGAGTACAGTGTATGGATGGTTGATGAGTACAGTGTATGGATGGTTGATGAGTACAGTGTATGGATGGTTGATGAGTACAGTGTATGGATGGTTGATGAGTACAGTGTATGGATGGTTGATGAGTACAGTGCATGGATGGTTGATGAGTACAGTGTATGGATGGTTGATGAGTACAGTGTATGGATGGTTGATGAGTACAGTGTATGGGTGGTTGATGAGTACAGTGTATGGATGGTTGATGAGTACAGTGTATGGATGGTTGATGAGTACAGTGTATGGGTGGTTGATGAGTACAGTGTATGGATGGTTGATGAGTACAGTGTATGGATGGTTGATGAGTACAGTGTATGGATGGTTGATGAGTACAGTGTATGGATGGTTGATGAGTACAGTGTATGGATGGTTGATGAGTACAGTGTATGGATGGTTGATGAGTACAGTGTATGGATGGTTGATGAGTACAGTGTATGGATGGTTGATGAGTACAGTGTATGGAAGATTAATGAGCATTACAGAGGAGAAAAATACGCAGCTCTAAACAATGAATGCAAATGTAATTACCGTGGAAGACTCAACAGGAAACAGAAGGACATTAGGTATACAACCCTTCCTCCAGCAGGCAGGGGGAGGAGGAGCAGGAGGAGGAGGAGAGGAGGAGGAGGAGGAGGAGGAGGAGGAGAGCGGGGAAGACCAGGCACTCGCACAGGACACCAAAAAAGCTGGCACTCCAGGACTGATACTCTAGGGTTGGCACTCCAGGGGCTGGCACTCCAGGACTGGTACTCTATGGTTGGCACTCCAGGGGCTGGCACTCCAGGACTGGTACTCTATGGTTGGCACTCCAGGGGCTGGCACTCCAGGACTGGTACTCTAGGGTTGGCACTCCAGGGGCTGGCACTCCAGGGCTGGCACTCCAGGGCTGGCACTTCAGGGGCTGACACTCCATGGCTGGCACTCCAGAGGCTGGCACTCCAGAGGCTGGCACTCCAGAGGCTGGCACTCCAGGGGCTGGCACTCCAGAGGCTGGCTCTCCAGGGGCTGGCACTCCAGAGGCTGGCACTCCAGAGGCTGGCACTCCAGGGCTGACACTCCAGAGGCTGGCACTCCAGGGGCTGGCACTCCAGGGCTGGCACTCCAGGGCTGACACTCCAGGGGCTGGCACTCCAGGGACTGCCACTCCAGGACTGGCACTCCAGAGGCTGTCACTCATAAATGAACCAGCAACACGGCACACTCTGACCCCTCAGTGTGAAGAACGTTATGCAAGTGATTTGAAGAACAGTCAGAAGAACGCCGTGAAGAACGCCGTGAGGACGCTGTGAAGAACGCCGTGAAGAACGCCGTGAAGAACGCCGTGAAGAACGCTGTGAGGACGCTGTGAAGAACGCCGTGAAGAACGCCGTGAAGAACGCCGTGAGGACGCTGTGAAGAACGCCATGAAGAACGCCGTGAAGAACGCCGTGAGGACGCTGTGAAGAACGCCGTGAAGAATGCCGTGAAGAACGCCGTGAAGAACGCCGTGAGGACGCTGTGAAGGACGCTGTGAAGAACGCCGTGAAGAACGCCGTGAAGAACGCCGTGAGGACGCAGTGAAGAACGCCGTGAAGAACGCCGTGAAGAACGCCGTGAAGAACGCCGTGAAGAACGCCGTGAAGAACGCCGTGAAGAACGCTGGGAAGAAAGCGTGGCTTATCCTCGGGAGAGGAGGAAGAGGGAGTGCCTAGGGGGGGGGGGAGGGCCACGATGATGAGGGGCCTTGGCCAGGCTGGTTAGGGGCAGGGGAGGGGCAGGGGAGGGACAGGGCCTCTCCTATTGATCCCGGGGTAGTTGCGCCGTCGCCCGAGAGGCCTGGCGAAGACTTTTACGGTAGTGAGGGAAGTGAGGGGACACACACACACGCACGCACACACCCGCCACCCCTGCCAGCGGTAGAGGGGACCAGCGGGCACCCGCCCCCCCCCCCTGGGGTGAGGGGGGAAGGAGGGGAAGACACGAGGAGGTGGAAGAAGGGTCTTGCTCCCCCGCCCCCCACCTCCCCTCTCTCCGGAACTCACACACAGAGGGACGAGGTAGAGAGTGAGAAGATGTGGAGGGGTGTGTGTGGGGGGGGAGGGTAAAGGGGGGCGTGAAGTTGCTGGGTAAGGGGTGAGGGGGGAAGGGGTGTGTTTAACCAAGGAGGAGGAGGAGGAGGCACAGTTAGAAGGGAGCCTCACTTTGAAGTACCAGGTGAGGCTGAGCGGCATAAATCACAACCCGGAGGAGAGGACGGTCAGGGGGGTAGGGGGGGGGCACTACCGACCAACCCGTCTGTTGTGGTGGGGGCGTGGGGGGCCGGGAGGATGGTGGGGGTGATGTCACCCACACCACCACCACCACCACTACCAAACCTGGCCTACTATACACCTACACCTGCACACATATGCCACATTATACACACAGCTGTGTATAAACCTATTTATGTACGTAAGGTTACATACATAAACACCTACCTATGTGGACTAACACACAATGGTGCATGTACATTCATTGAATCTTACTGAAGACAGAAGTTTTTTTTTTCTTTTTTTTGAGATATATACAAGAGTTGTTACATTCTTGTACAGCCACTAGTACGCGTAGCGTTTCGGGCAGGTCCCTGGAATACGATCCCCTGCCGCGAAGTATCGTTAAAGTTAGGGGAGACATGATCACCACCTACAAAATCCTCAGAGGAATTGACAGGGTGAACAAGGACAAACTCTTTAGCACGGATGGTACACGAACAAGGGGACACAGGTGGAAACTGAGTACCTAGTTGAGCCACATCTCTGTGGCTCAATTGGGTACTAAAAATTCATTAGAAGAATTGTTCAGTGTCAGAGTAGTTAACAGATGGAATGCATTAGGCAGTGATGTGGTGGAGGCTGACTCCATACACAGTTTCAAATGTAGATATGATAGAGCCCAGTAGGCTCAGGAACCTGTTTACCAGTTTGACAGTTGAGAGGCGGGACCAAAGAGCCAGAGCTCAACCCCCCGCAAGCACAACTAGGTGAGTATAAATAGATGAGTACACACACACACACACTGGAAGCTGGAAAAAGTTCAGATGTATGCCACTAGACTAGTCCCAGAACTAAGAGGCATGAGTTACGAGGAAAGGCTGCGTGAGATGCACCTTACGACACTTTAAGACAGAAGAGTGAGGGGAGACTTACTTGCTCGAGTTTAACTTGAGCAAGTACAAAGTGATGAAGACAGGCGTAGGGAACAGGAGGCCAAACACAAGGTACCAGTTGGGACAGTAAATTCTTCAGTAGTCAGGAAGAAAGAAAGATCTGGGGGATGATATCACACCAGACCTGTCCTCTGATGCCCACATCAAAAGGATAACATCAGCGGCGTATGCAAGGCTGGTGAACATAAGAATTGCCTTCAGAAACTTGTGTAAGAAATCATTCAGAACCTTGTATACCACATATGTCAGACCAATACTGGAATATGCGGCCCCAGCCTGGAGTCCACGCTAGAGTAGTTAACTCTAATCGACAGAAATCGAAGTTATAAAAGGTTCAGAGGTGTGCCAGCAGGCTAGTCCCCGAGCTGAGGGGTATGAGCTACGAGGAAGGATTACTGGAACTAAACTTCTGGAAGACAGATGAGTTAGGGGAGACATGATCACTACCTATAACATTATCAGAAGAATTGACAGGGTAGATAGAGATAAACTATTTAGCACGGGTGGTACGCGAAGAAGGGGACACAGGTGGAAACTAAGTACCCAAATGAGCCATGAACTATGTAACACTGGACACAAGTCGGAGAGGACGACGTTTGCTTCCTCTTAATGCTTCTGTTCATCTACACGTAAATATGGAGACGAGGAGTCACAATAACGTGGCTGAAATATGTTGACCAGACCACACACTAGAAAATGAAGGGACGACGACATTTCGGTCCGTCCTGGACCATTATTAAGTCAATTGTTAATCGATTGACAAGTGACTTGAGAATGGTCCAGGACGGACCGAATCGTCGTCGCCCCTTCACTTTCTAGTGTGTAGTCTGGTCAACAGAGTTTATACGGACCTGAGAGTTAGTAGACTGTTGTGGGTTGTATCCTGATGCCGCCTAACACCCTTCCTTTCTCAGACAATAGAGAATCTTTATCTATAAGAGAGAATCTCTGGTTGTCTGTCTGACCAAAGATGGAGGCCAGACTCAATTGTGTAGTGGTCTGGGGCACTTGTTGGTGGTGGTCTGGGGCACTTGTTGGTGGTGGTCTGGGGCACTTGTTGGTGGTGGTCTGGGCCACGGGTTGGTGGTGGTCTGGGCAGAGTTGCCAGCGTGCAAGAGGGAGCAGAAAAACGTTTCCGGTTTGTCTAAATTCAGTCACACAAAAGTCTACTTTCAAGTGATCCCTCGCGGCCATATTTGTATGATCAACAACATCGTCGCCATCAGTACTCTCAGTTTAGAAGGCTGAGCTGATCTGAGCAGTATCGTTGAGAATATGCGGCACCAGCGTGGAACCCCACATATCTCTAATGACAGTAGGAAGCTAGAGATTACCCGAGGTATGAGTGTCAGACAAGTCCAAGAGTTGAGAGGAATCACTGAACAATAAAGACTGAAGCAATTAAACCTCACATCTCTGGAAAATGGGGGGTTTAAACTCTGGAGACACGATCAAGGCATAAAAAATACTCCAGGACAGGATAGAAGCAACTACACGAATACAAGAATGCATTCAACATTATAATAGTAAACACAATTAACTAAACAGGCACTGGAACACCATACGCAGATTGAAATGCATTTATGACAACCAAAATGGCACGAATGGCCGTGTTTTCGTGGTGGGAGGCGAGACCGTAGAGCTGGAGCTCGGCCACAAGAAGCACAGTCCGTGTAAGCCACACAAGTCAGGCCATAAAGAAGGACATACTACCTGGAGAAGTATTGCTTCACTGAGGCTCCAGGTCTTCGGGCCAACCCCAGGGAATCCTGGCGAGAAATGAAATTGATAAAGATGAGGGAGAGAGTCAGAGAAAGTTGAAGTGATAAAAGAGGTGGAGAGAATACGGAACAGGTGAAGGGGACTGTGCCAGCAAGGAAAGGAAAGAGGGAAAGCAGGATAAATATAAGGAGAGAGGAAGAAAGAAGGTAAGGAAGAAGCGTGTAGGGAGAAAGAGAAGGGAGTGAGGGAAGGTGGAAGGGAAGACAGGAAGATCAAAAAGTAGAAAATAATTTGTAAGTAGACTATAAAAGAACACTGATGAAAGCTGTCAATAATTCAGTGTATAAGACAAATAATGTCGGGAGAGAAGGAGGCTTCTCGCCACGATGACGCCCCACTACTGTCATCACTGACGGCACTATATGTCCTCCTCAACGCTGCCTCCTAACACCTCCCAGAAAATGTAAGAGGCGCGGAGGAATACAGAATAAAATCATACTTCTGTCACAGCTTTCCCTGCCGTCACCACCACTACAGGCACCACCAATACAACTACTTATACAGCTACAATTGTATTTCTTCACCAACACCCCCCAACCACTGCCTCTCCTGCAACGCAGCACTGCCTCCATGTTCTTATGTCATGACAAGTTAGGTTGAAGATACATCAGTTGATGACATTTAGAGGAGCAGCATGACAGGCGCCCGAGGTGGACCTCTGGCGGCCACTAGGGACCATCGCCCGGGCAGATAAGTCGCTCCTCCTCCACACACTTGGTGTACATAATACAATTAACCAAGATATTCTCATGACATTTATCAGGCTTCTTTATTGGCAGAGTTGCGTTTGTTGCTTCAGTCATTGTCACTGTCGGGAAAGAATCCCTTCCCCGGGTCTAATACTTCCTGGTGAGAGGTGTCTATACTGACGCCTCTCCAGCCCCCTGAGGCTAACTGTGTAGAGTTGCCAGGATGCTGACCCCAACACTTACTTAACTCTCGGTCATCTATTTACTGCTCTCAAATGAATGTTTAAGGACACGGTGCCCAACCGTTTTTGCCCTTCCCATAGATTGAACCTGGGTCCCTCGGTTGTGAGCCGACTACGAAGACTATTGTCTTCGTGTCTATTAATTAATTAATTGGTGTCTATTAATCTTGTTTAAATTACCAATCAAGTTGTCAATGTAATCAATCAGAGCTTTAATATACCAATGAGCTTTAATATATTTACTAATCTCTCTCATCTCATTTTTTTCTTGCAATGTATCTGTTATCATTTCATTAATTCTGCTAGAATTTACCTACTTAAAATTATCTGTTAGATTAAGGACCTGACTGAAACGCTGCGCGTACTAGTGGCTTTACAAGATTGTAAATACTATGCTATGTATTCTCTCAAACCCAATGTACCTTCTTGTATATAAATAAATAAATAAATAAATAAATAAATAAATAAATAAATAAATAAATAAATAAATAAATAAATAAATAAATTGTGCTACAGGACCCTACGTTGCAAGGCATTACCTTCTACCTAAAACAACTGTTTCGCTCTTTCCAAATTTTTTCAATACCATAAAGAGTGGAATTAGGTCTGGTAGCTTGTGCCTCATTAGAAAAAACAAGTATATATATGTTTCGAGTCCTTCATAAGGTTACTTCTGACTCAGTTTGTCACTCTTCTCAACACTCCAATTTTGTCATCAATTGTCTGTTTCTGTAATTAAGAAATTAGATTTGTGTAGCGTCTTTAAGGTGTTGTCTGATTAATGCCTTGTATACTCTCATCTCTAGTGCTTAACACACGGATGTTGTTCTATCTCCGCTTCTTAATGAGAGAGAGAGAGAGAGAGAGAGAGAGAGAGAGAGAGAGAGAGAGAGAGAGAGAGAGAGAGAGAGAGAGAGAGAGAGAGAGAGAGAGAGAGAGAGAGGCGGGAGAGAGAGAGAGAGAGAGAGAGAGAGAGAGAGAGAGAGAGAGAGAGAGAGAGAGAGAGAGAGAGAGAGAGAGAGAGAGAGAGAGAGAGAGAGAGAGGGGGGGAGAGAGAGAGAGAGAGAGAGAGAGAGAGAGAGAGAGAGAGAGAGAGAGAGAGAGAGAGAGAGAGAGAGAGAGAGAGAGAGAGAGAGAGAGAGAGAGAGAGAGAGGGGGGGGGGGGGCCAGCCTGAAGGAATACCAGGCTGGACAGACTCCAGTGACAAGCCGAGTGAGGGGAGACGGGGAGGCCCCGAGAGGTCGTTTAAGAGGGGAAACTGTGGGAGAGCGCAAGTGTCTCTGTGTGAGGGGAGAGAACAAGGATGGAGATTGACGGAGGCTCGGAGACTGGTCCAGGACGAATAGGGAGAATAAAGTGAAAGTCTTTGGAGCAAGTTGGGTCAGGTGGTTGGGCGGAGGAGGGAGTGTGGGGGGGAGGGGGGGGCAGGAGGGGAAAGTTTAGTGGTGTGAGTGAGGGGACCCGCCACAAGAGACACACACAAACCTCCAGGCAAGAGTGTGAGGGATAGACTGGCAAGGCTGATGCACAGACGTCACTTGAGGGTCAAGACTAGGGTTCATCCTCAGAGTGAAGGCACAAGGTTCGGGTTACAAGGACACGCAGCTTACAGTAACTACTCAAGGATCACAGAGTGCAGCTCAGGAGCTGGGTTACAGCGCCGGCCTCAGCTTCCACCACGCGCTCAACATCACACAATGGTTATCATACCAATTAGAAGCAAAATGCCCAACACAAGAGATCATTGTATACATGTTTCTATACATGTGTGTATATTCGCCAATATTTGTAATTTAGCTTAAATCTACTGAATATGAAGACCAGCCTCAGCACAAGGGATATAATGTGAGTATTTCAAACTAATGACAGGTTAGGGGGACATTACGAACACCAAAGTCGGGTCACCATAATTTAAGAGGGAAGAGCGCGCGAGGGTCACATTTAGACCCCCACCATGATTTTTGGCATTCCCCGCCAGCCACACAGCTAAATATTTTCAAACCAAACTTTTCAACACAAATTAGTATAGTAGTATGCACCATTATTCACTGATCTCAGGAAAATTAACATGAATTTCCTGCTGTCAAATTTGCCCGTACTGGCATAAAACAGAAGGGTTCTTCCACAGATTGAAAGGTTTGTCAAGCCTCGACTCTTTACCAGAGTAAAGGCTAACTGTTCTTTCTTTAGTCTTTCACACCACTGAGCTCCTCTCACTGGCCACCTCCCACACATTACACAATTATATCTTTTATACAAGACAGACAGATGGATAGACACCGTGAAAGAGACAGACATTGATGGATAGATATATAGAAAGAAAGGTGAGTAGGTAGATGGATGGATAGATAAATACATGGATAGATAAATACATGGATAGATAAATACATGGATAGATAGATGGATAGATATATGGATAGAAAGTTGTGTAGGCGGATGGATAGATATATGGATAGAAAGTTGTGTAGGCGGATGGATAGATAGATGTATGGATAGACTGATAGATAGAGTGAAAGATGGATGGATAGACTGATAGATGGGTGGATATATTGATAGATAGACAGATAGCTGGATAGATAAAATATAAGGAAGAAGAGAGACAGGAAACTGGAGAGAGAGAGAGAGAGAGAGAGAGAGAGAGAGAGAGAGAGAGAGAGAGAGAGAGAGAGAGAGAGAGAGAGAGAGAGAGAGAGAGAGAGAGAGAGAGACAGACAGACCCGGGCAACGCCGGGTATCCCCTTCTAGTGTGTGTGTGTGTGTGTGTGTGTGTGTGTGTGTGTGTGTGTGTGTGTGTGTGTGTGTGTGTGTGTGTGTGTGTGTGTGTGTGTGTGTGTGTGAGTGAAGGGATGAAGTAAGGCGGGACACATGAGTGTGGAGTAAGAGGCAGGCGAGAGCGTGCGGGGCGGCGGGTGGCCCGGAGCGCCCAGGAGGCCGGGGAAGACCAGGGTGAATAACGATGAGAGCGGAGGGGAAGAAGTAATGGAAGGAGTGCGGGGGGAGAGAGAGAGAGGGGCAAGGAGAGGTCGGAGGCCCCTACACTCTCCTCTGGTTGTCAGGGCGACCAGGGATTAGGTACTGCCGGTACTCCCCCTTGGCCACTGTTTCCTTGTCAGCCTTCCGGCCGTCCTGCCCAAGATGACGTCCCGCCTTCCTGCCGAAGATTATAGTCTCTTTACCAACGGTGCCTAAGGTTAGGGGGAGTGACTGTGCCTCCCGACCAGTGGTGCTCTCCTGGTACACACCACAAGGTCCACCTTCACACTACCCACTGGCTACGGCTTCAATCACACTGTTACTGTTTCACGCGCAGTTATACCTCACAACTCTAGTTGTCCTTATTGTAAACATAATCCTATTATATATGTTAGGCGTTACAGATATCAGTTGGCCACGGTCGTTGCACACTGCAAGTCCACTTTTATCTGCACTTGTTTGTAACAATGTGAGTTTTGCCTCCTCCTTGTATTTTAATTTGTTGAACACCCGAAATTTACTGAATATAATTTGCTTATTAGCAAGTTATAAACAACAGGTTTGGAGTGTTGGAGTGGTCGGTTTTCCTCCGGCTCTAGCCACACCCGCCGCCATCACTTGACATATTGGGCACTATAATGGTACTGAAAGTTGTCCTGTTGTCCTAGTTGAGTGAGAACACATTTGTCTAATGTACGCTCCAGCCACGTCAAGCTTGGTACTAGTTCTTGAGGGAGGAAGCTGTAGGGACCAAGATGAGGACCAAGATGGTGAAACACATGTGAAGAACCTCTCACACCCTCACAGCTCCCTGACAAGAGGGAGCCAGCTTAGCTTAGCTGCCAACACCCGCACATCGTGTCAGCAAGGCGGACAGTCCGCCTGCTTTCATACCTCTCACTGTAAAAGAGACAAATATATGTGTATGTATGTGTTTATATGTATGTATGTATGTATGTGTGTGTGTGTATGTATGTATGTGTGTGTGTATGTATGTGTATAAAGTATAAAGTTGCTCAGAATTGCATTTCACCATTATAAATTCACATTAATGCATTCATAAATCTATGTATCTATGTATTTACGTATGTAGCTTAGCCTAACATTTTAAAAGCACTACGATCACCTTCTGTGGTTGTTCAATAAATCTCTGAACTATATGTTTAACACTTCTCTAACCCTGTCCATGGAGGACAGAAGAAAATGTATATATGCTGGTTAGCAGTGTTAATGTGTGGCCACGTCTGTGGTAGAAAATAATAATAATAAAAAAAACTGTATTTCCCACTTCTATACTTCCCTTCACCCATGCCTCTCCTTCCTCTTTACTCCTCTTGACGAAGGGTTAGGGAGCCTGTCGGCCGAGCGGACAGCACGCGGGACTTGTGATCCTGTGGTCCTGGGTTCGATCCCAGGCGCCGGCGAGAAACAATGGGCAGAGTTTTTTTCACCCTATGCCCCTGTTACCTAGCAGTAAAATAGGTACTTGGGTGTTAGTCAGCTGTCACGGGCTGCTTCCTGGGGGGTGGAGGCCTGGTCGAGGACCGGGCAGCGGGGACACTAAAGCCCCGAAATCATCTCAAGATAACCTCAAGAAGATGGTGTTGGTGTCATTAGCACCTGGTCCTCACCCACCATACTCACCCACCACACATTACCCGCCCTCACGAGAGGATGGGTAAGGTGTCTGGAACGTGGCGGCAGTGATGCATATGTCCAACCCTAACACTCTCCAGCCCTTTTTCCATACACCCTTACCTCCAGAGACAGGGAGAAATGGATGGAGAGAGGGAGAGAGAGAGAGAGAAGAGAGGAGAGGAGATAAGAGAGAGGAGAAAGAGAAGAGAGGAGAGTGGAGAGGGAGAGAAAGAGAAGATAAGAGAGGAGAGAGAGAGATAGAGGAGACGCAGAAAGACAGATATAGAGAGACACATAAAGAGACAGAGACACAGAGAGCGACAGAGACAGTGTCTCTAAAGGAAGCCTTCAGATGAGCTGATGTAGGATAACAGCTCTTGCTTCCAGCGTCAACAGGAATCTTAACTTTCATACCTAATGAACCCTAACTATAGTTTAAAACATAGACAGAAAGAGTCACAGAGACAAAGAGAAACAGAGAGACAGACAGACGTTGGGATGCTGTACATGTTCCCATTTATTATTATGTTTTGTCATCATTTTGTCTTTTGATATATATCCATTTATCTTGGGCACTTGGTGGCTCGAACACCCGTCCTCTGACCTGGGAGGCGGACTCCACCAGGCTACGGGTTAGCCTGTAAAGAGAAGGTTCCCAAGGCAACTAACCGCTGCCCAGATGGTAATCCTATCTCCGTGGCTACCATTCAAGCACACAAGGATTAGGAACACCACGCCATAAGTCAATTACAAATTCAAGATATGTACAAGACCTTCATTGACTATGGTGTACTGCCGCGGATCTTAGCGAAGTATCCGAAAATGGTTTACCGTAAGTGCTGCCTGAACATGACTGTAAAGCTGCCGCCCAGTTGGGTGGGTGTGAAGCACATGACTGTAAAGCTGCCGCCCAGTTGGGTGGGTGTGCAGCACATGACTGTAAAGCTGCCGCCCAGTTGGGTGGGTGTGGAGCACATGACTAAAGCTGTCGCCCAGTTGGGTGGGTGTGCAGCACATGACTGTAAAGCTGCCGCCCAGTTGGGTGGGTGTGGAGCACATGACTAAAGCTGTCGCCCAGTTGGGTGGGTGTGGAGCAGGACTAGCAACTGTGTCACCGCAGATGTAAACTGCCTGAATAAAGACTGTTATAGTCCACTTCTTGAATCACTTGTGATATAAAAAGACTATTGATATATGACCATGTATTTGTGTAAAGACAAATAACATTGTGTAACTACCTTCATAAAAGTGGTTCTAGTCTAGCTAAACGAACTATGTGGTTCAGTTCCTAAACCATTTATGTGCCTCTGTAACCTTTCCACCACCACCCACGGGATGGGTATGGGGTGCATAATAAATGACTAAACTAACTAACCACCCCCCCGGTGGGTGCGGGGGCGGCCTCCCCCTCCACACTCCCACTTCACTAAGCAAATATTATCCATACAAATAACATTAAAAACAATGCTTGAAAAAGGAAAATAAAAATATTAATAAAAACGGATTTGTACTGGAAGATGTGAAAGGCACTGAACCCCCCACACATGGGGGGGGGAGGTGTGGGGGGTCAAGTTGAGGCCACAACTCCAGCTTAACTGTGTCAGGACCCCACAACTGTGTCAGGGGCCCCCACAACTGTGTCAGAGGCCCCCACAACTGTGTCAGGGGCCCCACAACTGTGTCAGGGGACCCCACAACTGTGTCAGGGGCCCCCACAACTGTGTCAGGGGACCCCACAACTGTGTCAGGGGCCCCCACAACTGTGTCAGGGGCCCCACAACTGTGTCAGGGGCCCCCACAACTGTGTCAGGGGCCCCACAACTGTGTCAGGGGCCCCACAACTGTGTCAGGGCCCCCACAACTGTGTCAGGGGCCCCCCACAACTGTGTCAGGGGCCCCATATATTCTAAGCTGTATCACTTATGAACCCATCCCTGCCCTTGTGTGGCAGTGCACAATAGAAAGTTGTTTTCACATATCCACACATTAAAACATTGATTGTAACCATGATATATATGTGCTTCAGCCTACAGTTTAGACCTATTGTCTTGTGTATGACCCTCTGTCCTGCGTGACAGTGAATACCAGCATTAACCTCAATTTAATAAGACTATCAAAATCCTCAGATTAGGCAAAATTGTAATTAATTTTGTCAATAAAGATGTTAATAATAATAATAAGGGCCCCCACAACCTTGTCAGGGGCCCCCACAACTGTGTCAGGGGCCCCACAATAATATATGCCGGTGTCCACGGCTGGGGAAAATATCTCCTGTTTTGCGAAGATGTTGTTGATGTCCCGGGGGCGTCACTGTTGGTGCTGGGGGCGTCACTGTTGGTACTGGGGGCGTCACTGTTGGTGCTGGGGGCGTCACTGTTGGTGCTGGGGGCGTCACTGTTGGTGCTGGGGGCGTCACTGTTG